>NC_052084.1:16417222-16717916 GCF_015852505.1 Tachyglossus aculeatus | reverse complement strand
AAATCGGATGGGCCCTGACACATCCCTACCCTGGAACCCTATTTGTGGCTCCATTACCCCACATGGCTCGTCTGAATGCTCCATTTGCTTGTTAAATAAAGAACGAGCGACTGGCGAAGCCCAAACCCCGGCCTCCTGCATCTCCCCCTGTCATTACGGCAGGAACAGAAGGGTAGCAGCTCATTATTCCCGGCGCCGTCATTAGCAGAGGTCCGGGAAGACGCATTCTCACTCCATTAGCCTTCAGAAATAAAAAGAACGATTTCTTAAGTCAAGAATAATTATTTCAACCAGCTTTCCCCCCTCTCCTCGCCACCGAGCCGGCTGGGACCCTGCTCTCGGGCTGACAAATTCATTTCTGTTATTTATATTGGGTGGAAAAGGGACCACGTGCATTGTGGAGAGAGAAGGAGGGGAGGGAGGGAAAAGAAAGGGACAGAGAAAGAGGGAAGGAAGAGCAAGGGAAAAGTGAAGAGAGGGGAAGGAAGACTTCGAAGAAGGACAGTTGCTTCTCCCCTCCATCCGATCCATCCATCACCAGGATTTTATTGAGCGCTTACTGAGCGCAGAGCACTGTACTAAGAGCTTGGAAGAGTTCAGGACAATCAAATAGGTAGATGTGACCCCTGTCCTCAAGGAGCTTCCAATCTTGTTGTGGGAGAGATATAACAACAATAATAATAATGGTATTTGTTAAGTGTTTACTATGTGCCAAGCACTATTACAACACATTACAGGTAGGGGAAGCAGCAGAGTAGTAGGATCTGGAAGTAAGGTGGGGTGGGTATCAAAGTGCCAAAAGTGTGTAGGTGTTGCAGAAGAGAGAGGGAATATGGTGGGAAGATGAGAGGTTCCTGAGGGAAGACTTCCTTGGGGCGGTGGGATTTTTGGTAAGGCTTTTAAATGGGGAGAGTTGTAGCCTGTCAGATAGGAAGGAGTAGCATGGCCTAATAGAAAGAGCGCAAGCCTGAGAGTCAGAGGACCTGGGTTCTAATCCCGCCTCCGCCATTTGCCTGTTGTGTGACCTTGGGCAAGTCACTTCATTTCTCTGTGCCTGAGGTTCCTCAGTTGAGCAAATGGGGATTCAAATCCCAGTTCTCCCTCTTATCCAGTGAGCCCCGAGTGGGACAGGGAGCGTATCCATCCTGATTAACTTCTATCTACTCCAGGGCTTAGAACAGTACTTGACACATATTAAGCACTTAACAAATATCACAATTGTTGTTATTGTTGTTATTATTATTATCATATGAAGGAGGAGGAAGATCCAGGTCAGAAGAAGGACATGAGCAAGGCAGAACACGAGTGTGGTGTAGCAGAAAGAGCCAGGGCCTGGGATTCAGGAGGACCTGGGTTCTAATCTCAGCTTCACCACTTTGCTGTGGGACCTTGGACAAGTCTATTAATTGCTCTGTGCCGCACTTACCTCATCAGTAAAATGGGGATGAAGACTGTGAGCCCTATGTGGGACAGGGACTATGTCCAATCCAATTATCTTGTATCTATCCCAGTGCTTAATACAACACCTGGCACATAGTAAATGCTTAATGAATGCCATTATTATTATTAATTATAATAATATAATATAGAATATTATACTTTACAATATAATATATAATTATTGATTATTAATAATAATACAAAGTGGAGGCTTCTCCTCCTCTTACTAAAAGTGCCTAAGTTGTTATCATACCTCGTTTCCTTTCCTTTTCAGTACAAACCCTATACTTTTGAATGCCAATTTGCCTTTTTAACACATAATTTGCATGTGACCATTCATTCATTCATTCAATCGTATTTATTGAGCACTTACTGTGTGCAGAGCACTGTACTAAGCGCTTGGGAAGTACAAGTCGGCAACATATACTCAACAACGGGCTCCCAGTCTAGAAGGGGGAGACGGACAACAAAACAAAACATGTAGACCCAAATGCCCCAGAGTACTTTCACCCCTGCCCTCTCCTCCAGTGCCTCCAATCAATCGATCAATAGTATTTATCAAGTACTTAATGTGTGCACGGCATCGTAGTACGCGCTTAGGAGTACAACAGAACAGTCGGTAGACACACTCCCTGCCCACAACGAGCTTACAGTCTCTAAAGGGGGAGAACAGTCTTAGGTTAGATAAGTAGAGTCCATACAAGAGGCGGAGAAGAACATGTTTCTGAGTTGAGAGAAATCACGTTGCAGTGAATTAGTAGGAGACCATCAGAAAGTCCAGGGTGGGCTTGGTTTGGGAAGGGTTTGTTGTTACATTTTAATAAGCACAATAAGTGCTCAATAAATACAAATGATTTGAGGTTTTCAGAGGGACTTTGATAATAATTGTATTTATTAAGCACTCGCTATGGACAAGCAATGGGGTAATCGTTATGATTTTTGTTGAGCTCTTAATAGGTATCAAACCCTGAAGTAGATACAAGATAATCAAAGCCCTACTGAGAGCTCACCTCCTCCAGGAGGCCTTCCCAGACTGAGCCCCCTCCTTCCTCTCCCCCTCCTGCCCCCCCATCCCCCGCCTTACCTCCTTCCCCTCCCCCCAGCACCTGTATATATGTTTATATGTTCGTACGTATTTATTACTCTATTTATTTTACTTGTACATATTTATTCTATTTATTTTATTTTGTTAATATGTTTTGTTTTGTTGTCTGTCTCCCCCTTCTAGTCTGTGAGCCTGCTGTTGGTAGGGAACGCCTCTAGATGTTGCCAACTTGGACTTCCCAAGCGCTTAGTACAGTGCTCTGCACACAGTAAGCGCTCAATAAATACGATCGAATGAATGAATGAATGAAAGTTGGACATAGTCCCAAACCCGCATGGGGCTCACAATCTAAGTAGGAGAGAGTATAGGCTGTGATTCCCAAGAGATGCAGGATGGCTCAGTGGATAGAACACAGGACTGGGAGTCTGAAGGATCTGGGTTCTAATCTCAACTCTACCACCTTTCTGCTGTGTGACCTTAGGCAAGTCACTTAACTTCTCTGGGCTTCAGTTCCCTCATCTGCAAAATGGGGATTGACTGTGAGCCCCATGTGGGATGTGGACTGTGTCCAACCTGATTAGCCTGTATCTACTCTACTGCTTACAACAGTGCCTGGCACATAGTAAATGCTTAACAAATACCATAAGAAAAAAAAATATGGGACGGGTACTGTGTTCAAAGTGATTACCTTTTATCGTAGCTCACTGGAAAGAGCACGGGCTTTGGAGTCAGAGGTCATGGGTTCGAATCCCGGCTCCACCACGTCTGCTGTGTGACCTTGGGCAAGTGACTTAACTTCTCTGAGCCTCAGTGACCTCATCTGTAAAATGGGGATTAAGACTGTGAGCCCCATGTGGGACAACCTGATCACCTTGTATCCCTCCCCCAGCGCTTAGAACAGTGCTTTGCACGTAGTAAGCGCTTAACAAATGCCATCATCATCATTTATCCCAGTGCTTGACACATAGTAAGCGAGCCCACTGCTGGGTAGGGACTGTCTCTATATGTTGCCAACTTGTACTTCCCAAGAGCTTAGCACAGTGCTCTGCACACAGTAACTGCTCAATAAATACGATTGATGATGACGATAGTAAGCACTCAACAAACAGATTATCTTGCATCTACCCCAGCGCTTAGAATAGTGCTTGTCCCATAGTAAGTGCTTAACAAATATCATTATTATTATTCTAGTGCATCCCCATTTTACAGATACAAGCTAATCAGGTTGGACACAGTCCCCCGTTCCACATGGGGCTCACAGGCTTAATCCCCATTTTACAGATGAGGGAACTGAGGCCCAGAGAAGTGAAGTGATTTGCCCAAAGTCGCAGAGCAGGCAAGGAGTCGGTAATAGAACTCAGTTCCTCTGACCCTTAGGCCCCTGGCTCTTTCCTCCTCCTCCTCCTCATCAATCATATTTATTGAGTGCTTATTGTGTGCAGAGCACTGTACTAAGCGCTTGGGAAGTACAAGTTGGCAACACATAGAGACAGTCCCTACCCAACAGCGGGCTCACAGTCTAAAAGGGGGAGACAGAGAACAAAACCAAACATACTAACAAAATAAAACAAATAGAATAGATATGTACAAGTAAGAGTAATAAATATGTACAAACATATATACATATATACAGGTGCTGTGGGGAAGGGAAGGAGGTAAGATGGGGGGGATGGAGAGGGGGACGAGGGAAGTACAAGTCGGCAAGTACAAGAAAGTAGAAGACTTTCCCTCTGAAAGTCCTCCAAGCCTCAGGTCAGGACAGCACACTTACTTTGTCAGCCTGTGGTCTCTTCACCCCTGTCAGCCCCCAGGGGATTCCCAGCAGCTGGGAATTCGAAGCTGCAGGGTGAAATCCGCTCTCAGGGTAATTAATACGTTTGCTAATGGAGTCTTCATCACACTATTAGGGCCTTTGAAAATTTACTCTGAGAAACCTTTCAACACCATTAAATACACCTTCGTCACATGATGAAGAGCTCTTCATTTTGCCATTAACGGGCTCGTTAACATTCCGAGTGTAACGAAACCCCATCAATTAACGGTGGACAAGCTAAATATCTCCTGAAGACCCCCAGGCTCCTGCTTCCTGTGGGAAGGCAGGCACCGGACCCACAGTCCCCAGCCTGAATCCCAACGCCTTATTGCGGACAATGCTTGCCCCAGGACAAAGGGGAAAGGAAGCCCGTGGTCTACTAATTCTCTTTTCCTCCCCCAAGCGCTTAGTACAGTGCTCTGAACACATTAAGCACTCAATAAATACCATTGATAGGATTGCCCACACTCTTCTGGAAAACGCTCATTTCTCTCTGGCTGCTTCCTGGCGTTACATCCCCCCCATCTTACTGCCTTCCCTTCCCCACAGCACCTGTATATATGTATATCATCATCATCAATCGTATTTACTGAGCGCTTACTGTGTGCAGAGCACTGTACTAAGCGCTTGGGAAGTACAAGTTGGCAACATATAGAGACAGTCCCTACCCAGCAGTGGGCTCACAGTCTGAAAGTATATATGTTTGTACATATTTATTACTCTATTTATTTATTTATTTATCTTACTTGTACATATCTATTCTATTTATTTTATTTTGTTGGTATGTTTGGTTTTGTTCTCTGTCTCCCCCCTCTAGACTGTGAGCCCACTGTTGGGTAGGGACTGTCTCTATATGTTGCCAACTTGTACTTCCCAAGCGCTTAGTACAGTGCTCTGCACACAGTAAGCGCTCAATAAATCCGATTGACTGATTGATTGATTGACAGTCACCACTTTACCAAGTCGATTAGAACGCAGTTCCTTCTGATTCCCAATACAGTGGTCTTTCCCCTAGCCCATGCCACAAATTGTTTCGGTAAAGCAGGGTGGCCTAGTAGAAAGAACACAGGCCTGGAAGTTGAGGGACCTGGGTTCTAAACCCGCCTCTGACACTTACGTGCTGTGTGATATCAACTTCTCACTTCTCACTCCCTCTTCCAAGACCCCGGCCCAGCCTGAAAATGGGGGCTCAGCGCCCAGGACCATCTCTTTCCGTTTAGTAGGTAAAGGTCTCTTATATCAATCAATCAATCAATCGTATTTATTGAGCGCTTACTGTGTGCAGAGCACTGTACTAAGTGCTTGGGAAGTACAAGTTGGCAACATATAGAGACAGTCCCTACCCAACAGTGGGCTCAGAGTCTAAAAGAGGGAGACAGAGAACAAAACCAAACATACTAACAAAATAAAATAAATAGAATAGATATGTACAGGTAAAATAAATAAATAAATAAATAAATAGAGTAATAAATATGTACAAACATATATACATATATACAGATGATATATCTTATATCACAGCACCAGAGTTCCTAGGTACAATCAACCAATCAGTGGTATTTACTGAGCGCTTAGAGTGTGTAGAGCACTCTACTAAGCACTTGGGAGAATATTCTCTGCTCATTCTCTGTTGTCTCCCCTTACATGGAACATATTTTGTCAATCAATCATATTTATTGAGCACTTAAGTATGGAGCACGGCACTAAGCGCTTGGGAGAGTACAATATAACAGAGCTGGTAGACAGGTTCCCTGCCCACAATGAGCTTACAGTCGGCAATCTATTGTCCATCTCCAGTGGATTGCAAACTTTTTGAAGGCGGCGATCCTGCTACAACCAATACTGTAATAATAATAATAATAATAATAATAATAATAGCATTTATTAAACGCTTACTATGTGCAAAGCACTGTTCTAAGTACCCCCCCAAGCACTGAGTAGCCAGCACACGGTAAGCGCTCAATAAATCAATCAATCGTATTTATTGAGCGCTTACTGTGTGCAGAGCACTGTACTAAGCGCTTGGGAAGTACAAGTTGGCAACATATAGAGACAGTCCCTACCCAACAGTGGGCTCACAGTCTAAAACGGGGAGACAGAGAACAAAACCAAACATACTAACAAAATAAAATAAATAGAATAGATATGTACAGGTAAAATAAATAAATAAATAAATAGAGTAATAAATATGTACAAACACATATACAGATGATATATCTTATATCACAGCACCAGAGTTCCTAGGTACAATCAACCAATCAGTGGTATTTACTGAGCGCTTAGAGTGTGTAGAGCACTATACTAAGCACTTGGGAGAATATTCTCTGCTCATTCTCCGTTGTTTCCCCTTACATGGAACATATTTTATTGTCAATCAATCATATTTATTGAGCACTTAAGTATGGAGCACGGCACTAAGCGCTTGGGAGAGTACAATATAACAGAGCTGGTAGACAGGTTCCCTGCCCACAATGAGCTTACAGTCGGCAATCTATTGTCCATCTCCAGTGGATTGCAAATTTTTTGAAGGCAGCGATCCTGCTACAACCAATACTGTAATAATAATAATAATAATAATAATAATAATGATGGCATTTATTAAACGCTTACTATGTGCAAAGCACTGTTCTACGTACCCCCCCAAGCACTGAGTAGCCAGCACACGGTAAGCGCTCAATAAATCAATCAATCGTATTTATTGAGCGCTTACTGTGTGCAGAGCACTGTACTAAGCGCTTGGGAAGTACAAGTTGGCAACATATAGAGACAGTCCCTACCCAACAGTGGGCTCACAGTCTAAAAATACCACTGATTGACTGGAATCACATGCCTTCAGGGCACCTCCAGGCCTTTATTGCTCGAATTTTATGAGCTGTTTTCTTCTAATCCTCTAGTAGGGTCAATCTGTTTATCAGGATCCTTCCTCAAAACCATGGTGACATCCAGGAGTCAGGGGACATTTGAAGATTAGTGGAGAAAAGAGAAAAACCCTTTTCCTGAAGGCCAAAGGATGAGAACAGGAAATGGGCAATCAAGTCATAAAAGTACTCAGTCCAGATTGTGGCATTTCTACAGAACACTGGTACAAAAGAAATAGAATTACTACCAAAGAATGCTCTTATCCTCTGACCCTAGACTTTTTTTTTATGGTAGTTTTTTATGCTATTTGTTAAGCACTTACTATGTGCTAAGTGTTGGTTAATCAGCTAATTAACAAGCTAATCAGGTGAGACACAGTCCATGTCTCACATGGTGATTCCGCCAGGGGCCTGCTGTGAGACAATGGGCAAGACACTCAATTTCTCTGTACCTCAGTTTCCTCATCTGCAGAGTAATAATAATAGTAATGATGATGGTATTTGTAAAGCGATTACTATGTACTAAGTGCTGGGGTGGATACGAATAAATCAGGTTGGATACAGTCCCTTGTCTCACGTGGGGCTCGCAGTCTCAATCCACATTTTACAGATGAGAGAACTGAGACCCAGAGAAGTGAAGTGACTTGCCCAGGGTCACACAGCCGACAACTGGCAGAACCGGGATTAGAACCTACGACTTTCCGACTCCCAGATTGGTGCTCTATCCAATAATAATAATAATAATAATAATAATAATAATGACATTTATTAAGCGCTTACTATGTGCAATATGCCATGCTGCTTCAGTACCAGTTCTTCCGCACCCGCCTTGACCATGATTCCCATAAGGGACAGGGACTATGCCCGACCTGATCATTTCAAATGTACCCCAGCACTCAGTACAGTGCTGCATTCATTCATTCATTCATTCAATCGCATTTATTGAGCACTTACTGTGTGCAGGGCACTGTACTAAGCGCTTGGGAGGTACAAGTTGGCAACATATAGAGACGGTCCCCTACCCAACAACGGGCTCACATTAACAAAATAAAATAAATAGAATAGTAAATATGTGCAAATAAAATAGAGTAATAAATCTGTACAAACATATATGCAGGTGCTGTGGGGAGGGGAAGGAGATAGGGCGGGGGGGATGGAGAGGGGGAGAGGAAGGAGGGGGCTCAGTCTGGGAAGGCCTCTTGGAGGAGGTGAGCTCTCAGTAGGGCTTTCATTCATTCATTCAGTCGTATTTATTGAGCGCTTACTGTGTGCAGAGCACTGTACTAAGCGCTTGGGAAGTACAAGTTGGCAACATATAGAGATGGTCCCATACCCAACAACGGGTTCACAGTCTAGAAGGGGGAGACAGACAACAAAACAAAATATATTAACAAAATAAAATAAATAGAATAGTAAGTATGTACAAGTAAAATAAAACGAGTAATAAATCTGTACAAACATATATGCAGGTGCTGTGGGGAGGGGAAAGAGATAAGGCTGGGGGGATGGAGAGGGGAAGAGGAAGGAGGGGGCTCAGTCTGGGAAGGCCTCTTGGAGGAGGTGAGCTCTCAGTAGGGCTTTGAAGGGAAGAAGAGAGCTAGTTTACCCAGCGCTTAGAACAGCGCTTTGCACATAGTTAAGTGCTTAACAAATGCCATCATTATTATTATTATAGTCCCTGCCCCACATAGGGTTCACCATCTAAGTAGGAGCCCTTAACAAATGCCATTATTATTCATTCATTGAATCGTATTTATTGAGTACTTATTGTGTGCAGAGCACTGTACTAAGCGCTTGGCAGCGGACCGGGATTAGAACCCAGGTCCTTCTGATTTCCGGGCCCGTGCTCTATCCACTAGGCCACAGTGCTTCTCTCTGCCAGCTCTACTGATGGATCTGGCGGGGACGTAGGAGGTATGGGGGTGGGGGCGGTGGGGTGAGTTCAACCCTCTTCCCTGGGGGCTTTCGAACCCACTTTCATTCATTCAGTCGTATTTATTGAGCGCTTACTGTGTGCAGAGCACTGTACTAAGCGCTTGGGAAGTCCAAGTTGGCAACATAGAGAGACGGTCCCTACCCAACAGCGGGCTCACAGTCTAGAAGGGGGAGACAGACAACAAAACAAAACATATTAACCAAATAAAATCAATAGAATAAATATGTACAAACAAAATAAATGGAGTAATAAATACGTACAAACATATATACACATATACAGGTGCCGTGGGGAGGGGAACCCACCTGAGGTGGCAAAGCAGGGCAGGCAGAGAGGGCCATAAGGTGGTCCTGGGCTAACCACAACGAAAGGCAGTCCTAAACTCCGGGGAGATGCAGCTGGGGCCTGCTGCTGGCGGCTAATGCGATTTAGTAGACACATAACAAGGCATTATGGTTGGGTTTTACAATCGCTAACTTCATTAGGCCTTAAACAAATAGCTAATGAGATTTTAAGTTCTGTTTCCTCCTCACCATTGGCTGGCCTGAAGATTGGGTCTTCCTGCTCGGAGGAGCCCGTCACTTCCCTGCCAGAGACTTTTGGGAAAGCACTTGACCTGGGTGGGCGGAGGGAGGACTGTGTGTGTACATATTTCGTGTGTGTGTGCTCTCATTCATTCATTCAATCGTATTTATTGAGCGCTTACTGTGTGCAGAGCACTGTCCTAAACGCTTGGGAAGTACAGTCATAATAATGATGGCATTTATTAAGCACTTACTATGTGCAAAGCACCGTTCTAAGAGCTGGGGAGGTTGCAAGGTGATCAGGTTGTCCCACGGGGGGCTCACAGTCTTCATCCCCATTTTACAGATGAGGGAACTGAAGTGAAGTGGCTTGCCCTAAGTCACACGGCTGACAGTTGGCGGAGCTGGGATTTGAACCCACGACCTCTGACTCCAAAGCCCGGGCTCTTTCCACTGAGCCACGCTGCTTCTCTGCAAGTTGGCAACATATAAAGACCGCCCTACCCAACAACGGGCTCACAGTCTAGAAGAGGGGAGACAGACAACAAAACAAAACATGCGGACAGGTGTCAAGTCGTCAGAAGAAATAGAAATAAAGCTAGATGCACATCATTAACAACAAAATAAATAGAATAGTAAATATGTACAAGTAAAATAGAGTAATAAATCTGTACAAACATATATACAGGTGCTGTGGGGAGGGGAAGGAGGTAGGGCGGGAGGATGGGGAGGAGGAGAGGAAAAAGGGTGTGTGTGCATGCGTGGCTCAGAGGAAAGAGCCCGGGCTTTGGAGTCAGAGGTCATGGGTTCAAATCCCGACTCTGCCAATTGTCAGCTGTGTGACTTTGGGCAAGTCACTTAACTTCTCTGTGTCTCAGTTACCTCACCTGTAAAATGGGGATTAAGACTGTGAGCCCCCCATGGGATAACCTGATCACCTTGTAACCTCCCCAGCGTTTAGAACAGTGCTTTGCACATAGTAAGTGCTTAATAAATGTCATTATTATTATTGTAACCTCCCCAGCGCTTAGAAGAGTGTTTTGCACATAGTAAGTGCTTAATAAATGTCATTATTATTATTGTAACCTCCCCAGCGCTTAGAACAGTGTTTTGCACATAGTAAGTGCTTAATAAATGTCATTATTATTATTGTAACCTCCCCAGCGCTTAGAACAATGTTTTGCACATAGTAAGCACTTAATAAATGCATTAAAAATAAAACAAAACAAAACGTGGACAGGTGTCAAGTCGTCAGAACAAATAGAAATAAAGCTAGATGCACATGATTAACAAAATAAATAGAATAGCAAATATGTACAAGTAAAATTAATAGAGTAATAAATCTGTACAAACATATATACAGATGCTGTGGGGAGGGGAAGGAGATAGGGCGGGGGGGATGGGGAGGAGGAGAGGAAAAAGGGTCTGTGTGCATGTGTGAGCTTGTCCCCACGGCTCCTAAGGCTTAGACTGGTCACTCCAAGGTCTCCCCTGGAATTCTGGGGGTCCACTCCATGGGAAAAATCCACCCCACGGTCCAGCTAGAAGGGTCTTCGAGTCCTGCTTTTACTGGCCAGTCTATTTTTCAGCTGGTCAGTCCCTTGCCCTGCTTGGCCAGGGCATAGGATACCTTCGTAGCTGATATATTACCTTCAGTACTGCAATATTTGTTAAGTGATTACTATGCACCAGGTACTGGGATAGATACAAGATAATTGGATAATTGACCCAATCCCTGTCCCCCAGAGGGCTCAGAGTCTTCATCCCCATTTTACAGATGAGGGAACTGAGGCACAGAGAAGTTAAGTGACTTGCCCAACTTCACACAGCAGACAAGTGGTGGGGCATTTTCCTCGACTCTCGCTTCTGCTGCCAAATCCCCCAAACAATCAGTCAAAGGTACTTACTGAGTGTTGACCTTGTGCAGAGCACTGTTCTAAGGTCTTGGGAGAGTACAATACAACAGAGCTGGCAGACAGGTTCCCTGCCCACAAGAAGCTTACAGTCTAGGGGGAGGCAGACCCTAAATTAAATAACGACTGTGTACCTAAGTGCTGTGGGGCTGTGGTGGGGAGTGAATATCAAGTGCTCTGCCTCCGGGCTCAGAAGCAGCGTGTCCTAGTAGAAAGGCCACAGGACCGGGAGTTTAGAGACCTGGATTCTAATCCCCTCTCTGCCCCTGGCCTGCTGTGGACCTTGGGCATGTCACTTAACTTTTGCTCCCTCCCTCCCTCTATTCCTCTCCTCTCCCCCTTTTCCTCCCTACTTCTCCTCTCCCCTTTCCCTCTCTTCCTCTCCTCTTCCCTGCATCCTGCTTTCCCTTATTTCCTCCCTCCCCTGTTCCCTCCTCTCCCTCTCTTCCTCACCTCTCCCTGCTCCCTTCTTGCCCCTTTCCTCCCTCTCCTCTCCCCTTTTTCCTCCGTCGCTCCCTCTCTTCTCCCCTTTTTCTTCCCTCCCTCTCCCTCCCCGTTCCCTCCTCTCCCTCTCTTCCTCACCTCTCCCTGCTCCCTCCTTGCCCCTTTTCTTCCTCTCCTCTCCCCTTTTTCCTCCCTCTCCTCTGTTCCCTCCTCTCCCTCTCTCCTCTGCCTTACTTCCTCTTCTCCCCTTTTTCCTCCTTCCCTGTCTCCCTCTCCTCTCCCGTTCCCCTCCTCTTCCTCTCTTCCTCTCCTCTTCCTTGCTTCCTCCCTCCCTCACTCTCTTCCTCTCCTCTCCCTCCCTCTTCTTCCATCCCCTCTTCCCTCTCCTCTCCCTCCCCTCTCCCCTTCTCCCTCTTCTTCCTCTCCTCCTTTCCCTCCCCTCTCCCCTGCTCTCTTCCAACCTCATCTTCACCCCCTTCTCTTCCTCTCCCTGCCTCAGGCTCCTGTGAGGAGCAACTGTAGAAACAGCCCCAGAGGGACTCCTGACAACAGCCAAAAAGCCCCCCTCCTCTAATCCCCCTACTTGCCCCCCCAGTACTAGATATTCATGAGGCTTTTGATGCCCTGGGGAGGAGAAGGGAAGGTGGGAAGGGAGGAGGAGCTGTTCCTATCAATATGACCCTTTCGCTAATGTAATATTTATACCGCTTCATATGCATTTTTATTCCTAATATGATTTGCAGACTCCTCAGGCCTGAAATTAGCTGCAGGCGCATTCTGCAGTACGCAGTTCCCATCCCTGCTTCCCCTTTAACGGGTCCAGCCTGGCAAATATTAGGGGAGGCTGGAGTGAAATTACCCATCCAATGTCACTCCTGCCCCTGGAAGGGGACCTGACCTTGTCTGGGGGGAATGAGGAAGGCTCTAGGGGCTGGGGGTGAAGGCTTTGCCCAACTCTCAACGACATTCAGGTGGAATGGGGAAGGTGGTCCTAACCAATTTGGGTGAGAGCTTCCCTCTAGACTGTAAGCTTCTTGTGGGCAAGAAATGTGTCTATTTGTTGTTGTACTCTCCCAAGCACTCAGTACTGTGCTTTGCACACAGTAAGCATTCAATAAATACGACTGGACGAATACGTGCCTGTGAATCACTGTACTAAAGAGTAACAAGACATATGTTTCCTGCCCTCAAGGGGCTTATAATAATAATAATGGCATTTATTAAGCGTTTACTGTGTGCAAAGCACTGTTCTAAGCGCTGGGGAGGTTACAAGGTGATCAGGTTGTCCCACGGGGGGCTCACAGTCTTAATCCCCATTTTACAGATGAGGTAACTGAGGCCCAGAGAAGTTAAGTGACTTGCCCAAAGTCGTGTGACTTTGACAGCTGACAGTTGGCGGAGCTGGGATTTGAACCCATGACCTCTGACTCCAAAGCCCGTGCTCTTTCCACTGAGCCACACTGCTTCTTCTTCTTCTTCTTTAATTAATTATTACATTAATAATTTAATAAATTATTACATTCTTCTAATTTAATGGGGGAGGCAGAAAGAAATCATTACAGGCAAAACCGGAGGAAGAACCTGGATAGTACAGGAAACACTACCAGCCCATCAATCGATCAGTCAGTCAAGAGTATTTATTGAGCGCTTAAAGAGTGCAGAGCTCACCCTGCCCTCCTAGGTGCCAAGTACTGTTCTGAGCACTGGAATAGATACAGGTTAATCAGGTTGGACACAGTCCCTGTCCCACCTGCGGCTCACAGTCTTAATCCTCATTTTATAGATGAGGTAACTAAGGCCCAGAGAAGCAAAGTGACTTCCCCAAGGTCACAGAAGTCCAGTGGCAGAGCAGGGATTAGAAACCAGGTCCTGCTGACGTCCAGATCCGGCCCTGCACTCCTATAAAAGGTTCAGCCTGGCCACAGGCCCTGGGTGTCCAGTGCGCTAGTTCCATTGTCTCAGAGAACCCTGCCCTGTCTAGAAATAATAACAATTTTGGTATTTAAGTGCTTACTATGTGCTAAGCACTGGGGTGAATACAAGCAAATCGGGTTGGACACAGTCCCTGTCCCACAGGGCGCGTCTCAAATGAGACTCAGCTGAGACACTTTTATAGATACACATTTTATAGATGATGGAACTAAGGCCCAGAAAGTGAAGTGACTTGTCCAAGGTCACGCAGCAAAGTGGCAGAGACGGAATTCGAACCCATGACTTTCTGATTCCCAGATTCCACTCCACCATGCTACTACCTTCTCTCAGGGACACACACTGGCTCAAACAGGAAGCTTTTCCTGCGTGTAGACTGTAAACTCGTCGTGGGCAGGGAATTTGTTCGTTACATTGTACTCTTTGAAGAGCTCTGCGCACAGTACGCCCTCAATAAATATGATAGACTGACTGACTTTTCAAGCTGGTCTACCTCACGTGGGAGGGGCCAACTGAGGCAGAAGAGGGACAGAGACCAGGGCCACCAGGGGAAGAGGAGGCAGGCTGGGGGTTTTCAGTGAAGGGCAGGGGCCGGGCATGAGTGGGGTGATGGTTGGATGCTCTTTTCTTTCTCTCAGCCCTCAGACCCCTAGCCTGACACGGATCCCTGTCTCCCGGAGATTCTCCTCGGCGTTCCCAGCATTTGGCTTCATCTTTTCCTCCTCCCTCCAGAAAACTGTGTTCAGCCCCGGGTGGCGTAAGCTTGTTGTAGGCCAGGAATGTGTCTTATTATTGTTATTTTCCCCCAAGCATTTAATACAGTGCTTTGCACCCAGTGAGCGTTCGATAAATACGCTTGAGTGAATGAATGAATTTCTCCATTTTAAAATTTAATTCCAAATCAATTAAGCCCCCAGGGGAGTCCACCTGTTCCTCGAGGGCTTTCCCTTTATTTCCCTGCTGCTGGAATCTAGGAGTTTTTGGCTCATTTGGGAAAAAGGAAGACACAAACGGAGCCCCCTTTGAGCCCACAGTGGGGTGAGGTAGGAGGTGGTATCATTAGAATTGGATTATTTCCCCTGTAATGCCAAATTCTCATCCATGGGCCAGGACAGAAGGGCCAGATAACAGGTATTTTGCTTCACTGTCTGTTGGAAGAGGTTCCCATTGTCTATGGCAGGTTGATTACTATAATCTGGAGGAAGCTGGGTGAAGGGGAAAGTGAGAAGAGGAAAGAGAGAAAGGGGGAGAATTCAAAGATAATAATAGATTTCCTGTGTTGAGGGGTTTCTTCCCCTGACAACAGGCAGTTTGCATACAAATTTAGGCTGGAGCCACCTACATTCTTCTTATTATTACTTTGACTGTCATTATTGTACTTATTAAGTGCTTACTATTTGGCAAGCATTGAGGGAGATACAACAAAATCAGGTTGGACACAGCCCCCGTCCCGGAAAACACCCAGTCTTAATAGGAATGACTAGGATTTAATCCTCATTTTACAGATGAGGAAACTAAGGATATGAGAAGTTAAATGACTTGCCCAAGGTTACACAGCAGGCAAGTAGCGTGGCTTGCTTGAGGAGCAGCGTGGCTCAGTGGAGAAGAGCAAAGCTTTGGAGTCAGAGGTCATGGGTTCAAATCCCGGCTCCACCACCTGTCTGCTGTGTGACCTTGGGCAAGTCACTTAACTTCTCTGAGCCTCAGCTACCTCATCTGTAAAATGGGGATTAAGACTGTGAGCCCCATGTGGGACAACTTGATCATTTTGTATCCACCCCCAGCGCTTAGAACAGTGCTCTGCACATAGTAAGCACTTAACAAATGCCATTGAAAGAAAAGAAAAAAAAGAAAAGTAGCAGAGTGGATTTAGAACCCAAGTCCTCTGAGTGCCGGGCCCATGCTCTTTCTACTACGCCATGCTGCTTCCCAGGCTCAATCTTTCTTTTTTTTATGGTATCTGTTTAAACACTTATTATGTATCACACACTGTACTAAGTGCTATGTTAGATACAAGGTAATTAAGTTGGATACAGTCCCTGTCCCCCATGAGGCTCGCACTCTTAATCCCCATTATACAGATGAGGTAACTGAGGTGCGGAGAAGTGAAGTGACTTAGCGAAGGTCACCCAGCAGACAAGTGGCGGAGCTGGGATTAGAACTCAGGTCCTTCTGACACCCGGCCCCTGCTCTATCCACTAGGCCACCCTGCTTCTCTGAGAAGCATCTGACCTCACAACTCCCTCCTCCTTCCTCCTGAACTCCTTTCACCGCTCCCTGGTCTCCACTTAATAGTAATAATAATGATGGCATTTATAAAGCGCTTACTATGTGCAAAACACTGTTCTAAGCCCTGGGGAGGTTACAAGGTGATCAGGTTGTCCCACTGGGGGCTCACAATCTTCATCCCCATTTTACAGATGAGGTAACTGAGGCACGGAGAAGTGAAGTGACCTGCCCAAAGTCACCTAGCTGACAACTGGCGGAGTCAGGATTTGAACCCATGACCTCTGATTCCCACTCTTTCCACTGAGCTATGCTGCTTCTGCACTTTTTCCCCTTTTTTCTCTTTTCCCCCTCTCTGCCTTCTCCTTCCCTCTTCCTCCTTCCTCCTCCTCCCACCTGGTCCTCCTCCCCTTCTTCCCCACCCTCCTCCTCTCCCATCCCCATTTTCCCCTCCAGAAGCAGCGTGGCTTAGTGGACGGAGCACAAGGCCGGAAGTCAGAAGGACCCGAGTTCTAATCCTGCTCCGCCACATGCCAGCTGTGTGGCCTTGGGCAAATCACTTAACTTCTCTGAGCCTCAGTTAACCTCATCAGTAAAATGGGGATTAAGAATGTGAGCCCCGTGCGGGACAGGGACTGTGTCCAACATGATTAACTTGTATCTACCCCAGGGCTTAGAACAGTGCTTGGCACATAGTAAGCACTTAACAAATGTTATAACAATAATAATTATAATAATTAATATTAACACTAATTAATAGTGTTAATAACTGATTAACAATATATGTATTAGTGTTAATATACTATATTATAATATTATTCCTTATTAATATTATTATTATTATCATCCGGAGAGGGGAGCCCCTCTAATGGTCAGCCCCAACTCACCCCCCGGCTCTGCCTTCTGCATCCCCGGCCAGAGAGCAGGTCTGGGGATTGGAAGATGGGGTGATATGATTTGTTGTTGTCTTGGGGGGCTGGGTGTCTCTGATTTAGTACTATGCTCTGCACACAGTAAGCACTCAATCAATACCACCGATCGATTGATTGATTGATTGATAGTGCATGATAGAGCGTGCAGCCGTTAGCCAACCTGAAGCCAGGTTGGAGGTTGGGGATCGAAAGAACAGTACTCGACACATAGAAAGCACTTAACAAAGAGAATCGTAAAGAAAAACTCGACTCTGCCACTCGTCTGCTGGTGGCCTTGGGCAAGTCACTTCATTTTTCCGTGCCTCGGTTTTCTCATCTGCAAAATGGGGATGAAGACTGTGAGCCCCACGTGGGGCATGAACTGTGTCCAACCCGATCTGCTTGTATTCCTCCCCAGCTCTTAGTACAGTGCCTGATATATAGTAAGCACTTAACGAATAGCACAGTTATTACTATTATATTAAGCACTTAACAAATACCATAAAAAATGTTAATAATAATGACTGTGCACTATTTGGCCTCTCCAAGCCCCATGGCCCAGCCCTTTCCTCCCTCCCTGTTTCTTTGTTTCCCCTCTCCTCCCCTGTCCTTCTCCACCGCTGTGAAAAGACGACTGAGACCACTGCAGGGGAGAGGAGGTGTGTATGTGAGAGCCAGACCCCACTGGGAAATTCCACGTCACATCCCCGGGTGGGACGCTCCCTGGGTGAGGACAGCAGCTGCTCTAGAGCGGCAACTTGGGGTTGTCATGGTAACCCCATCCCTCTCCGTCTTGAAGTCGATGAAATTGCTGTGTTGACAGGTACTGATTGACTGTTGGGGTTGCCTGGCACAGGGAACTGGAAGGCTGGGGATTGGTGCATTTGGGGACATGCTGCCGTGGGTGGGGAGAGAAGCAGGGTGGCCTAGTAGCTAGAGCACAGGCCTGGGCGTCAGAAGGACCTGGGCTCTAGTCCTGACTCTGTCACTTGTCTACTCTGTGACCTTGGGCAAATCGCGTCACTTCTCTGGGCCTCATCTGTAAAATGGGGATTAAGATAGATTTCTCCAAATGGCTGCCCTCTGCTCCCTGTCTGGACCAGTTGGGAAACTGGGAGAGAGACGGCCTCCTCAGAGACACCTCCTTTGACCCATCTCTGTCCCTGAAAGATTATAGTCTTTCCTGCTTCCTGTCCTCTCCTCACCCTTCTTCCTTGCTAGCCGAGGCTCCAACCATGGAATTCCCTGGGGGATCAGCAAAGGTCTCGGGCCTGGTGGAAATCAAGGGAGAAGCCTCCCTCCCCTGTCAAGGGTGAGGGTTTAAAGGACTCCTCTAGACTGTAAGCTCCTTGTTGGCAGGAAACATGCCTACCCACTTTGCTATACTGTACTTTCCCAAGTGCTTAATATATTTTGTACTCTCCCAAGTGCTTAGTACTGTGCTCTGCAAGCAGTGGATGCTCAATTAATGCAACTGATCGATTGAGACAGCGCCCAGTTGAGAACTTCTCCATGGTGGATCAACTGACCTGGCAAAATAGGAGCATATGGACAGAGGAGCACTGTGGAGAGGAGAGTAAGGTCACTTAGGGAGAAATATCAATCAATTGATGATATTTAGGGAGTTTTACTATATGCTGAGGACCGTACTAAGCAGTCGGGAGCATACAATATAACAGAAAGGAAAGGGCAGCCACGATCTGTGCCCATAACAAGTTTACAGTCTAGAGATATAGAGGGGCAGGAGCCCCAAAGGGAAAGAAGCAAGGACAGGAACAATTTTTAAAGAGGGGCAGGGACTATGGGGAGAGGAGCAGAGAGCACTGTGACTGTGAGGAGAGGAACAGAGGAGAGAGGCTCTTGGGGGGCAACACTGGCCCACCGTGCTGACCCAGGGATGGCCAAGGGGGAAGACAAAACTGACAGCTACTGCCCACTAATAATGGTAATAATAATAATAATGGTATTTGTTAAGCACTTACTGTGTGCCAGGCACTGTACTAACCACTAGGGCTGTGTGACCTTGGGCCAGTCACTTCACTTCTCTGGACTTCAGTTCCCTCATCTGGAAAATGGGGATGGAAACTGTGAGCCCCACACGGGACATCCTGATTACCTTGTATCTACCCCAGTGCTTAGAACAGTGCTTGGCACAGAGTAAGCGCTTAACAAATACAAACATTATTAGGGCTAACCTCCCCCTCTAGATTGTATATGTTTGTACATATTTATCACTCTTTTTATTTATTTATTTCTTTTACTTGTACATATCTATTCTATTTATTTTATTTTGTTAATATGTTTGGTTTTGTTCTCTGTCTCCCCCTTTTAGACTGTGAGCCCACTGTTGGGTAGGGACTGTGTCTACATGTTGCCAACTTGTACTTCCCAAGCGCTTAGTACAGTGCTCTGCACACAGTAAGTGCTCAATAAATACGATTGATTGATTGATTGAATTCATCATTTCCCCTCCTCCTCTCCCTCTCCTCTTCTCCCTCCCCATCCCCTCCTCCTCCATTTTTCTTCCCTCACCCCCAACCCCAATTCCCACCCTCCACCTCCTTCTCCCTGCCTCCCCATCCTCTTTTCCCTTTCCCCTTCCAATCCTCCCCCTCTGCCAACTCCTCCTCCTCCTCCTCCTCCTTGGCTAGGGCTGTAATTTAGTCTGAATTAGTCCGGTCACTGGGGAATCCTTAATGGCCAGACTGTGAGTTTGCAGATTATCCGAAGCAACCAATATTTAGTGCAGAAAAATCAGAGCAGGGAGGATCGGGAGCAAAAGCAGATGGAAAGCAGGGTGGTTGCAGTGAGGCTCAGCTTGGGAGCAGCAGGACTTGGGGGGGGGTAGAGGGGAGGGAAGCCCTCCTTCCTCCTCCTCCTCCTCCTCTCTCCTTCCTCGCCCTCCCCTGCCCCCGCAGATTTCTTCCTCCCGTTGGGGCTGTGGGGAGAGTCAAGGATTTAGGCAGCATGGCTCGGTGGAAAGAGCACGGGCTCTGGAGTCAGAGGTCATGGGTTCAAATCCCAGTTCTGCCAATTGTCAGCTGGGTGACTCTGGGCAAGTCACTTAACTTCTCTATGCCTCAGTTACCTCATCTGAAAAATGGAGATTAAGACTGTGAGCCCCCATGGGACAACCTGATCACTCTGTAACCTCCCCAGCACTTAGAACAGTGCTTTGCACATAGTAAGTGCTTAATAAATGCCATTACTATTATTATTATTATTATTAGGGAGTGAAGACAGCAGCAGAACCCAAGGGATTCTCCTTGTCCAGAGAGCAAGTTATCTATTCCTGTTCCTGTCTCTTCATTCCCTTTCTTCCTCTCTCTCTCCCAGTGCCTCAAGGCCTTCACTCTAGGACAACTTCCCCCCTTCCTCCCCCACTTATTCTCCAGCCCCCCAACACTTTCAGGACCCCTTCCTCCTCCCACCCACCTAGGGTTGGCTTCAGACCAACAGATCGCCCTGAGATGAGGAAAAAAATCAACCTTCTGCTGTAAAATGGGAATTGAGACTGGTGAGTGCCACGTGAGACGGGGGCTGTGTCCAACCCGCTTTGCTTATATCCACCCCAGCACTTAGTACAGTGCCTGACACATAGTAAGCGCTTAGCAAATACAGCTATTATTATTAGTTGCTCTAAAAATAGAGCACGAGTCACATAAGGGCAGCGTGGCTCAGTGGAAAGATCCCAGGCTTGGGAGTCAGAGGTCATGGGTTCTAATCCCAGGCAGCTGTGTGACTTTGGGCAAGTCATTTAACTTCTCTGTGCCTCAGTGACCTCATCTGTAAAATGGGGATTAAGACTGTGAGCCCCATGTGGGACAACCTGATGACGTTGCATCCTCCCCAGCGCTTAGAACAGTGCTTTGCACACAGTAAGTGCTTAACAAATACCAACATCATCGTCATCATCATAAGGGCTAGAGTTGGTTGACTCCAGAAGGAAAGGAAAGGCAGACCGCGCCCCCCCGACCCCCTCCTGCCTTTGTCCATGGAGCCTGGGGAAAATTTACGGGGTGCCTTGCCCTATGGCCTGGCCTCTTTGAGATAGAGCAGCAGCGTGGCTCAGTGGAAAGAGCATGGGCTTTGGAGTCAGAGGTCATGGGTTCAAATCCTGGCTCCGCCACTTGTCAGCTGTGTGACTTTGGGCAAGTCACAACTTCTCTGGGCCTCAGTTCCCTCATCTGTAAAATGGGGATGAAGACTGTGAGCCCCCCGTGGGACAACCTCATCACCTTGTACCCTCCCCAGTGCTTAGAACAGTGCTTTGCACATAGTAAGCACTTAATAAATGCCATTATCATCATCATCCCTTAATAGAAATAAAATAATTAATAATAATAATAATAATAAATAATAACAATAATAATAATGGCAATGATGGCACGCTTAATGGCATTGTTACCAGAGTGGCCTAGAGAAGCAGCATGGCTCAGTGGAAAAAGCACGGGCTGTAGAGTCAGAGGTCATGGGTTCAAATCCCAGCTTCATCACTTGTCAGTTGTATGACTTTAGGCAAGTTACTTAACTTCTCTGGGCCTCAGTTCCCTCATCTATAAAATGGGGATGAAGACTGTAAGCCCCCTGGGGGACAACCTGATCACCTTGTAACCTCCCCAGTGCTTAGAACAGTGTTTTGCACATAGTAAGCACTAATAAATACCATCATTATTATTATTATTATCATTAAGGACCTGGGTTTTAATCCTGACTCCACCCCTTGTCTGCTGTGTGACCTTGGGCAAGTCACTTTACTTCCCTGGGCCTCATTACCATCATCTGTAAAATAATAATAATAATGATGGGGATTGAGACTGTCCCACATGGGACAGGGATTGTGTCCAACCTGATTAGCTTGTATCTACCCCAGAGCTCAGTGCAGTGCCTGACACATAGTAAGTCCTTAAAAAAATACCACAATTAACATTAATTATTAGCCTCTGGGTTCAGGGCTCCTGAAGAGGCTGGAGTCATTTGGGATTAATCTCCTTCTCTCCCTGCCAGGGCTGAGTCAGGGTTTCCATTCCCAAAGGAGGAGCTGGGACATGGGGGTGGGGATGGGGGGGTGTCAGCCCTCTCCTCTTCCTCCTCATCCTCCCTGTCCTCCCACCCAGCAGGCTGGCCTGATTCAGCACAGCTCTCTACTTTCCTCAGTTGCCCCCTCTGCACTTTTAGGGGCCAGAGAAGCCCAGGTTGCTCTAATTTCATTCATTCATCCAATCATATTTATTGAGTGCTTACTGTGCGCAGAGCACTGTACTAAGGAGCGTACAGTTTTAACAATAAACGGATCCCCTCCCACAAAGAGCTCACAGTCTGGAGGGGGAGGCCATGGACCTCTGGCTCTGAGCCCTAAATGCTGCCTCCCTTTGTATAAAGCGTTTCCCAAAGAGACCCCCTTATCCCCCCTGGAGCTGTCCTGTCTGTCTGTGCCTTCTGGCCTGGAATGGGGTGTGTGGAAGAGGGTGGGAGAACATGTTACGGCTTTCGGTGCCCCTCCCCTACCTGCGTGGAGAGTCTCTGGCCTTGGTTCGCTCGCCATGTCCAAAGGGGAGGCCGGCTCTCGTTGGCCTTGGGACTCCTGGATGTTTTCCACAGTCTTAGGGTGACAGGACCAATGTGTCCCTAGGCCGCTCCCCAGTCTTTGACATTGGAGGTCAGGCTCAATGGGCCGTAAACTGCTTCCCCCTTCCTCCCAGCCCCTGGGCTCCAGCCCCCTCTCCCATCATTGGAAAAGCTTTAGCTTTCGCTGTCTCTCCTTTCCCCCCAGACGCTCGTTCCCTGTGACCTTCAGGCAGGCCGGAGATCCACTTTCCACACACCCCCTCCCCTGCCCGGCCCAGGTCGGCCTCCTGAGGCCCAAGCAGGAGGAGATGGCTATTTCTGCTGCCCACGGGGGCTATCGGGTGTGTGCAGAGCAGGGGGTGGGGAGTAGAGGCCGAGCTTCCTCCGGGTCAGCCAAACCACACAGCGATTTAGCCTTCAGCATGGCCTCCCTCTCCCCCGACTCTGGTGCCAACAGAACTTACAGTCACCAGGCAGAGATGAGGGCAGTCCTATTCCTGAGATGGGGGATAAAATAAATAATAATAGCATTATTAAGCGTTTACTATGTGCAAAGCACTGTTCTTTATTTATTTATTTTACTTGTACATATCTATTCTATTTATTTTATTTTGTTAGTATGTTTTATTTTGTTAGTATGTTTGGTTTTGTTCTCTGTCTCCCCCTTTTAGACTGTGAGCCCACTGTTGGGTAGGGACTGTCTCTATATGTTGCCAATTGGTACTTCCCAAGCGCTTAGTACAGTGCTCTGCACACAGTAAGCGCTCAATAAATACGATTGATGATGATGATGATGATGATGTTCTAAGCGCTGGGGAGGTTACGAGGCGATCAGGTTGTCCCACTGGGGGCACACAGTCTTCATCCCCATTTTACAGATGAGGTAACTGAGGCCCAGAGAAGCGACTTGCCCAAAGTCACACAGCTGACAATTGGCGGTCAGGATTTGAACCCATGACTCCAAAGCCCGGGCTCCTTCCACTGAGCCACGCTGCTTCTCCAGCAGCATGGAGGAGGAGGAAGCATCGTGGCCTAGTGGACAGAGCCTGGGCCTGGGAGTTAGAAGGACCTGGGTTCTAATCTTGGCTCCGCCACTTGCCTGTTGTGTGACCTTGGGCAAGTCACTTCACTTCTCTGGGCCTCAGTAACCTCATCTGTAAAGTGGAGATGAAGCCTGTGAGCCCCTTGTGGGACAGAAACTCTGTCCAACCCAACACAGTGCTTTAAAGCCAATGGTGCGGAGTTTTTGTTTGATTCGGAGGTGGGCAGAAAATCACTGGAGGGACTTGAGGCTCCTCCCCAAATAATAATAATGATGGCATTTGTTAAGCACTTACTACGTGCCAATCACTGTTCTAAGCGCTGCGGGGGGATATAAGGTAATCAGGTTGTCCCACATGGGGCTCACAGTCTTAATCCCCATTTTACAGATGAGGTAACTGAGGCCCAGAGAATAATAATGACGGTATTTGTTAAGTGCTTACTATGTGCAAAGCACTGTTCTAAGCATTGGGGAGGTTACAAGTTGATCAGGTTGTCCCCCGGGGGGCTCACAGTTTTAATCCCCATTTTACAGATGAGGTGACTGAGGCCCAGAGAAGTCCAGTGACTTGCCCAAAGTCACATAGCTGACAGTTGGCGGAGTCGGGATTTGAACCCGTGACCTCTGACTCCAAAGCCCGGGCTCTTTCCACTGAGCCACGCTGCTCCTCATCCCTCCTCCTCCTCCCAAAGTGAGGTGTTCCTCCTGGGACACCGAGACGAGGTCAGTGAGCAGATGGGTCAGGGAATCGTATTTATTGAGCGCTTACTGTGTGCGGAACACTGTACTAAGCGTGTGGGAGAGTCCGATACAAAAATAAGTACATTTCCCGCCCAGAGTCAGGGTCATGTCCAGGCCTGCTGAGGCTGCTGGGAGGAGAGGAAGCATCTTGCGCTCTGGGTTGCAGGGGGGGCATCATATGAGTGAGTGTCACTTCTTTTAGACTGTGAGCCCACTGTTGCCAATTTGTACTTCCCAAGCACTTAGTACAGTGCTCTGCACATAGTAAGCGCTCAATAAATACGATTGATGATGATGATGTCATGTCCACGCCCGCCGTGGACTCCTGTCTAGGCTCCACGGCTCAAGTAGCCGGTGGCCCATGTACTCACCCCCTCCAACCCCGGGTTCCTGCTCCTACTGTAACCACCGACCGCAGGTTTGATCAATGGGGAGGGATGGAGGGGCAGGAAATGAGCAGGAGAAGGAGGAGGGGAGGGTCCGGCCGGGCAGCGAGCTGTCATCTTAATTTATAGCTCCAGCTGATAAAATTTTCCCCATTCAGGGATGGCTGGGAAACAGCGAGGATGGAGGAAGAGCGAGTCGGAGAGCGTGAGGCTGAAGGAGAAGGAGGGAGAGTCAGAACAAGAGATGGATGGGAAGGAAGCCGGACAGGGAGGGAGAGCGGGCTGGGAATGGAGGGTGGCAGGACCACCAAGCCCAGAGCCTTTCCTCAGGGAGATCCCTGCCCTTGCAAGGGAGAGGGAGAGCATGCGTGTGGGGCAGGGATTGGGTCTGACTCATTCATTCAATCGTATTTATCGAGCACTTACTGTGTGCAGAGCACTGGACTAAGCACTTGGGAAGTCCAAGTTGGCAACATATAGAGAGGGTCCCTACCCAACAACGGGTTCACGGTCTAGAAGGGGGAGACAGACAACAAAACAAAACATATTAACAAAATAAAATAAATAGAACAGTAAATCTGTACCAGTAAAATAAATAGAGTAATAAATCTGTACAAACATATATACAGGTGCTGTGGGGAGGGGAAGGAGGTAGGGCGGGGGGGGATGGGGAGGGGGAGAGGAAGGAGGGGGCTCAGTCTGGGAAGGTCTGAAAGTAAGCACTGAACAAATACTACAGGTATTATTTTTATTATAATAATTATTATGACAATATTGTATTATGTTGTATGTTGAATAATAATAATAATAGTATTTAAGTGCTTACTTTGTGACAGGCATTGTACTAAGTGCTGGAGTGCATACAGACCGATCAGGTTGGACACAGTCCCTGTCCCATGTGGGGCTCACAGTCCCAATCCCCATTTTCCAGGTGAAGTAACTGAGGCCCAGAGAAGTGCAGGGACTTGCCCAGGGTCACACAGCAGATAAGTGGTGGAGCTGGGATTAGAACCCATGACCTTCTGACTCCAAAGCCTGTGCTCTATCCGCATCTACTATTAGTATTATTAGGAGAGAGAGAGACAGAGAGGTTAGAGCTGTGTATGTGTCTCCACTGGGTGAATAGGGGTCATGGGAGGGCAACACAGCGGCTTTGGAGGACGGCTCGAGGTTTGGGAGCCTCATCATCATCATCATCAATCGTATTTATTGAGCGCTTACTGTGTGCAGAGCACTGTACTAAGCGCTTGGAAGTCTCATCAGGTCTGCGGGTAGACCATGTTATATGTGTGTGTAGTGTTACGTAAGGACTGTAAGCTCCTTGTGGGCAGGGATCATGTCTATCAACTCTGTAGTACTGTACTCTCCTAGGCGCTCAGTAGAGTAATAATAATAATAATGATGGCATTTATTAAGCACTTACTATGTGCAAAGCACTGTTCTAAGCGCTGGGGAGGTTACAAGGTGATCAGGTTGCCCCACGGTGGGGGGGGCTCACAGTCTTCATCCCCATTTTACAGATGAGGTAACTGAGGCCCAGAGAAGTTAAGTGACTTGCCCAAAGTCCTACAGCTGACAGTGGAGGAGCTGGGATTTGAACCCACGACCTCTGACTCTTTCCACTGAGCCACGCTGCTTCAGTATAGAGCTCAGGCCTAGAAGTCAGAAGGACCGAGGTCCTAATCTGCCACTTGCCTGCTTTGTGACCTTGGGCAAGTCATTTTACTTCTTCATGCCTCTGTTACTTCATCTAGTACAGTGCTCTGCACACAGTAAGCGCTCAATAAATACAATTGAATGAATGAATGGAGTGAATATGTATATATGTTTGTACATATTTATTACTCTATTTTACTTGAACATATTTATTCTATTTATTTTATTTGGTTAATATGTTTTGTTTTGTTGTCTGTCTCCCCCTTCTAGACTATGAGCCCGCTGTTGGGTAGGGACCGTCTCTATATGTTGCTAACTTGTACTTCCCAAGTGCTTAGTACAGTGCTCTGCACACAGTAAGCGCTCAATAAATACGATTGAATGAATGAATGAATGAATGAGGATTGAGAAGCAGCAAAGCGTAGTCAGTCGAGCATGGGCCTGGGAATCAGAAGGTCATGGGTTCTAATCCTGGCTCCGCCACTTGTCTGCCGTGTGACCTTGGGCAAGACACTTTATTTCTCTATATCTCAGTGACCTCATCTAGAAAATGGGGATTGAGACTGTGAGCCCCATGCGGGACAAGGATTGGGTCCAACCCGATTTGCTTCTATCCACCCCAGCGTTTAGAGAAGCAGCATGGCTCAGTGGAAAGAGCCTGGGCTTTGGAGTCAGAGGTCATGGGTTCAAATCCTGCCTCCGCCAATTGTCAGCTGTGTGACTTTGGGCAAGTTACTTAACTTCTCTAGGCCTCAGTTCCCTCATCTGTAAAATGGGGATGAAGACTGTGAGCTCCACGTGGGACAACCTGATCTCCTTGTATCCCCCACCCCCAGCGCTTAGAACAGTGCTTTGCACATAGTAAGTGCTTAATAAATGCCATTATTATTAGGACAGTGCCTGGCACATAGTAAGCACTTAACAACTACCATCATTTATTATTTATTATTTATCTTACCCAGCGCTTAGGACAGTGCCAGACCTACAGTAAGCACTTAACAAACACCATTAAAAATAAATGGCAGAAACAGAAAGAACGGAGACCTAGGGACGGGCAGGGAAAGAGAAAAAGACAGAAAGGCAGAGAGATGTGAGTCCATCCCTGGAGGGGTTCCCAGACCAGCAGCTATGAGATGAATCACCAAAACTCAGACGGAGGCTTCTTTTCCCGGGAAAGGGTCGGAACACCGAGATTCTCTCCAATGGGGGGGGGGCAGCGGGGGTGGGAGGTGGAGGGATGGGGATGGTGGGAGCCGGAATGACAATATGAAATATGAGCAGCACGGGTAAGCACAAGGGCTCGTCATGATATTAAAAGCCACAATTTTCTGTGGGTCAACAATCCAGGGCCTGCCAGTTCGAATGTGCGGATGTATGTGCATGCATACGCATGCGTGTGCTCATATATGTGTGCACGCACATGGGGGTGCTTGTGTGGTTGTGTTTAATTCAGATCCATCCTTACTGGGCCCCGGGAAGCCTGCAGCCCCACACAAATACCCCACCCGCAGGGTTCACCAATGGGGGTAGTTTCCCCAACCCCAAACCGCTGGCAGAGCCTGAACCATCCCACGGATTGAGCACGGTCCTGGGAGTCAAAAGGTTGCAGGTCTGCCACTTCTCTGCTGAGGGACCTTGGGCAAGTCACTTTATTTCTCTGTGCCTCAGTTACCTTATCTGTAAAACGGGGATTGAGACTGTGAGCCCCATGTGGGACAGGGACTGTGTCCAACGCAATTTGCCTGGCACACAGTAAGCACTTAACAAATGCCAGTATTATTATTATTATGTTACTATTATTACATAGCACTCCACAATACCCCACATGGACCTCCCTGAAGGCCCAGGGAGGAAGAGGGAAAGCCCGTAAGGAGCCCTGTCTCCTCCCCACAATTTTCCAAAAACCACAGAGGTGTGGCTTCCTGCCCAGGCTGGAGTGGAAGAAACGGTCGGTAGGATTTGGAGGTTTTTTTCACTGCATTTTGGTGCTTTCAACAGTGGCACACTGGGACCCTTAAGAAATAAATTAAGTCGTTCCCGGAGGAGGCTAAATGCAGTCTCCATGCTGGGATATCCCAGCTTCCTCCCAGCTCACCCAGGCCTGGGCAGACCCCCTCCCCAAGCCCCCAGCCCTGCACCCCAGGAGTAAAGCTAATTATCCTTCCTGAAGGGAAAATTAATCAGGCCTTATGAGCACCCGAAATAGAAATCACCAATCAGGGCAGGAGGGGCTGGGAGGGGAGAAGGAGAAAAGGGAAAGGAAGAGGGAAGAGAGAGAGAGAAAGGAAGGAAAGAAGAAGGGGAAATGTAGGGAAGAAGGAAAAAGAAACAGAGAAGGTAGGAGGGGCCTGGAGGAAGGAAAAATGGGAAAGGAGGGGGGAAGAGCAGACCAAGGAGGTAAGAGGGGAATCAAGGAGAGAGGGAGAAAGAGGGAGAGGGGAGAAGCTTCTGTCTTTTGGGGAGCCAGCAGTGAGCTGTGGGGGAACTCAGGGATAATAAAGGGGACACAGCAGTGAGGAAATCAGGGGGAGAAACAAGGAGGAAGAAGGCAGAGGTGGAGGCTGGATTGCATCCTAAAAAAGTTCATTGCTGGAAAGCCTAAATTAAGCAATTTCTGGCAAGGAGGTCATTTCGTTTTCCTCTCTGACTCTGGGCAAACAGGTACGTGACACAGCCCCTTCCTCTCCTTAGCGACTCCACAACCTGGGCCGTGTCAGGGGAATCGGGAGGCTGAGGTGAAGGGGAAAGCCCTCCTTCCAGAAATGTCGCTTTTTCAGAGGAAATGGGGTCCCCATTGGGACCACATGCCCCCCAAGCTGGGGTCCCCAGGACTCTAAGAAGCAAAGCAGAAGCCCTGGGTCACAAGGATGGAAAATCCACGTGTCCACCCCTCAGTCTATGCAGAATCCACTGAAAGAGCATGACCTCGGAGTCAGAGGACCTGACCTTCTAATCCCAGCTCCCCAACTTGTCTGCTGTGTGACCTTGGGCTTGTCACCTGACTTCTCTAAGCCTCTGTTTCCTCATCTGTAAAATGGGAATTCAATCCTATTCCCTCTTTCTTAGACTGGGAACGCCATGTGCCCAACCTGATTATCTTGTATCCACCCAGCACTTAGTACAGTGCTTGCCACAGAGTAAGCCCTTCACAAGTACAGTAAAAAAAAGTCCAAAACTGGGAATGCTGAGCAGTGTGGGCAGAAGAAGGAGGTACAGTCTCTGCCCTGCATTCCATAAGAATGAATCCACATCCCAAATCTCCTCTGCTCCTCCTATCAGTGATTTCCACAGCAACATGCCTTGAGAAACACACACGCACTCAAATCAGGGTGGAACCCAAAATTCTCTCCAACTACCCGTACACCCCTTACCTCAGGCCTTCTCCCTTTTAGATCTCCATTTCCTTCTCTAGGCCCTGAGCAACCCTGACCTTGGAGTCAGAAGGCCTGGGTTCAAATCCAGGCTACCCCACTTGTCTGTAGTGTGACTTTGGGCAAGTTCCCTCATCTGCAGTATGGGGACTCAATACCTGTTCTCCTTCCTACTTAGACTGTGAGCCCCAAATGGTATCTAGTGATCTTGTATCTACCCCAGTGCTTAGTACAGTGCTTGGCACAGAGTAAGTGCTTAAAAAATGCAGCCTGGTTTACAGCTGCTTGGTTCTGGTTTCCCGAGATCCCCCGGGGCCTGTCCCTTCCCCAGCGTAGAGCGATCCATCACGGGGCAGGGCTGACTCCCGCCATCTGCCCAGATGCCACGCGGCAATCACTCCTCCCGACAGCTATCGGCTTCTCCGGGCGAATGCAGAAATGCCCGGCTCGTTGGAGGGGAGACCCAAGCCTCGCTGTCCCTGCTGGCCTAGAAAATGGCCCGTCCAGAAGGAAGAGGGAACAGGGCAGAGACCGAGAGAGGGGGAGAGATCGGATTTGAGGCAGAAAGGCAGAGACAAAGCACTACAGGACAGTAATAATAGTAGTAACAACTGAGGCATCTGATGAGCTTTTACAATGAGTTAAGCAATATCCTAAGCGCTGGGGGTAGTAATAAAAATAATAATAATGATGATGATGGTACTTGCTAAGTGCTTACTATGTGCCAAGTACTGTTCTAAGCGCTGGGGAAGACACAAGTTAATTCAGTAGAACACATGGGGCTCACAGTTTTAATCCCTATTTTACAGATGAGGGTATTGAGGCCCAGAGTGGTGAAGTGACTTGCTCAGGGTCACACGGCAGACATGTGGCGGGGCCGGCTTTAGAACGTAGGTCCTTCTGACTTCCAGTCTCGTGCTCTAAATACACTAAACCAGACTGTTTCTCAGCATGATGCAACTGGATCGGACCCTGTCCCTGTCCCACATGGCCGAAGATAGAACAAGAATTGACTCCCCATTTTGCAGATGGGGAAACTGAGGCCCAGAGACGCTAAGTGACTTGTCCGAGGTCACACAGCAGACAGGTGGCGGAGTGAGGATGAGACCCTGTGTCTCCCGATGACAGAGTTCTGCGCTCTTTCCTGCTATTCGAGTAACAGAATTCAAGTTCTGCTATCTCGCTTTCCAAGTAACAGAAGAGGCAGAGAGGGAGATAGGAAGTCAGATCAAGAGGACGGAATTGGGTGAGGAGGGTCGGGGTTTGGGAGGCTCTTTCCTCATATCGGGTGGGAGGGTTTCGACAAATTTTTCTTTGTTCTTCTCGCAGAGATTTTCTGATCCTTTAGACTGTAAGCTCATTGAGGGCAGGGAACACACCTGCTAATTCTGTTGTATTGTACTCTCCCAAGTGTTTACTTGCTTTTTCGTTTTGTTTTGTTTGGTTTTGTTGTCTGTCTCCCCCCTTCTAGACTGTGAGCCTGTTTTTGGATAGGGATTGTACTTTTCATGGGCTTATTACAGGGCTCTGCACACAGTAAGCACTCAATAAATATGATTGAATGAATGAATGAAAGTGCATAAAATAATAATAATAATGGCATTTGTTAAGCGCTTACTATGTGCAAAGCACTGTTCTAAGCGCTGGGGGGATACAAGGTGATCAGGTTGTCCCACGTGGGGCTCCCAGTCTTCATCCCCATTTTACAGATGAGGTAACTGAGGCTCCAAGAAGTTAAGTGACTTGCCCAAGGTCACACAGCAGACATGTGGTGGAGCCGGGATTCGAACCCATGACCTCTGACTCCAAAGCCCGTGCTCTTTCCACTAGGCCATGCTGCTCCTCTATAATGGCATGGGCATAATAGGCGCTCAATAAATAGGATTGATTGATTGAGCCCCTTAAGGACATGGCTCCACTCTCTCCCAGAATCTCAGGAAGGACCCTCCAGAGGTCATTTCATCCAGTCCCCTGACTTCAAGGGGAAAAATATGTTGCTTTATTGCCCTATTTTTCTCTCCCAAGCGCTTAGTACAGCACTCGGCACACAATAATGCTCAATGGACAGGACTGATTGATTCAAGTGGGGTAAAGGGTGGAGATGGGGCGGAGACGGGAGACATGGGCAGGAGCGTAGAGCAGGGTCGTGGGAGGGAGTGGAATGAGTGCAGGGAGCAGGAGTTCTGGAGCTGAAAATAATGACAGAGATGATTAAAAGTTGGGGAAATTGAACAGAGAGCAGAAGGAAAGGAATGAGATTACTCATCCTGGCAGACTTGTCGAGGGCTGGGAGGGGGAGGAGAGACTTTACAACTGTCTTTTCTCTTTCAGGCTTCCGTGGCAGGGTTGTTGGACTCCATCCCCACTGGAGGATGTGGCTTCAAGCACTTAGTACAGTGCTCTGCGCTCCATCAATCAATCAATCAATCAATCGTATTTATTGAGCGCTTATAATAAATGCCACTGATTGATCACACTGTAGCAGGAGTGAGAATCAGTAGTTCTCACTGGTTACTCATCATCATCATCAATCGTATTTATTGAGCGCTTACTATGTGCAGAGCACTGTACTAAGCGCTTGGGAAGTACAAATTCGCAGCATATAGAGACAGTCCCTACCCAACAGTGGGCTCACAGTCTAAAAGGGGTTGGGAGGAGGGTAAAGACACCTGTCTACAGTGTTCTAAGTGCTGGGGAGGTTACAAGGTGATGAGGTTGTCCCACAGGGGCTCACAGTCTTAACCCCGATTTTACAGATGAGGGAACTGAGGCACGGAGAAGTGAAATGACTTGCCCAAAGTCACACGGCTGACAATTGGCAGAGCCGGGATTTGAACCCATGATACTACTACTACTACTAATAATAATGGCATTTGTTAAGCACTTACTAAGTGCAGAGCACTGTTCTAAGTGCTGGGGAGGTCACAAGGTGATGAGGTTGTCCCACAGGGGGGTCACAGTCTTAATCCCCATTTTACAGATGAGGGAACTGAGGCACAGAGAAGTGAAGTGACTCGCCCAAAGTCACACGGCTGACAATTGGTGGAGCCGGGATTTGAACCCATGACCTCTGACTCCAAAGTCCGGGCTCTTTCCGCTGAGCCGTGAAGAGGAGAGTCCCACCCCAAGCCCTGGTCCCAGAAGAGGGGGCAGAAAAGGGCCGGGGGCTGGAGAAGGGTTTTAGGGGAGAGGATTTGAGGGGGTAGGAACCTGGGGGTGCCTTTGCAGTCCCCCTTTGCTGCCCCGGGGACCCCAATAGGGCAGGTTCCTCACCCCCAACCCCACCCCGGCCTACCTTCTCCTTGTCACTTCCCTGGAGACGGTTGAAGCCTTCAATCCTCAGGGCCTGTTATTTCATCTGCAAAATGGGGATTAAGAGCACAAGGAGCCCCATGCGGGCCAGCGATGTGATTAGCTTGTATCTACCCTAGCACCTAGTACAGTGCAGGTGTGTAGTAAGCACTTAACAAATACCAGTTAAACCCCCCCTACAAAACATAGGGAGGGAGGGGAACAGAAATCTCAATCCCAAATCCAATACCACCTTCCCGCACTAATTTGAGTGAAGAAGAAGAGAAGCTGGAAGTGACATGGAAGACTTTAATTATTTTAAAAAGTAACCAAAATATTTTTAAGGGAACAACCAGGAATACCATAAATAAATACATTACTCACTCACTCAATTAATTCATTAGTATTTAATTACTAGAAATTACCATCAGTTACTACCAAGTGCACATACAGCAAATGCATTCTTTCTCACCCATTTATGACTCCAAAAGCAGCTTTGATGGAAAGGAGGTATAAAGCCCCATCTGCTTAATTACAGTTTCCAGAATGCCCCCCTCTTATAGGCTCATTCATTCATTCAATCGTATTTATTGAGCGCTCACTGTGTGCAGAGCACTGTACTAAGCGCTTGGGAAGTCCAAGTTGGCAACATCTAGAGATGGTCCCTACCCAACAGTGGGCTCACAGTCTAGAAGGGGGAGACAGAGAACAAAACATATTAACAAAACAAAATAAATAGAATAAATATGTACAAATAAAATAAAAAAATAAATAGAGCAATAAATACGTACAAACGTATATACATATATGCAGGTGCTGTGGGGGGGGGGAGGAGGGGAAGAGGAAGGAGGGGGGTCAGTGTGGGAAGGCCTCCTGGAGGAGGTGAGCTCTCCGTAGGGCTTTGAAGGGAGGAAGAGAGCTAGCTTGGCGGATGTGATGAGTGAAGAGTGACATCAAGAGAAGCTGGAAGTGACATGGAAGATTTTAATTATTTTAAAAAGTAACAAAAATATTTATAAGGGAACAACCAGGAATGCCATAAATAAATACATTACTCACTCACTCAATTCATTAGTGTTTAATTACTAGAAATTACCATCAGTTACTACCAAGTGCACATACAGCAAATGCATTCTTTCTCACCCATTTATGACTCCAAAAGCAGCTCTGATGGAAAGGGGGTATAAAGCCCCATCTGCTGAATCACAGCTGCCAGAATGCCCCCTTCTTATAGGTTCAGAATTAGGAGATCAGAAAATCCCAAAATGCTTAGTGTGGCAGGTACCTTGACCACACCCTTGCCCAATACATGGACTTTTTCTTGGTTTTCCAGAGAGAGGAAATTCAACCACCTCTATTGGAGCCAGTTCTGACGCCTTGAGCACTGTCTAAACCCTTCCCTGAGGTTCACTTGGATTCCTCCTCCCGACTGAAGCCTAAATCGGTTCCTTTCTTTCAGTCTTCAGTGAAAAAGGAGAGCAGTTGATCCTCTTCCTCTGGGCGAGGAGCATTCAGAGAGACTGTCATACTCAATCCCCTCAGTTTTCTCTTCGGTCCCACTTTTCTCTTTGGTCCCACTGTCCCATATTTTCTATCTCTCTGAAGACCCTCTACCAATTCCTGTCTGTAGCTCCCAAGGGCTCCCATATTTACTGAGCGCTTACTGTGTGCAGAGCACTGTTCTAAGGGCTTGGGAAAGTACACTATAACAATAAACAGTGTGGTTTATATAACCACCCTTAACCACAATAAACTCTACAGTTTCCTGCCTATTTTTAAATTGTTCTGTCTCATTATAGGAACTCCTGGTTGGAATATCACTTCTAACGTAAGAGCTGAACATTCATACTGCTCTGATTTAATTTTTATCTTGTTTTCAATCTGTTCCGGCTTGTATTTACTTGCATTACCTGCAACCCATTCAAATACTCTTTGAGGATAGGGTCGTTTTTATTTTGAGGTTAGCCCTGTGTGGTAAGAAGCAGCACAGGTCGGATAAGCGTAATAGGAAGGTTTTATTAAATTAGAGCCTGACAAGATCTATATCTACCCCAGCTCTTTGTACAGTGCCTGACACGAAGTGCTATAATAATAATAATAATTATTATTCCCTTGAACTTGGAATTTCATCCTTTACTCACCCCACCCTCACCCCACATCACTTGCATACACATCAGTAATTTATTTATATTAATTCTGCCTTCGACACTAGACTGTAAACTCACTGTGGGCAGGGAACATGTCTACCAAGAACTTATGTATATATCTGTAATTTAATTTATTTATATCAATGTTTGTTTTAATGGCATTTGCTAAGCAATTACTTTGCGCCAGGAACCATACTAAGTGCTGGGGTAGATACCAGCTAATCAGGTTGGACACAGGCCCTGTCCCACATGGGGCTCACAGTCTTATTCCCCATTTTACAGTTGAGGTAACTGAGGCACAGAGAATTTAAGAGACTGGCTCAAGGTCACACAGCAGACAAGTGGTGGATCCAGAATTAGAACCCAGGTCCTTCTGACTCCCGGGCCTGTGCTTTATCCAATTCAGCCACACTGCGTTTCTGCCCATAATGTTCCCTGCTCATAAGGAGCTTACACTACTCAAATTTTTGAATGCAAGTCAGTGGGTGTGTATGAGACGTTCAACGCCATCCTAGAGTTCAGTCACTAGATGACACAATTAAAAAACAACAACCAAACCCTGGCAATCCCACCTGTGAGAATAGAAATGACATTAAATGATAAAAGGGCCGATTAATCAATTGTATTTATTGAGTGCTTACTATGTGCAGAGCACTATATCAAGCGCTTGGGAGAACAGAGACATCAGCTGCAAAGATGGCCTCTATTTGGAAAACTATTTAAATAGATTTTATATAAAAAGGAAATACAAGGAAAAAAATAGAAATGATATTTATTAAGCGCTTACCATGTGTAGAACAATGTGCTAAGCGCTGGGAAAGAACACATAGTTGGGAATTAGCACACACAGCTGGCCCCTCTTCCTTGGCGGGTTCACAATCCAAAAATGAAAAGGGGGAGAAGTGAAGAGAAGAGACATGGGTAACAGATTAATAATACAGCAGCCTTCTTGAACAATTTATAGTGGAAAAGAAAGAAGACAACCACGGCTTTATAAGGACAGAGATATTGATAGGAAATATAAAAATGAATGGAAACAGTCCAGATTAGAGTAGAATCTAATGCTAAATGAAACTGAAGTGGAAATTTATTTTTTTTTGCTAGACATGGGCATCCAAGTAAATACAAGCCAGAACAGATTGAAAACAAGATAAAAATTAAATCAGAGCAGTACGAACGTTCAGCTCTTACGTTAGAAATGATATTCCAACCAGGAGTTCCTATAATGAAACAGTACAATTTAAAAATAGGCAGGAAACGGTACAGTTTATTATGGTTAAGGGGAATCGCATAGTAATTCGGAAATTACAAGCATATTTAGTGCTTAGATTAATTAAAATAGCGCTCAACAGCCAAGAAGGTTGGGTAGATGGAGAAGATAGCTACCAAGAGATATTTGAAGGTTTGTGGGCTGGTTATAAAACGGAGCTCAAGAAAGATTACATTCCAGTAATGTGTTCTGAAGGGAATAATCAATTGGTTTTAGAGGAAAAATGTAGAGAAATCGAGCAAATTAGAAATGTGGGGAATAATAAAGTAAACAGATGCACAGAATAGGAACATTTATTAGTGATAATAAGGAAAAAAAGTTTGGCTTGTTTTAGATTATGTTTAGATTCTAAAGTATTGAATAGATTGTAAACTCCTAGAAGGCAGGGATTGACTACTAACTCTACTGTACTCTCCCAAGCGCTTAAAACAGTGTTCTGTGCAGGTAGGTGCTCAATAAATCCCATTGATGGATGTGTTATGGGAGATCATTTTGTCTCCAGCTGGTTTTAGGCATGGAGGAAGCAAGGGACATGTCTACCAATTCTATTATATTGTACTCTCCCAATCAATCAATCAATCAATCATATTTATTGAGCGCTTACTGGGTGCAGAGCACTGTACTAAGCGCTTGGGAAGTACAAGTTGGCAACATATAGAGACAGTCCCTACCCAACAGTGGGCTCACAGTCTAGAAGTCCCAAGCGCTTAGGACAGTGCTCTGCGACACAGTATGTGCTCAATAAATAATTCTGCTCCTTCTTGTTGATGCTAGGTCCTTGAAAGGGCAAAGGCCTGAGGTGACCTCCCCATCTCTCAATCAATCAGTTGCACTTATTGAACACCTACTGAGTGTACTAAGCACTTGGGAGAATACAAAACAACAGAATTTGTTGACACGTTCCCTGCCCACAATGAATTTACAGTCCAGAGGGGAAGACAGACATTACTATGAATACATAATTTATAATATGTAGCTTACGGATATGTACATAAACATTGTGGTATTTGTTAAGCCCTTCCTATGAGCGTGGCTCAGTGGAAAGAGCACGGGCTTTGGAGTCAGAGGTCATGGGTTCAAATCCCCGCTCTGCCAATTGTCAGCTGGGTGACTTTGGGCAAGTCACTTCACTTCTCTGGGCCTCAGTTCCCTCATCTGTAAAATGGGGATGAAGACTGTGAGCCCCCCGTGGGACAACCTGATCACCTTGTAACCTCCCAGCACTCAGAACAGTGTTTTGCACATAGTAAGCACTTAATAAATGTCATCATTATTACTATTATTAAAGGGAAGTGAGAGGTTGCTAAAGGGGTGAACTTCCTAGCACTCCAGTAGATAATAATTGTGGCATTTATCAAGCACTTGCCTAGCTAGTGGAAAGAGTATAGGGCTGGGAGTCAGGAGACCTGGGTTCTAATCCTGGCGCCACCCCTTGCCTGCAGGGTGACCTTCTCTGGGCCTCTGTTTCCCCATCTCTAAAATGGGGATAAGATACCCATTCTCCCTCATGCTTAGACTGATGATCTTGTATCAATACAGGGTTTGGCAAAAAGCAGGAGCTTAACAAGAACTATGATTATTAGGATTAGGATTGTGATTAGGATAATTCTTGGTTATCAGATGGGACCCCATCCTTGTTAATTAATTAATGATGGTATTTGTTAAGCGCTTACTATGTGCAAAGCACTGCTCTAAGCTCTGGGGAAGTTACAAGGTGATCAGGTTGTCCCATGTGGGGCTAACAGTCTTAATCCCCATTTTGCAGATGAGGTAACTGAGGCACAGAGAAGTGAAGTGACTTGCCCAAAGTCACCCAGCTGACAAGTGGCAGAGCTGGGATTAGAACCCCTGACCTCTGACTCCCAAGCTCAGGCTCTTTCCACTGGGCCACGCTGTTTCTCTAATGGGGTTTACATTCTCTCTGCTCCTTTCATTCAAACATATTTATTGAGCGCTTACTGTGTGCAGAGCAGTGTACTAAGCCCTTGGGAGAGTACACGATAACAATAAATAGACACATTCCCTACCCACAGTGAGTTTACAGTCTAGAGGACAAGCTCTTCACACTGTCCTGTTCTCTACGTTGGTGTAACAGGTTTTGAAAACTATTTGTATTGCACAATAAGCTTTTTTAAACTAGAGTTAAATGCTACGAAATCACATTTTGCTCCAGGGAGAGCACTCATTGCAGATCCATTTTCTAGAACACATGATGAAAAAATACGGACTCTTATTGGGATAACATACAAGTAAATAATATAAATATATTCATAAGACAAATTTCTACAGTAGACCAAATCTGAAAAGACTCTTGCAGAAGTTACTCATCAAGATACGATCCTGAAAAAAGTGATGGATGAAATTCTAATCATTCATTGGGGATGGGTCACAAGGAGAATTCTGTTCCTTACTGACAATTCGGTCCTGTATTAAGTCTAAAGTTTGGTGTTTTTCAAAGGTAACAGGAGAACAGCATACATGAGCCCTGGAGTCATAAGGACCTGGGTTCTAAACATGATTCCATCACTTCTTTCATTCATTCAATCGTACTTATTAGGTGCTTATTCTGTGCAGAGCACTATACTAAGTGCTTGGAAAGTACAATTCAGCAATAAAGAGAGACAATCCCTATCCGCACCGGGCTTACACTTGTCTGTTGGAGGACCTTGGGCCAGTCACTTCACCTCTCTGGCCTCAGTTACCTCATCTGTGAAATGGGGATCTGTAAAATGGAGCCAAATCCAACTTGATTAGCTTGTATCTACCCCAGCACTGAATACAGCGCCTGACACAAGTGCTTAGCAAGTACCATTAAAATAGAGAGAGAAAAAGCTCAGAACAGTGCTTTGCACATAGTAAGCGCTTAATAAATGCCAGTAAAAAAAAGAGAGAGAGAGAGAGAGAGTGTTACCTATTACCAATACCTGAGGGTCATTTGGATATTTTAAAGAAGCATTAGGGATGTTTTATACTGGCCACAAATTAATAGGGATCTAGAGTAAACTGAAATATGTAAAGAATAGCAAAAGTAGTATAATGGAGGACCAATGTTGGACCAGAATGGTTTTTGGAGTTTGCAATCCTGATGAGCACATTAACGACATCAAACATAGCCCTTCCCATTAGGGCCGTTTTTGCAAGTTATGGAATATTATTTAACGGCCTGTCAGATCAAATTGCATTGAAGTCAATACATTTGCTTTGGATTATGACTTCCCAGGTGTCACTTCTAGCACAGGGTACTTTCTGTTAAATGTTTTTCAGACCAAACTAAGTAAGAGACTATTAGTAAAAACAAGACGTTCAGGAGAGGATTGTATTTGACCTTGTCACAGGCTTTTCCTTGGATGCTGCGGTTATGATTTTGGAGCAAAGACTGAACTGGATCTCCAACAAATATGGAACGAAACCAGTCAGATATTTCATAGAGGCGTGACGACGAGAAGAAGAAGATTTGTGGTTTTGACAAGCAGCCTCCTAGTTGCTAAAATTAAAGGATGATAAATTAGGTTATTCAGTGAAAAATGCAAGGAGGACAGAGCAGGAAGTGGTGTCAAGATGATTTGAGGTTAAACAGAGAGGGAGCAGAGCTAAAGGAACATTAATAATAATAATTATTTTCTACAAAAATGTTCAGTCCATGTTTTGCTACTCCTCAAGAACCTCCTGGGGTTGTCCAACCACCTCCACATCAAACAGAAACTCCTCACCTTTGGCTTTAAAGAATTTGATTACCCTACCCCCTCCTACCTCAGCTCTGTACTCTCCTCCTACAAGCCAGCCCGTACACTTTGCTCCTCTAATGCTAACCATCTAATGCCATCTTGTCTGTCTCACCGCCAACCTCTTGCCAACATCCTTTCTCCTTCCTGGAACAAGCTCCCTCTTCAGATATGACAGACAATTATTCTCCCCACCTTCAAAGCCTTACTGAGGGCACATCTCCTCCAAAAGGCCTTCCTTGATTAAGCCCTCATTTCCTCTTTTCCCACTCCCTCCTGCGTCGCCCTGACTTGCTCCCTTAATTCACCGCCACGCTCCCCAAGCCCCACAGTACTTATGCAAATATCCATAATTTATCGATTTATGTTAATGTCCATCTCCCCCTCTAGATTGTAAGCTCGTTTTGGGCAGGGAATGTGTCTGTTTTATTGTTATGCTGTACTCTCCCAAACGCTTGGTACAGTGCCCTGCACACAGTGAGCACTCAATAAATATAATCGATCGATTGATTGATTGAAGTGCTTTCTATGTGCCAAACAATGGACTAAGCACTGGGATAAGATGCAAGATAATCAGGTCGGACCCAGTCCCTGTCTCACATGGGGCTCACAGTCCAAGAGGTATTTCATACCCATTTGACAGATGGGAGAACTCAGGCACAGAGAAGATAATTGACTCACCCAAGGTCACAGAGCGGGCAAGCGGCAGATTAGAACCCAGATCCCCTGACTCCCAGGATACCCATTTGACAGATGGGAGAACTCAGGCACAGAGAAGATAATTGACTCGCCCAAGGTCACAGAGCGGGCAAGCGGCAGATTAGAACCCAGATCCCCTGACTCCCGGGCCCAAGCTCTTTCCACTAGACCATGCTGCTGGCAATATTTGCCACTAAACCAGCTGAGAAGACTAGAACAACTGGAAGGACAATAAGGTTTGGGGAAGAGAAGAAAAAGTTGAATTCAAAAAAGCCAATGAGGAGAGTCTAAATGATGCAGAATACAGATGAAAACTGGGGACTGTAGACACTAGACTGTAAATTTGATGTGTCTGTTATATTGTTCCCTAGACTGTAAGCGTATTGTGGGCAGGGAATGTGTCTGTTTATTGTTATATTGTACTCTCCCAAGCGTTAAGTACAGTGCTCTCCACCCAGTAAACGCTCAATAAATACAACTGAATGAATGAATGCTCTCCCAATTGCTTAGTACAGAGATACAACTCTGCAATACACAGAGTTGGTAGACGCGTTCCCTGCCTGCAACGAGCCTACAGTCTAGAGATCGATTTCATTCTGTCTCCTCGGTGAGGAGAGGAGGTGAAATTCTCCACCTTGCTCCCTCGTCTCCCTCCCTCATGTCTTCTCCAAATGCACGGCACTGTCCCACTCAAGAACTTCTTTTCTTTTCCCTGCTTTTAGGAATCTGGTTCCCCGGATGCTGCCGCCATTCCCTCCTCTCTCTCCTCCACAACAAGGGGTGTCTTCATTCCCCCGGGGAAAGCGGCAGAATCCACGGCTCTCTGTATCCGCTCTCCCTGGCCTTCCGAGTTTATTGCCTTCCTCATACATCTCCCGTAACCGATGGCCCTGCTACTGGAGAGGGACAAAAGTAATAAATAACCATTGAAAACAAAGGCAGGGAGATGGATATTCCACTGTAAACCATAAGTCTCTGTCCAGATCCTCTGCAGGCTCATTCCTCCGGACTGCCAGTGATAAACCGTGTGGTCTGCCCATCCCGGGGGCCCTGGCTACTTCATAATAATAATTGTGGTATTTATTAAGCGCTTACTATCTGCCAGAGACTGTACTAAGGGCTGGGATGGATGCAAGGAAATGCAAGACCTCATAGCAGAAAGGTGGCGGAGCTGGGATTAGAACCCATGAACTTCTGATTCCCAGGCCTGCGCTCTATACGCTGTGCCCTGCTGCTTCATAGTCCAGCCTCCTCCATCCCCAGCGCTTAGTACAGTGCTCTGCACACAGTAAGCGCTCAATGAATGCGATTGAATGAATGAATTATGACACTTGTGAAGCGCTTACTATGCGCCAAGCACTGTTCTAAGTGCTGGGGTAGACACAAGTGAATCAGGTTCAACACGGTCGTTGTCCCACATGCGGCTCACAGTCTTAATCCCCATTTGACAGATGAGGTGACTGAGGACCAAAGAAGTGAAGTGACTTGCCCAAGGCTACACCCCACGGAGACCGACTCCTAGGTCGGGATGGACACCACCAAGTGTGGAGCCCTCCCGGCTGGCAATTATTTTTTTTATGGTATTTGTTAAGTGCCTACTACGTGCCGGGCACTGAACTGAGCGATGAGGTAGAACCCAGCTAATCAAATTGGACACGATCCCTATCCCACGTGGGGCTCACACTTTTAATCCCCATTTTACAGATGAGGGAACTGAGACCCAGAGGAAGTGAAGCCACTTGCCCAGGGTCACACGGCAGACAAGCGGCAGAACCGGAATTAATACCTAGGTCCTTCTGACTCCTAGGCCCACTCATTCCAGTGACTAGAAACACGGCGGAGGTCGGGGTGAGGAGGATGGAGGAGGAGAAGGGAAAGCCGGAGAAGTCCGGGCGAAAGTGGCGTCTGACTCTGTCCTGATCATGACCCGGCAGAAGCCTCCCCTGACTCCTCTCCTTGGCCAGGCTCCCGAAAACACAGAACTGCTGGTTTATTCATCGACGAGAGAGGAGGCAGATGGGATCCGTGGCAGCGTCGAAAACACAGGGGCCTTGGCTGGTCGTCATGGCAACTGCAGGCTGGAGGGGTGAGTGTGTGTGTGTGTGTTTTCCTCCTTATTATTTCAAATTCTTCATTGTCTTCATTAAAGGGAGGACCGCTCACGGCCCAGAATAAACAAAAAGGGGCCCCGCCGCATCGGGCGATCCAGACGGGAGTAAAACGCTGAGCGTGAGGGACATCTGAGGCTAGGCCTGTCAGAAGGTAGGGAGGATCACGGGTAAGCAAGGGATTTAGGGCTAAGGATACCTGTCTGATACGGTTTTCTGGCGCTGCGGCTTCTTGACGGGATGGAAAAGGAGGCTCCGCAGTCAGGTTGGACCCTGAAGCCAGAGTGATCTGTTCACCAGGCCAGGACCCGGGGGACAGAGCAGGAAGGGAGTGGGTAGGAGGCTACCTTTCTCCCCATGCCCTCCGGCACAGCCGCCTCAGCTGGAAACAGAAGGTAGGATGTGAGTGAACTGGGAATGTTTGGGAATTTGAGAGGGAGTCAGGGCTGTCCTCTCCCTCCTCACCCCTCTCTTCTATTCCCAACCCCCAAATTTTGCCCCCTCAAGGGCCTCCCTTCTGAATCAATGTAGATTGTAAGCTCTTTGAAGGCAGGAAACATGTCTACCAACTCTGTTGGATCATCCTCTCCCAAGGCTGGGGTGACCGGGGCCAAGACGAACTCAGAAACACAAATATTAATGATAATAATTGTGGTATTTGTTAAGTGCTTACTATATGCCAGGCACTCTCTTAAGTGCTCTACACTTTTAGACTGTGAGCCCACTGTTGGGTAGGGACTGTCTCTATATGTTGCCAACTTGTCCTTCCCAAGCGCTTAGTACAGTGCTCTGCACACAGTAAGCGCTCAATAAATATGATTGATTGATTGATTGATTGATTGCTAGGGTGGAAATAAGTAAATAATTGGGTTAGACACAGTCCCCATCCTACATGGAGCTCTCAGTCTTAATCCCCATTTTCTGGATGAGGTAACTGAGGCACAGAGAAGCTAAGTGAGTTGCCCAGGGCCTCACAGTAGACAAGTGGTGGAGCTGAGATTAGAAGTCCTTCTGACTTACGGGCCTCCTTGTTCCACTAAGGATGCTATTTCACCTAGAGGTCCTCTGCCTCTTATGGATCTGTTAAGTGCTTACTACGTGTCAAGCACTGCTCTAAGAGCTGGATATATAATAATAATAATAATAATAGCATTTATTAAGCACTTACTACATGCAAACCACTGTTCTAAGCACTGGCAAGTTAATCAGGTCAGACATGTGGGGCTTAAGGTCTAAGAAGGAGGGAAAACAGGTATCGAATCCCCATTTTACAGTTGAGGAACTGCGGCACAGAGACGAGAAGTGACTTATCCAAGGTCACACAGCAAGAAAATGGCAGAGCCGGGATTAGAAACCAGGTCCTCTGACTTGAAGGCCCGGACTCTTTCCACTAAACCGGTTGTCCACTTGAGCCAGCCCAGCCCAGTTTCTATTTCCAGACCAGGCCTCACCCGCCGAGGGCTGCAGATCGGGGAATCTCTCCGAACTCACGCTTGAACTCAGAGCTTCTTGGAGTGTCCGGAGTTGGGGGGGGCGGGCATCGGAGGGGGTGCACCTAACCTAATTTTAAACTGGAGTAAAGGTGGGACTTGATCACTCCCTAAAATGTTTTCAAAGTGACTCCGATAACCCCAGCGCCTGCCTTTTGGGTGATTATTCCCGCATTAATCAGGGGGGAAATTATGCCTGTTACTGATTAACTAATGACTGCAATCAACTCTGCACTCCCGCTCCTCCAAACAGGGAAGATGAGAAATTGGTCAAATAGCACAGGCCCTGGGGAGGGGGAGCAAGTATTTTTAGGTCCTGGGGCAGTGGGGAGGCCCCTGTGGACTTGGAAAGAGGACTGGCCTACTCACCCGTCCTCCCCATCACGAAGCTTTCTATTTCTCTCTCATGGAAGCTCGTGGTCCACTTTGACCCCAAGATTTTTTCTGCTGTCCTTCCCGGGCCATGTGGGTCGGGGAGGGGGGTAGAGCAGAAGGAGGGAGGAGAGAAAGAGCAGAGGAAAAGGGGGGGCCCAGTTTGGGAAGGCCTCCTGGAGGAGGTGACCTCTCAGTAATAATAATAATAACGTTGGTATTTGCTAAGCACTTACTATGTGCCAAGCACTGTGGTAGATACAAGTTAATCAGGTTGTCCCACGTGGGGCTCACAGTCTTCATCCCCATTTTCCAGATGAGGGAACTGAGGCTTTTAGACCATGAGCCCACTGTTGGGTAGGGACTGTCTCTATATGTTGCCAACTTGCACTTCCCAAGCGCTTAGTACAGTGCTCTGCACACAGTAAGTGCTCAATAAATACAATTGATTGATTGATTGAGGCCCAGAGAAGTTAACTGACTTGCCCAAGGTCACACAGCTGACAAGTGGCGGAGCCGGGATTTGAACCCACAACCTCTGACTCCAAAGCCCGTGCTCTTTCCTCTGAGCCATGCTGCTTCTGGTTTTGTTCTCTGTCTCCCCCTTCTAGACTGTGAGCCCACCTTTGGGTAGGGACTGTCTCTATATGTTGCCAACTTGTACTTCCCAAGTGCTTAGTACAGTGCTCTGCACACAGTAAGCGCTCAATAAATACGATTGATTGATTGATTGATTGAAAATAGGGCTTTGAAGGGGGGACAAGGGCTAGTTTGGTGGATGTGAGGAGGGAGATCATTCCAAGCCAGAGGTAGGACGTGGGCCAGGGGTCGACGGCGGGTTATTGAGCAGTTACTATGTGTAGAACACTGTATTAAGCGCTCGGGAGAGTCCAGAAAAATAGTCAGTAGACACATTCCCTGACCATAAGAAGCTCCCAGTCTAGACTGACCCTCTAACTCTAACATGAATTGCCGTACAAACCCTATCCCGCTTTGATGCCGTCTTCTGCCAGTCTGTGTTGTCGGTGTTCTGGACCTGATTGTGCATTCGCTGCCGACTTCTTGGCTCCGCTGACTCTCGATGATTGGCATGGGAATTTTTTTTGCTTCTTAATGGTATTTGTTAAGCGCTTACTTACTACGTGCCAGGAACTGTTCTAAGCCCTGGGGTAGATCCAAGTTAATCAGGTTGGACACAGTCCCTGTCCCACGTGGGGCTCACACTCTTAATCCCTTCTAGACTGGGCTGTGAGCCCACTTTTGGGTAGGGACCGTCTCTATATGTTGCCAACTTGGACTTCCCAAGCGCTTAGTACAGTGCTCTGCACCCAGTAAGCGCTCAATAAATACGACTGAATGAATGAATGAATCTCCCTTTTGTAGTTGGGGTAACTGAGGCGCAGAGAATCAATCAATCAATCGTATTTATTGAGCGCTTACTGTGTGCAGAGCACTGTAACTGAGGCACAGAGAATCAATCAATCAATCAATCAATCATATTTATTGAGCGCTTACTGTGTGCAGAGCACTGTACTAAGCGCTTGGGAAGTACAAGTTGGCAACATATAGAGACAGTCCCTACCCAACAGTGGGCTCACAGTCTAAAAGATAATAATGATGGCGTTTATTAAGCGCTTACTATGTGCAAAGCACTGTTCTGACCACTGGGGAGGTTACAAGGTGATCAGGTTGTCCCATGGGGGGCTCACAGTCTTCACCCCCATTTGACAGATGAGGAAACTGAAGCACAGAGAAGTCAAGTGACTTGCCCAAAGTCACCCAGCTGACAATTGGCAGAGCCGGGATTTGAACCCCTGACCACTGACTCCAAAGCCCGGGCTCTTTTCCATTGAGCCACACTGCTTCTCCAGGCCGGCAGGCTCCCCCTAAGAATGTCAGGAAAAGCCACCAGGCTGAAGCCTTGGCCTCTGAGAGGAGTTAGGGAATATTCCTCACCCGTCCCCAGCTCCCAGTGCCCGGGCATCAGGCATCGTGCCTGCCCAGCTGTGCTTGGAAGAGAGATGGGAAAGGGCTCAACATGGGGGTCCTCCACACTCTCACGGCCAGGGAGCAGACAGTCCCACGACCCCAGCCCCCCGCCCAGGCCCCCCAGCAGGGAGCTTCAGTTTCAATCCTTCCAACATTTGGGGTCTACCCCCCTCCACTGACCCTCCTCCTCTCAGGCCTTCCCGGGATGAGTTGGGCGGCGGGGCAGACAGGCCGGGAACGAGGACCAGATCCAGAGGGGAGGGGATAGAAAAGGACGGGAAGGGAGAGGAGAAGGTAGGTTGTGGGGCAGGGTGGTGGATAAGGAGTTGAGCAGCAAAATCCTGGTACCAAAACTCGGAATAAGCCCACCTTGGGGTGGGGAAAGCTAACTCCAGGAGGCTTGCGGGCACATTATAGGTCTGTCTGGCAGGAGATGGCCAGAGCCATGCAGCCACCCCTAACCAACTCTCACATCCCTCTCCTTCCTTTCCCACCCCATTGCAAGGTATCAGTCCGTCAATCGACAGCATTTATTGAGCATTTTACTGTGTACCAAGCACTGTACTCAGCGCCTGGGGGAGGACAAATTAATAGACGCGATCCCTGCCCACAGGGAGCTTACAGCCGAGCGGGGTAGGCGGACATTAAATTACGGCTAGGAGAAGCAGCAGAGTGTAAGGATGTGTACATAAGTGCTTTGGGGAGGAGGGTTAGATGAGTATCAAAGCATTTAAAGCGTACAACTCCGAGGGAAATAAAAGATACAGAGGGGAGGGCGAATAAGGTGGGGACTAGAGAGGTCAGACGAAGAAGGTCTGTTGGAGGAAATGCGATTTTAGTAGGGCTTCGAAGGTGGAGAGAGTAGTGGACTGATAGATATGAAACAGGGGAAGTTGAAGGAAGAAGGGAGGAATTTTTAGACTGTGAGCCCACTTTTGGGTAGGGACTGTCTCTATAAGTTGCCAACTTGTACTTCCCAAGCGCTTAGTACAGTGCTCTGCACACAGTAAGCGCTCAATAAATACGATTGATGATGATGATGATGAATTTGTACATAAGCATATCAGTACCATGACAATCTACTGAGTGTCTTTGGTGCGCAGAGCATTGCAGGAGGTATTTCAGACTCGTATTATTCATTCAGTCAATCATATTTATTGAGCGCTTACTGTGTGCAGAGCACTGTACTAAGCGCTGGGTCTGTTAGCCCATAGTAGGCAGGGAACGTGTCTACCAACTCTGTTATATTTTATTCTCCCAAGCGCTTATTACAGTGCTCTGCACATAATAAGTGCTCAATAAAAACCATTGATTGAAACGTTGGGATCCCTGCCTTTCAGAGGCTTACTATAAATGGGCGAGAAAATAGATGCCAATTCCCAGATACCCAATAGTTAGAAGTGAGAGAAGAGCTGAAAATAATTAGTGCAAGTAAATAAAATGAATTACAAATAAACATACAATCATGTGTGCTGAGGTGCCCGGCCAGGGGGAGACCTTGCTTAGCTCACTGGTTTGGGGGGAGAATTCACCGAGCTAATCAGGCTGAGGGGAGACCTCCCCAAGCTCATGAGAAGCAGCGTGGCTCGGTGGAAGAGCGCAGGCTTTGGAGCCAGAGGTCATGGGTTCAAATCCCGGCTCCGCCAACTGTCAGCTGGGTGACTTTGGGCAAGCCACTTCACTTCTCTGGGCCTCAGTTCCCTCATCTGTAAAATAGGGATGAAGACTGTGAGCCCCCCGTGGGACAACCGGATCACTTTCTAACCTCCCCAGCGCTTAGAACAGTGCTTTGCACATCATAAGCGCTTAATAAGTGCCATCGTTATTATTATTATCAGGCCAGGGGGAGACCTCACGCAGCTCATCATATTTTGGGAAAGATTTCACTAAGATCACCAGGCTGGGGGGAAACTTTACTGAGCCCCCTGGGCAGCGGGGAAGAACTCATCATCCCTCCTCTCCCCCTTGTCCCCCTCTCCATCCTCCCCATCTTACCTCCTTCCCTTCCCCACAGCACCTATATATGTATATATGTTTGTACATATTTATTACTCTATTTATTTATTTATTTTACTTGTACATATCTATTTATTTTATTTTGTTAGTATGTTTGGTTTTGTTCTCTGTCTCCCCCTTTCAGACTGTGAGCCCACTGTTAGGTAGGGACTGTCTCTATATGTTGCCAATTTATACTTCCCAAGCGCTTAGTACAGTGCTCTGCACACAGTAAGCGCTCAATAAATACGATTGACGATGATGATGATGACGATCAAGCTCACCAGGCGCTGCAGAAAACTCACCCAGCTCACCTGTCCAGGCAGGGAGTGTGGGGAGCGAGTGGGAAGCGTGCAAGGAACGTGGCAGGAGCAGGAGGGGTGTCCCCCTGGGGCTGGAGTGGTCCAAGCTGGCCGCTCCGGCTAGCCTGCACGTGATATAACTGATCCTGATTTCCTGTCCCTGGATGCCTCTGCCTCCCCTCCTCTTCCCTCCCCTTTTAGCAGCCGCCTGCATCTCATACATACGAAGGCTCTCATCACATCAAGGATTCATAATCATCCCAAAATATTCAATGGGAATATGAAATATTTACTCGCCTGCCCCGGCGGACGGAATGAAATGAGCCTCGTCTCCTCGTCCACGGGCCGACGGCTAAACCAGCTTGGCCGGGGGCAATGGCCTGGGGCCGGCGGGCCTAGGGGGACCCAAGATTCTCCCCCAATTCTGCTACTCTCCCTCCTTTCCGCAGCTGTAGTTCAATATAGAGGCCAAAGCGGCGTAGCCTGATGGATAGAGCACGGGCCTGGGACCTGAGTTCCAATTCCAGCTCGGCCCTTGTCTGCCTTGTGACCTCAAGCAAGTCACTTCACGTCTCTGTGCCTCAGTTAGCTCATCTGTAAAACTGGGAATTAAGACTGTGAGCCCCGTGTGGGACGGGGACTGTGTCCACACAGATTTGCTCCTGTCCAACCCAGTGCTTAGTCGGTCAGGCAATTGTATTTATTGAGCTCTTACTGTGTGCAGAGCACTGTACTAAGCGCTTGGGAGAGTACAGTATAGCAGTAAACAGACACATTCCCTGCCCACAGTGAACTTTAGTACAGTGTATGGCACATAGTAAGCGCTTAACAAATCCCATAGTTATTATTATTATTAGGTGTTGGGGGGCAAGGCAACTGGACCTTTATTTCAGGGTCTCTGAGGGTCCGGTCTTGCTCCTCAATAACCTTCAACCCTCCCCTCCCCAACAAGTGCCCACCCCCGCCTTCCTGATGCAATCCATTAATTCATTCATTCAATCGTATTTATTGAGCGCTTACTGTGTGCAGAGCACTGTACTAAGTGCTGGGAAGTCCAAGTTGGCAACCCAGTCCCTACCCAACAGCAGGCTCACAGTCTAGAAGGGGGAGACGGACAACAAAACATATTAACAAAATAAAATAAATAGACTAGTAAATAGGTTGTCCCATGGGGGGCTCACAGTCTTCATCCCCATTTGACAGATGAGGTCACTGAGGCACAGAGAATAATGATAATAATAATAATGATAGCATTTATTAAACGCTTACTATGTGCAAAGCACTGTTCTAAGTGCTGGGGAGGTTACAAGGGGATCAGGTTGTCCCATGGGGGGCTCACAGTGTTCATCCCCATTTGACAGATGAGGGAACTGAGGCCCAGAGAATAATAATAATAATAATAATAATAATAATAATAATAATAATAATAATAACATTTGTTAATGATAATAATAATGGCATTTATTAATCCATGATCTTCAGTTAAAACCCTGGGCCGCTCCAACAGGGAGAGGTCAGCAGAAGTTATGTTGTCCATCCCCCTGCCCAAGTGCCAATAATTTGGGTGCGCTAAACAGAAAGAAACTTCACCATCTTCCTCAGTTACCTGCCTCAGTGTGTCCCACCGCTGCTGGAAAGTCCTTCCTTGAATCTTTCTTGAATCCAACCTCGATCCCTCTTGCCGCAGTCCTTCCTCCCTTGGGCTGCCCTCAGAACTGATGAACAACAGAGGTGAATAATCTTCCTTTGTGTAATAATAATGGCATTTATTAAGCGCTTACTATGTGCAAAGCACTGTTCTAAGCGCTGGGGAGGTTACAAGGTGATCAGGTTACCTCACGGGGGGGCTCACAGTCTTCATCCCCATTTTACAGATGAGGGAACTGAGGCACAGAGAAGTGAAGTGACTTGCCCAAAGTCACACAGCTGACAATTGGCGGAGCCGGGATTTGAACCCATGACCTCTGGCTCCAAAGCCCGGGCTCTTTCCACTGAGCCACGCTGCTTCTCTGATGGCCATTCAGAGTCGTCCTAATATCATCATCACCAGTAGTAATAGTAGCAGTAGTAGTAGTAAAAAAAAGCAACAGGTTGTAGTGGAAAAATCACTGGCCTGGGACTTAGTACACCTGGAATCCCATTATGCCTTTCCCACTAGCCTGCTGGGTAATCATGGATAAGTGATTTAATTTCTCTGTGCCTCAGTTTCCTCACCTGTAAAATGGGAATTCAATACCTATTCTACTTCCCTCTTAGACTGGAAACCTCATGTGGGTCAGGTACTGTGTCCCATTAGCTTATGTTGAGAAGCAGCGTGGCTCAGTGGAAAGAGCATGGGCTCGGGAGTCAGCGGTCATGGGTTCAAATCCCGGCTCCGCCGCTTGTCAGCCATGTGACTTTGAGCAAGTCACTTCACTTCTCTGTGCCTCAGTTACCTCATCTGTAAAATGGGGATGAAGACTGTGAGCCCCACATGGGACAACCTGATCACCTTGTATCCTCCCCAGCGCTTAGAACAGTGCTTTGCACATAGTAAGCGCTTAACAAATGCCATTATTATTATTATTATTACCCCAGTGCTTAGCATAATGCTTGGCACATGCCTCTATTAATATTGAAGTCAGAGAGGGAGGAAAGGCCATTCAATCAATCAGTCATATTTACTGAGCACTTACTGTATGCACTGTATTAAGCATTTGGGAGAGTACAATATAACAGGATTGGTAGATATGTTCCCTGCCCACAAGGAGCTTGCAGTCTAGAGGGGGAGACAGACATTAAAATAAATTACGAAGGGGCTGGGGGGTGAATAGAAGGTGCAAATCTAAGTACAAAGTCGACACAGAAGGAAGAGGGAGAGGCCAGGACCAGTGGAAGGAGGAGAAAGAGTGTGTGCCAACTTGTACTTCGCAAGCGCTTAGTACAGCGCTCTGCCCACAGGAAGCGCTCAATAAATACGATTGAATGAATGAATGAATGAATGTGCGGTGGGGTGGGGGGGGAGACGAAGGACAGACAGTTGGACTTCACGGGAATTCAGCTAACGGCTCTTTTTTTCCTTTGAATAAATGTCTTCAATCTGTCTCCCTTTCACTGTAAGCTGTCAGAGGAGGGCACCCCGAGGGGGAGGGGTGTTTGTGTATTTGTGTGTATTGTGTTTGTGCACATGTGTCGTATGTGACTGGGCGGCGGGGGGGATCCCACGCTGGACAGGAACCGAGTCAGGTCATCCCCAAAGCAGGCCCTGGCCGCTTACTCTCCCCAAATGTCCACAGGGGCATTCCCAGAGCCTAGACAGTGGAATTTCATCAATGTCACCACAACAGCACTGACAAGGGCGAGGAGAGCGGAGGAAATGGAGTCAGTTTGGAGAAAGGGGCTCTGGGGGAGGGGGGAAGCGGAGGGGGGCTGGTGAGGAGGGGCCGGGGGGGTGGGGGAGAGGGCTGTGACGCTCCCTGATAAATCCCCCTTCACCAGAGACTCAAATAAGATGTGACATGATCACTGGCCCAGCTCTACGAGACAGAACCCAGCAGGATCCTGAATATTTCATGGTAAAATTCATCAATAATAGAGGACAAAGACTAAATTACATCACTGTCACCTTTAAGTTAAATAATATTTTCTGCCAGGGGTGGGGGAGGTGGCGGGGAGAGAGAGCCAATACTTTTATGGTGATTCATAAATGATTTAGGGAACAAATAAAACCAAACAGAAGGGAGAGGTGGGGAGTAAGGGGATGGCCAGACAGGTAGCTTGCCCCTAGGGCCCAAGAAGATCATGGAGCTTCCTCATTAGAAGGAAAAGGTCAAGTCTGAGGCTCAAAGAAGTGTCAGGCATTTATTAAGCGCTTACTATGTGCAAAGCACTGTTCTAAGCACTGGGGAGGTTACAAGGTGATCAGGTTGTCCCACGGGCTCACAGTCTTAATCCCCATTTTACAGATGAGGTAACTGAGGCCCAGAGAAGTGAAGTGACTTGCCCAAAGTCACACAGCTGACAATTGGTGGAGCTGGGATCTGAACCCATGACCTCTGACTCCAAAGCCCGTGCTGTTTTCCACTGAGCCACGCTGAAGTGACTTGCCCAAAGTCACACAGCTGATAATTGGCAGAGCCAGGATTTGAACCCCTGACCTCTGACTCCAAAGCCCAGGCTCTTCCCACTGAGCCATGCTGCTTCTCTACAGGGCCATGTCAGGGCCCTGGGTGTCAGGCGGGCGGACTGGAGGTGGCGGTGGAATCCAAGATGTGGCTTCTGACAAAACATACATGCTTGACCTTCCAAAGGATGGACTTTTCAGGCATGCATATTAATTTACATCAACCAAATAGCGGTATTTATTGAGCACTAGCTATGTGCAGGGCACTGGATTATTGCTCATCGTCCTCAAAATCCACTAAAGACTCATCAGTCAATCAATCGCCCTCAAAATCCACTAAAGACTCATCAATCAAATGTATTTATTGAGCGCTTACTGTGTGCAGAGCACTGTACTAAGGAAGTCCAAGTTGGCAACGTATAGAGACGGTCCCTACCCAACAGTGGGCTCACAGTCTAGAAGAGGGAGACGGAGAACAAAACAAATTAACAAAATGAAATAAATAGAATGGATATGTACAAGTAAAATAAATAAAAACAGTGGGCTCACAGTCTAGAAGAGGGAGATGGAGAACAAAACAAATTAACAAAATGAAATAAATAGAATGGATATGTACAAGTAAAATAAATAAATCCTCAGAGTCCCAGAGTCCTCAATCCTTGCTTCTTTCCCTCAGTGCTTCCAACACCTGCTGCTCCACAATGAGCTCCCAAAATGTGTCCCTCTCCCCTCAGTGCTCCTGCCCCTTGCCCCTCAGACATTAAATTAAAAGACAGATCGGGAAAGCCACAAAGTATGTGGTGAGGGGATGAGGTGAGCATCAAAGAGTTTAGGGGATACAGACCCGTTACGCTCTGTTGTTGCCGACAATGTGTTGCTGACTTGTACTTCCCAAGCGCTTAGTACAGTGCTCTGCACACAGTAAGTGCTCAATAAATACGAGTGATTGATTGATTGTACCTGCTCCTCACTGCACCCCAATTCTTCCTTAGGTCTAATCAAAATCCCTTGTGTTGCAGCGCTTTTGAGTTGATCCCCTGGCACAGACCTTCAAGAACATATAGAAGGTACAACTCCTCCAAAAGGCTTTCCCTGACTAAGCCCTCACTTCTTCTTATTAATAATAATAATATTAATTATAATAAAAAATAACAATTACTCTTCTCCCACACCCTTCCTTCTGCATCACTCTTTCACTTGGATTTGCACCCTTTATTCACCCCTCCCTCAGCACTTATGTCCATAACCATAATTTGTTTATTTCTATTAACTGTATATATGTATATATGGTTGTACATATTTATTACTCTATTTATTTATTTATTTATTTATTTTACTTGTACATTTCTATCCTATTTATTTTATTTTGTTGGTATGTTTGGTTCTGTTCTCTGTCTCCCCCTTTTAGACTGTGAGCCCACTGTTGGGTAGGGACTGCCTCTATGTGTTGCCAATTTGTACTTCAGTACAGTGCTCTGCACATAGTAAGCGCTCAATAAATACGATTGATTGAACTATTAATATGTTAATTATTAATTATTTGTTTATATTAATGTCTGCCTCCCCCTCTAGCCTCTAAGCTCATTGTGGACAGGGAACATGTCTACTAACTCTGTTCTATTGTACTCTCCCAAGCGCTTAGTGCAGTGGCTTTGCACACAGTAAGCACTCAATAAATATGATTGACTGATCGATTGATTGAGATCAGGAGCCTCCAGACACAGGCGGGAGGGAGGAGCAGTGGGTAAGAGACTGGTATGGGCGCCTCGAGGCGTTTATCTCAGCGCTCTGCCAGGCCCTGGTGTGGCAGAGGAAGCTGGCCCAGAAGAGGGAATTACCTGGCTTCCCTTTGGAGATGGAAAAAGTTGTCTACTGCCTCATTCCCCTTTTCTGAGCCCCCTTTTCCCTCTCCTTCTCCCCATCCCCCTGGCCCCACCTCCTTCCCCTCCCCACAGCATCTGTATATATGTTTGTACGGATTTATTACTCTATTTATTTCACTTGTCCATATTTACTATTCTATTTATTTTGTTAATGATGTGCATTTAGCTTTAATTCTATTTGTTCTGACGACTTGACACCTGTCCACATGTTTTGTTTTGTTGTCTGTCTCCCCCTTCTAGACTGTGAGCCCATTGTTGGGTAGGGACCGTCTCTATATGTTGCCAACTTGTACTTCCCACGCGCTTAGTACAGTGCTCTGCACACGGTAAGCGCCCAATAAATACGATTGAATGAATGAATTCCCCCTCTTCCACCATCGTGGAGGAATCGGGGATGGGCCATAGGTAATCTGACTTACTCTCTGAGTCTCCAAAACTGTCAAAAGAGAGTTTGGGGGCCAAAGAAAGAGACTTAGGTCAGATGGCGGGGTGGCCTAGTGGAAAGAGCCGACCGTAAGGTCCTTGCTCTCCCTTCTGCGCTGTCAAGGCGCTTGGATCTGTGACCTTTGGATATTTGATATTCGCACCAATCCCACAGCACTTATGTACATATCTTTAAATTCAATTTTATAAATTATTTATTCATATCAATGTCTGCCACTTGTCAACTCTGTGACTTTGGGCAAGTCACTTAACTTCTCTGTGTTTAAGTTACCTCGTCTATAAAATGGGGATTACGACTGTGAGCCCCACTTGGGACAACCCAATAACCTTATATCTACCCCAGTGCTTAGAACAGCGCTAGCCACATAGTAAGCACTTGACAAATACCATCATTATTACTATCATTATCATTATTATTATTAAAAGCAGAATGGCACTTCACCCTTCTAGGCTGCATTAGGTGCAGTCCTGTTTATTATTATTAATAATAATAATGGCATTTATTAAGCACTTACTATGTGCAAAGCACTGCTCTAAGCGCTGGGGAGGTTACAAGGTGATCAGGTTGTCCCACGGGGGGCTCACAATCTTAATCCCCATTATCCAGATGAGGTAACTGCGGCACAGAGAAGCGAAGTGGCTTGCCCAAAGTCACACAGCTGACAATTGGCAGAGCCGGGATTCGAACCCATGACCTCTGACTCCAAAGCCCGGGCTCTTTCCACTGAGCCACGCTGCTGTTTGGAGGCAGAGGGATGGACGATATAATCTTTGGGGCCCAAGGAATCTGCGCTCTGCATTTCCAGGTTCCATCAATCAACTGTATTTATTTAGCAGTTTCTGTGAGTGCAGAGCACTGTACTAAGTGCTCCAGACAGTACAAAATAAAGTTGGTAGACGCATTCCCTACCCACAAAGAGCTTAGAGCCTAACAGTTCCACCCCAACCCACACCCCACTTCCCTGGCCCTGATTTCCCTGCATGGGCAGGGAACACGTCCGCTAATTCTGTTACACCGTACTCTCCCAAGAGCTTAGTACAGTGCTCGGCACCTAGTAAGAGCTCAATAAATACCACTAATTGATTGACTGATTCCTGGCTCCCTACCCCTCCTCCGGAACCACCCAGCTCTGCCTTGCCGAGTCCCCCTCGGGCACGTGTGGGCAAACTGGTCACAAGCCGGTGCCCGCGTCAACGTGGGAGAGTGAGAGGCAGAGAGCCTCGGGTTCACTAAGTGTATAATTATACAGTACTTGGGGTAATTTTCCTCTTCCTCTAGAACCGCACGTTGGCTCTGATTTTCCTATCTGCAGATTGTAAGCTCGTAATTAGAAGCAAATTACCCACACAAGTGACAAATTCTTGTGCTTTCAAGTAAACAGACAAAATACCCACGGTTCCCAAATTGCCTCTCGGTGCCTGAGGCACCTGTCTCCCCACCGTGGCCCGCCCAGCCCATGTGTGGCTGGGACAGGAGAGAGGTGAGTGGGAAAGAGGGTTCTGACTGAGACTGCAGTGGGTGGGATGGAGGTCAGACTCCTGGAACGGCCACTGGGCACCTGAAGCCCCCAGTCCCTTAATTCCTCTGTGCCTCAGTTACCTCATCTGTAAAATGGGGATTAAGACTGTGAGCCCCATGTGGGACAGGCAAGATGTTCAACCTGATTAGCATGTATCTAACCCAATTTTTAGAACAGTGTTTGACACATAGTAAGCACTTAAATACCATCATTGTGATCATAAAAACAAAGGCCAATCATCATCATCAATCGTATTTATTGAGCGCTTACTGTGTGCAGAGCACTGTACTAAGCGCTTAGGGTTCCCATTAGCAGGGGACAATTAGCAGCGGGCAAGGCTGAATCATGACCATGGCTTCCCTTCAACTGCTGCTGATGCCAATTTTGCTCTATTTCACTACTGTACTGTGCCATTATACCACAACTATAAGGCAGACCACTATACCACTACTATAATTCAAGTCACTATACCACTAGTTTTGTTTTTTTGGTATTTGTTAAGCGCTTACTATGTGCAAAGCACTGTTCTAAGCGCTGGGGAGGTTACAAAGTGATCAGGTTGTCTCACGGGGGGCTCACACAATTTTAATCTCCATTTTACAGATGAGGTCACTGAGGCACAGAGAAGTTAAATGACTTACCAGAAGTCACACAGCTGACAGTTGGCAGAGCAGGGATTTGAACCCATGACCTCTGACTCCAAAGCCCGGGCTTTTTCCGCTGAGCCACGCTACTTCTCCACTATTATAATCCATGCCACTATAATACTACCATACTCTAGTCCACTCTAACACTACTATACTCTAGACGACTATTCTCGTGGCTCAGTGGAAAGAGCCCGGGCTTTGGGGTCAGAGGTCATGGGTTCGTATCCCGGCTCCACCATATGTCTGCTGTGTGACCTTGGGCAAATCACTTAACTTCTCTGAGCCTCAGTTACCTCATCTGCAAACTGGGGATTAAGACTGTGAGCCCCACGTGGGACAACCTGACCACCTTGTAACCCCCAGCACTTAGAACAGTGCTTTGCATATAGTAAGCGCTTAACAAATGCCATGATTATTATTATTATTATTATTCTACTATTCTAACTCCTGCAACCACACCACTACTATATATTCTAGACCACTATACCCCTACTCTTCTCTAGACCACTATCCCACTACTATAATTCCCGCTATTAATCCTGCTACCATATCCTAGGCTACTCTACCACTACTATAATTAATTTTACAGATGACGTAACTGAGACCCAGCGAAGTGGAGTGACTTGCCCATGATCACACGACCAACTAGAGATGGGGATGGGATTAGAACCCAGGTCCTCTGACTCCCAAGCCCGTGCTCCCATCCACTAGTATCTCTCTGCTGCTTGTGTTTTTAGGAATATTTGGTCTCTGCCTCCGACACTCGTGCTCGATGTCTACCTGTCCGCGTCCATCCTGTGTTCTCGAGAGCCATCTCTGATAGCGGGAGCTGTCTGGGAACGGATCACACGCCTTCCCTCGGCGCCAATTTTAGCCCGTCCTGAGCCCACTCTGAGCAAACCACTCCCCAGGTGGAGACGGTTCTTCCAAAATTAGTGTGTTGCCAGGCCGGAGAAGCTTCTAGAAGCTGCCCTCGCACACAGCAAAGCGATACTTCTGCCTCTTCCCTCCCTCAGAGAGAAGGAGTGAGGGAGGAGAGTGGCTAGCGATGAAATTTGGGCTGGCTTCGTCCTCCTCTCCACCCCAGCCTTGCTGAAAGAGAAAAGTCCGTGGTCCCTGATAGGAGTGAGTGGAACTAAGAGGGATTAACGTGGGAGCTGGGTTTGTTTTGGGCAGGGAATGTGACTGTTTGTTGTTCTATCATACTCTCCCAAGTGCTTAGTACAGTGCTCTGCACTCCGTAAGCGCTCAATCAATATGATTGATTGATTGATTTCACCCCCTTCTCAGAGCATGGTGACCCAAATCAACAGGAGACCCTAAGATTCCCTGAGTTTGGGAAAACAGTGAGGAAGAAGGGGATGGGGTGGGTATCAGAGCTGTTTGGTGAGGAGGACGTCAAGATCTTGCACCCTAAAATGGTGTCTTCCAACAAGGCAATGATGAGGAAGCTCTCCAGAGGAAGTCTGGTCCAGTTCTTGTTTGTTTTATGGTATTTATCAAGCGCTTACTATGTGTCAAACACTGTCCTAAGCATTGGGATAGGTACAAGTCAATTAGGTCGGACACAGTCCCCGTCCCGGATGGGGCTCACAGTCTTAAGTCGGAGGGAGAGCAGGTATTGAATCCCCATTCTACAGTTAAGGAAACAGAGGCACGGACAAGTTAAGTGACTTACCCAAGGTCACATGGCTAGTTATTGGCAGAGCCGGGTCTAGAACCCAGGTCTTCTGCCTCGAAGGCCAGGGCTCTTTCTTCTTGGCATGTTGTGGGTGGAGCGGTTGGCCAAACTTCTAGTGGGCCAAAACTGAGCTAGCAGCGTGGGCTATTCTGCAATCAGAACTGGTCTTATGGCGCTTTTTGTAAGACATATTCACATGGAAAGAAAATGAAAACAGTTTGCAGGTTTGGACAGAAGTCAGAATGGTTTAGATTGCAACAGATTTACCGAAAAGTTAAAAAAAAAATAGCCTTGGAAAATAAACATCCAGAAAAATGACAGACTCTCTCTTGGCTGCCTTTCCTTCCCTCTAGGAGAAGCAGCGTGGCTTAGTGGATAGAGCACGGGTTTTGGAGTCAGAGGTCATGGGTTCAAATCCCGGCTCTGCCAATTGTCAGCTGTGTGACTTTGGGCAAGTCACTTAACTTCTCTGGGCCTCTGTTACCTCATCTATCAAATGGGGATTAAGACTGTGAGCCCCTTGTGGGACAACCTGATCACCTTGTAACCTCCCCAGTGCTTAGAACAGTGCTTTGCACATAGTAAGCGCTTAATAAATACCATTATTATTATTATTAGAAGACACCCAAGACCACCTCCCTATCCCTTTATTTTATTTTACTTGTACATATCTATTCCATTTATTTTATTTTGTTAGTATGTTTGGTTTTGTTCTCTGTCTCCCCCTTTTAGACTGTGAGCCCACTGTTGGGTAGGGACTGTCTCTATATGTTGCCAACTTGTCCTTCCCAAGCGCTTAGTACAGTGCTCTGCACACAGTAAGTGCTCAATAAATACAATTGATTGATTGATTGATTGCTTCCCTTTCCCTTTCACCAGTTTCCTAGCTCCATCTCTTTCTCCTTTACCTTTCTAAAGGTATACCCTTATAGAAGCAGTGTGGCTTAGTGGATAGAGCACGGCCCTGGGATTCAGAAGGACCTGACTTCTTAATCCCAGCTCTGCCCCTTGTCTGCTTTGTGATCTTGGGTAAGTGCCTCAGTGACCTCAACTGTAAAATGGGGATTAAGACTGTGAGCCCCATATAGGACAGGGACTGTGTCCAACCTGATTCGCTTGTATCCACCCCAGCACTTAGAACAGTGCTTGGCATATAGCAAACGCTTAACAAATACCATAAGTATTATTATTATTATTATTTCCGGGATCCAGCCCAGCTCCTTCAGGAAGCTTTCCCCGTTTCACTCCATGAGCCTGGAAGGTGACCTAAAACACTCCAGGCAGCCGAATATCTCTGTGGGTGTGAACCATCCTGATGAGGGCCCCAATCAGTGGAATGAATTGAGCCCCAGCGTGGTCTGATCCCCCCAGCCTGGAACCCTGGAGGTTCGAAATAAATTTGGAATGACGAGGAAGAGGCCTCTGAAATCAGGATCCTCTCCACTCATGGGGGAGAAAAGCCTCAAGCGTTCCCTCTGACAGGGAGGGGATAGGCCAGAGCTGGATTTTGGGGGTGCTGGACCCCACTTATCCCTGGGGCAGAAGCTGGTCACGGTCACACACTGGGGTCACCAGTCCTGGGCATATGTTATTGCTGTTCTCTTTGGCTGCGCAATTTATAATAGGAATCGCTGCTTACTAATTAGCAGCCGGATCTATTAATTGGCTATTTGTTAGAGTCTGAATTAATAAAGCAGTCTTTCAGCAGGTCATAACTCTCCCCCATTCCCACTCCTTCCCACCCGTCCAGGAAAGTGACTAGCTCTGGCAGTGAATCAATACCTGCCACTGTATCATTTTCAAATACAATTTCCCCGTGTACTCTGGTTGTCCCTGGAATATCGCTGTGCTTCTGCCTCTTCCCATCCCTGAATCACCCCACCCTCCAGCCTTCCCCCTATCTGTCTCGTACTTTGATTCTAAAGGGAGGTGCTTTCTGATGATGAGAGCACTCCGGATAAAGGCTAGCTTCTTAAATATCTCGTTCACGAAGATCGGACCCTCGGGGAGGGCCCGGCCTCGGAGGGAGAAGTGGCCCCGGATGAAATTCGGGGGGTGGGGGGCAGGCCTACATTGATGGGGGTGGATGCTGCTGTCTTCCTTTCTGGAGGGATTCGTTGTCATCCGTCTGGGCCCCGTTCAGTGCCACAAGAACCAAAGAATGTGGCAGGGAGCAGAGCGGAGCGGCTGCTGCCTGGGGATTTCCGTGAGCCTGGACACACGGTAGAAGGGGAGGAGGAGATGGGAGGCTGAAGGGAAGGAGAAAAGATGGGGACCCCCCCCCGCCAAGGTGGCTCAGTAACAGGGAGCAGCAGTGTGGCTTAGTGGCTACAGCATAGCCCGGAAGGCAGATGGACCTGGGTTCTAGTCCCAGCCCGGCCGCATGTCTGCTGTGTGACCTCAGGTAAGTCACTTCATTTCTGGGCCTCAGTTACCTCATTTATAAAATGCGGATTAAGACTGTGGGCCACATGGGATTGGCTCCGACCCATTAAAGAAACAGCGTGGCTCAGTGGAAAGAGCCTGGGTTTTGGCGTCAGAGATCATGGGTTCAAATCGCGGCCCTGCCAGCTGTCACCTGTGTGACTTTGGGCAAGTCACTTCACTTCTCTGGGCCTCAGTGACCTCATCTGTAAAATGGGGGTTAAGACTGTGAGCCCCCCGTGGGACAACCTGATCACCTTGTAACCTCCCCAGTGCTTAGAACAGTGTTTTGCACATAGTAAGCGCTTAATGAATGCTATCATTATTATCTGTAAAAAGGGGATAAAGACCGTGAGCCCCACATGGGACAGCGACTGTGTCCAGCCTGATTAGCTTGTATCCACCCCAGTACAGTCCCTGGCACATAGTAAATGCTTAACAAGTACTATTATTACTATTAATTATATTATATTATAATATAATAGCCCCTTCCTTCCTCTCCCCCTCGACCCCCTCTCCATCCCCCACATCTTACCTCCTTCTCTTACCCACAGCACCTGTATATATGTATATATGTTTGTACATATTTATTACTCTATTTATTTATTTTACTTGTACCTATCTATTCTATTTATTTTATTTTGTTAGTATGTTTGGTTTTGTTCTCTGGCTCCCCCTTCTAGACTGTGAGCCCACTGTTGGGTAGGGACTGTCTCTATATGTTGCCAGCTTGTACATCCCAAGCGCTTAGTACAGTGCTCTGCACACAGTAAGCGCTCAATAAATATGATTGATTGATTGATAATAATTATTGTGGGATTCAGACGTACTTATTGAGCACTTACTGTGTGCAGAGCACTGTACTAAGCACTTAGGAGAGTACAATATAATAGTCAACAGGCTTGTAGCCACCCCTGAGCTTAGTAGAGTGTCTGTCGCATAGTAAGCGCTTAACAAATACCATCAACGTCATTACTATTATTAAAGGGTACAAGTGGAAGGAGAAGAAATGAGGATTTGGTTGGGGAAGGCCTCTGGTCAGGGGTTGTAAAAGCAAAGAGAAAGATGTGGGCTTGGAGGAATCCCCTCCCCTAAATGGACCCCTGGAGAGATGCCAGGGGTATTTCCTGGAGGCCACAATGCCCAGTTTAGGGTGGACAGCAACATTGCTCTGGTCGTGCCAGGTCCCAAGAGGAGGAAGCCAGCTCAGTGGGCAGGAAAGAGGGAAGGGTGTTAATCTCTTTGTAAGGTAGCTGCCAGAGAAGGCCCTGTTGTCAGCGACCCCAGAAACGGCCCTAATAAAAGCTCTTCCTCCCACAGACATAAATAACAGGGCTAGGTGGAGTGGGAAAGATTTAACTGATGAGGAAAGGTGTATATATACATATATGCGTGTGTGTGTATATATATATATATATATATATACACACACACACACATATATGTGTGTATATATATATATATACACACACACACACACACATATATGTGTGTGTATATATATATATATATATATATATATATATATATATATCAGAGAAGCAGCATGGCTCAGTGGAAAGAACACAAATGCCGGCTCCGCCAATTGTCAGCTGGGTGACTTTGGGCAAGTCACTTCACTTCTCTGGGCCTCAGTTACCTCATCTGCAAAATGGGGATTAAGACTGTGAGCCCCCCGTGGGACAGCCTGATCACTTTGTAACCGTCCCAGCACTTAGAACAGTGCTTTGCACATAGTAAGCGCTTAATAAATGCCATTATTATTATTATTATATATGTGCATGTGTGTGGGGGGGAGAGAGAGGGGGGAGGAGGGGGAGTGTGGCTCAGTGGAAAGAGCCCGGGCTTTGGAGTCAGAGGGCATGGGTTCAAATCCCTGCTCCGCCACTTTCTATTCTATTCAATCGTATTTATTGAGCGCTTACTGTGTGCAGAGCACTGTAAAAAGCGCTTGGGAAGTGCAAGTTGGCAACATATAGAGACGGTCCCTACCCAACAGGGGGCTCACAGTCTAGAAGGGGGAGACAGAGAACAAAACAAAACATATTAACTAAACAAAATAAATAGAATAAATATGTACAAATAAAATAAATAGAGTAATAAATACGTACAAACATATATACATACTTGTCAGCTGTGTGACTTTGGGCAAGTCACTTCACTTCTCTGTGCCTCAGTTACCTCATCTGTCAAATGGGGATGAAGACTGTGAGCCCCCCGTGGGACAACCTGATCACCTTGTAACCACCCCAGCACTTAGAACAGTGTTTTGCACATAGTAAGCACTTAATAAATGCCATAATTATTATTATTACTATCTGTAAAAAGGGGATAAAGACTGTGAGCCCCACATGGGACAGCAACTGTGTCCAGCCTGATTAGCTTGTATCCACCCCAGTACAGTCCCTGGCACATAGTAAATGCTTAACAAGTACTATTATTACTATTATTATCTGCTGTGTGACCTTGGGCAAATCACCTCACTTCTCTGGGCCTCACTCACCTCACCTGTAAAACGGGGATAAAGACTGCAAGCCCCACATGGGACAGTGACTGTTTCCAACCCGATTAGCAGTGCCTAACACATAGTAAGTGCTCAACAAATACCATCATTAGCTACCCCAGTATTAGTACATAGTAAGAGGTTAACAAATGCTATTTTTAAAAAATAGGAGCGTATAAGTGTTTCATACATAGTAAGAGCTTAACAAATACTGTTTTTAAAAAATAGGAGCGTACAAGCGTTTAGTACATGGTAAGCTTAACAAACCCTGTTTAAAAAAATAGGAGCATATAAATGTTTAGTACGTAGTAAAATAGGTGCATACAAGTGTTTAGAAAATGGTAAGAGTTTAACAAATACTGTTTAAAAAAATAAGAGCGTATAAGTGTTTAGTACATGGTAAGAGCTTAAAAAATACTGTTTAAAAAATAGGAGTGTATAAACGTCTAGTACATAGTAAGAGCTGAACAAGTACTGTTTAAAAAAAGGAGTGTATAAGCATTTAGTTCTAGACTGTGAGCCCGTTATTGGGTAGGGACTGTCTCTATATGTTGCCGACTAGTACTTCCCAAGCGCTTAGTACAGTCCTCTGCATACAGTAAGCGCTCAATAAATACGATTGAATGAATGAATGAATAGTAAGAGCTGAACAAGTACTGTTTAAAAAAATAGGAGAATATAAGCATTTAGTAGGTAGTAAGAACTGAACAAGTACTGTTTAAAAATAGGAGCATATAAGCGTTTAGTACATAGTAAGAGCTTAACAAGTACTGTTTAAAAAAATGAGCATACAAGCGTTTAGTACATAGCAAGAGCTTAAGAAATATTGTTTTTAAAAAAATAAGAGCGTGTAAGATTGAACAGAGCGCAGAGTTGGTTCTCCTTAGGAAGAAGGTGTAGAGAGGCAGGCAGAGGGTGTGCAGTGGTGACCCCTGACCCAGACCCCGCCCCCCCAACAAGGTGGCCCCTCATGGGCCACAGGGGCTCAGGTGGTCTGTGCCTGCCTGCCTGCGCCTTTGTGTGGCCAGCCCTGCAAGCCCGGACCCTACATGCTAGCCCCCAGGGTCCCGAGGATGGATGGGTGGATGGATAGATGGTTGGACAGACAGATGGACGGGCAGATGGACGGACAGATAGATGGATGGATGGATGGATGGATGGATGGATGGATGGACAGATGGATAGATGGATGGACAGATGGATAAATGGACAGATGGATAGATGGATGGACAGATGGATGGATGGATGGACAGATGGATGGATGGATAGATGGATGGATAGATGGATGGCCAGATGAATAGATAGATGGATGGATGAATAGACAGATGGATGGACGGATGGATAGATGGATGGACAGATGGACGGACGGGTGGATGGATGGATAGATGGATGGACAGATGGATAGATGGATGGATAGATGGATGGATAGATGGATGGACTGATGGATGGACAGATGGATGGACAGATGGATGGATGGACAGATGGGTGGATGGATAGATGGATGGATGGACGGATGGATGGATAGATGGTTGGACGAACAGATGGACGGACAGATGGATGGATGGATAGATGGATGGACAGATGAATGAATGGACAGATGGATAGATGGATGGACAGATGGATGGGTGGATGGATAGATGGATGGACGGATGGATGGATGGATGGATGGATGGATGGATGGATGGATGGATGAATAGATAGATGGATGGACAGATGGATGGACAGATGGATGGACGGATGGATGGATGGATAGATGGATAGATGGATGACAGATGGACAGATGGATGGACAGATGGACGAATGGATAGATGGATGGACTGATGGACAGATGGATGGACAGATGGATGGACAGATAGATGGATAGATGGATGGATGACAGATGTATAGATGGATGGACAGATGGATGGATGGATAGATGGATGGATGAATAGATGGATGGATGGACAGATGGATGGACAGATGGATGGACGGATGGATGGATGGATAGATGGATAGATGGATGAAAGATGGACAGATGGATGGACAGATGGACGAATGGATAGATGGATGGACTGATGGACAGATGGATGGACAGATGGATGGACAGATAGATGGATAGATGGATGGATGACAGATGTATAGATGGATGGACAGATGGATGGATGGATAGATGGATGGATGGATAGATGGATGGATGGGTGGATGGATGGATTATTCATTCATTCATTCAATTGTATTTATTGAGTGCTTACTCTGTGCAGAGCACTGTACTCAGCGCTTGGGAAGTCCAAGTTGGCAACATATAGAGACGGTCCCTACCCAACCACGGGCTCACAGTCTAGAAGGGAGAGGCAGACAACAAAACAAAACATGTGGACAGGTGTCAAGTCGTCAGGACAAATAGAATTAAAGCTAAATGCGCATCATTAAGAAAACAAATAGAATAGTAAATATGGACAAGTAAAATAAATAGAGTGATAAATCTGTGCAAGCATATATACAGGTGCTGTGGGGAGGGGAAGGAGGTAGGGCGGGGGGATGGGGAGGAGGAGAGGAAAAAGGGGGCTCAGTCTGGGAAGGCCTCTATCCTCTGGATAGGTGGATGGACGGATGGATGGACGGACGGACGGGTGGACAGACGGATGTATACGTGGACGGATGGATAGATGGATGGACGGACGGATGGACGGATGGATAGATACCTGATGGTTTTCTGACATTCCCCCCGCCACCAGGAGTGGGCAGGACCGGAGTCCAAGCTGGGCGAGGAGAAGGGAGGGAAGGCCAACAAGAGGAGGAAGGAAGAAAAGGAGGAAGGAGAAGAAGGAAGAAAAGGAGGAAAGGGAAAGAAAGGAGAAAAAAAAAAGGAAAGGGAAAAGCTGAGCAGCTCCCCCGGCCCTGTTTTGTGTTTTTTCTAATTGGTCCTGGGAGATGCCAGGAAATTGGACAGGAGGCCGGGCTCCCCGCGAGCTCGCCGCCTTTTAATTGGCTCCCTTTTTTTTCCCCTTTTCCTTTAACTGGAGGTGAATCAAACGGGAGAGGCAGCGACACAGAGAGGGAGACAGGGAGAGGGAGAGGGGGTTGGCAATGAAAAGCTCCAGGGAAAAAAAGAGGCAGGCGCGCCGAGGCTGAAGTTGCGGGAGAAAAGCTTGGGAGCACCTTGGAAGCATCACGGCTCCGGAGGCGGCGAGGGGCTCCTCGCCCAAACCCGGGTGGGGGGCAGCCGGGCCCCCGCCCCGGAGGTGGCTAGCGGGCCGGGGAAACGGGCGACTTCGGGGGCAGGTGGGCGCCCCCGGAGAGGGAGACAAGGCGGCCGCCGAAGAGGAGAAGGCGGCGGAGCCAGGCGGTCGGGGCGCCCTGGCAGCCCTCCGGAAAAGGGGAGGGGGGCCCCTCTGAACACCACCTGCTTTTCTCCATCCTGAACTTCTCCGAGGAGCTTTGGGGGTTCGCCCCCCGCCCCCCGCCCCTCTCTTTTCGGCGGGAGAGGCGCCTCCAACTTTCCCTCCGGCTGCGTTTGGAGAGCTGGGGGGGGGGCCGTGCCCCCCGCCCCGTGCCAGCCCCCAGGGGGGTCTGAGCGGGCCGGGGGCCCCCCCGGACCCCAGGAGGGGGTCTATCCTGGAAGCCCCCCCCCCACCCCGAGCCCCCCAGGCTCGCGGTGCCAAGCGGAGTCCCGGCCTTTCTTCGCCCCCCGCGCCGAAAGGACTGGGCAGAAGGAAAGGTGGGGGGCAGGACTGTGCCCCCCACCCTCCACCACCCCCCAACCGCAGGGGCATCTGCAGGAGGGCTAGAGGAGCCCCTCCCCTTGCCCCAGCCCCCCGGAGAGCGGCGGGGGGACCCGAGGAGCCCCCTCATCCTGGATGCCACCCTGCCGCCCCTCCGGCCGCGGGCATGAAGCCCCGAGCCTGAAGATGGAAGTGGCCTGCCTTCTGCTCCTGGCACTGCTGCTGCCTGGGCACGGACGGGGGCAAGGAGTGTACGGTAGGGTCCCTGCCCCCCTCCCGCCGGCCCACCCCCGTCCCACGCCCCCCACAGCCGGGCTGGCACCGCGGGAAACTTTGCCACCCAGCCCGGGGCCCCCAACGCGCCCAGGGCGCAGGGAGCCGGCCGGCCGAGGGGGCACTGGGGGGCTTGGAGGGGCATCTCCGGGGGCACGGCTGGGGCGCCTCCCCAAGCCCCAGGGGGGGGGGTCTCCCCGCTGCCCACCTCCCCTCGCCCACCCGGTGCTCCCCACTCTCCGCTGTAACGCTCCGGTTAGCTTGGCTTGGGCAGAAGCTTCGCTTAAGGGGAAATCCCTTTTTTAAGGCTATTTTCCCCTCGGCTTCCCCATGTCTGGGGGCTTAGGGACCCCCTCCCCGGGACGCAGGGCACCCCGAAAAGGGAAGGAGGCGGTGCCCAGCCTCTCCCTCCCTCCCATCGTCATCATCAATCGTATTTATTGAGCGCTTACTATGTGCAGAGCACTGTACTAACCGCTTGGGAAGTACAAATTGGCAACATATAGAGACAGCATATATGTTGTCCCCAACACCCCCCTCCCCTTCCACACCCCAAACCACACAAATGCACCACTAACCCCCCAAAAAACCCACCCAAGGCCCCTCGCTCTTTTTTTTTTTTTTGCATTTGTTAAGCGCTTACTACGTGCCAAGCACTGTTCTAAGCGCTGGGGAGGAGACAGGGTGATCAGGTTGCCCCACGTGGGGCTCCCAGTCTTCATCCCCATTTTCCAGATGAGGGAACTGAGGCCCAGAGAAGTGAAGGGACTCGCCCAAGATCACGCAGCAGATATGTGGCGGAGTCGGGATTCGAACCCGTGACCTCTGACTCCAAAGCCCGGGCTCTTTCCACTGAGCCATGGTGCTTGGCACCCACTGGTGCCCACACCCCCCCGCCACAGACACCCACCCCTTCTCAGTCCACTCACGCACACACTTGGTCGCCCACCCCAGGGACACGAGGGTCGTCTCCCCAACTCCCCTCTCCCTGCCCATCCTTGGAAAACCAGCCTAAGTCCTTCTGGCGTGGCACACCCATTCATTCATTCATTCAATCCTATTTATTGAGCGCCTACTGCGCGCAGAGCACTGTACTAAGCGCTTGGGAAGCCCAAGTCGGCAACATCGAGAGACGGTCCCTACCCAACAGCGGGCTCACAGTCTAGAAGCGGGAGACAGGGAACAAATTAAAACATATTAACAGCTATGACAACTGAGGCTCAGAGACGTTCATTCATTCATTCATTCAATCGTATTTATTGAGCGCTTACTGTGTGCAGAGCACTGTACTAAGCGCTTGGGAAGTACAAGTTGGCAACATATAGAGACGGTCCCTACCCAACAGCGGGCTCACAGTCTAGAAGGGGGAGACAGACAACAAAACAAAACATAGAAGCCAAATAAAATATTAAAAGTCACTTGCCCAAGGTCACACAGCAGAGATGTGGCAGAGCCGGGATTCGAACCCATGACCTCTGACTCCAAAGCCCGGGCTCTTTCCACTGAGCCACGCTGCTTCATGAACGGAGTTAATTGGACACACCCGAGGTGTGTGTCTGTGCGTCTGTGCCAGCGCTGACCACATCTGCTGTGTGACCTTGGGCAAGTCACTTAACTTCTCTGAGCCTCAGTTCCGTCATCTGTAAAATGGGGATTGACTGTGAGCCCCACGTGGGACAACCTGATCATCTTGTATCCCCTCCAGCGCTTAGAGCAGTGCTTTGCACATAGTAGGCGCTTAACAAATGCCATCATTATTTATTATTATTATTAAACGCGGGTGGCCAAGGTGACTCGGTGGCAAGGCCTTGCAAGGCAGAGGACGTGGGTTCTGATGCCCCCTTCGCCCCATTTCTGCTGCGTGACCTTGGGCAAGTCGTTTCATTCATTCGTTCGCTCATCCACCGTCCGGATTGCGCGCTCACTGTGTGCAGAGCACTGTGCCCAGCGCTTGGAAAGCGCAAAGCTTTCGCTTGTCGAATTAATTCCAATTAACTCCATTCATGGAGCAGCGTGGCTCAGTGGAAAGAGCCCGGGCTTTGGAGTCCGAGGTCACGGGTTCGAATCCCGGCTCCGCCCCATGTCTGCTGGGTGGGTGACCTTGGGTAAGTCCCTTCACTTGTCTGAGCCTCAGTGACCTCATCTGGAAAATGGGGATGAAGACTGGGAGCCCCCACGTGGGACAATCTGAGCAGCTTGTGTCCCACCCAGCGCTTAGAACGGTGCTTTGCACATAGTAAGCGCTTAACAAATGCTATTATTATTATTATTATTATTATTATTATTATTGTTATTATCATTATCTTGGAGAACCCTGACCAAAAAGGGGGATGCGACCCTCCGGACCCAGGAGTTCCCTCCTCCCAGGACGGGCCCGGTCTTGATCAACGATCAACCTGATCACCTTGTAACCTCCCCAGCGCTTAGAACAGTGCTTTGCACATCGTAATCGATTAACCTGATCACCTTGTAACCTCCCCAGCGCTTAGAACAGTGCTTTGCACCTCGTAAGCGAGCAACCTGATCACCTCGTAACCTCCCCAGCGCTTAGAACAGTGCTTTGCACATAGTAAGCGCTTAACAAATGCAATTATTATTATTATTATTATTACCCGCAGCTTAATCAATCAATCAATCAATCAATCGTATTTATTGAGCGCTTACTGTGTGCAGAGCACTGTACTAAGCGCTTGGGAAGTACAAGTCGGCAACACATACAGTCCCTACCCCACAGCGGGCTCGCAGTCTAGAAGGGGGAGACAGACAACAAAACCAAACATACTAACAAAATAAAATGAATAGATTAGATATGTACAAGTAAGATAAATAAATAAATAAATAGAGTAATAAATATGTACAAACATATATACAGGTGAACTTCCCCGGGCCTCAGTTTCCTCACCTGGAAAATGGGGACGAAGGTCTGCGGGCCCCACGCGGGACACCCCGATTAGCTTGTGGTTATCCCCAGCGCTTACAACAGCGTTAGACGCGTAACCCGTGCCATGATGTGGATTAAGCGCTTAGTACAGTGCTCTGCACACAGTAAGCGCTCAATAAATACGATTGATGAGGATGATGATTTTAATGATGCGACGGAGTCAGGGTAGAGCCGGTGGGCGTCCCGGCCCGAAGGACCGGTGTTCATACGGGGGCGCGGGAGAAGAGCCTGGGGACCCCCAAGGGGTTTGAATAACGTAATAGCGCTTACTATGTGCTAAGCGCTGGGGAGGTTACAAGGTGATCAGGTTGTCCCAAGGGGGGCTCACAATTTTAAACCCCATTTTACGGATGAGGGAACTGAGGCACAGAGAAGTTAAGGAACCCACCTGACAATAATAATTATAATAATAATTGATTAAGCGCCTACTATGTGGAAAGCACCGTTCTAAGCGCTGGGGTGGTTACAAAGTGATCCGGCTGATCCCACGGGGGGCTCACAGTCTTCATCCCCATTTTACAGATGAGGGAACTGAGGCCTAGAGAAGTGAAGTGACTTGCCCAAAGTCACCCTGGTGACAAGTGGTGGAGCCGGGATTTGAACCCATGACCTCCGACTCCAAAGCCCGGGCTCTTTCCACTGAGGCACGCTGCTTCAAGCGCTTAGCAAATAACATCGTTATTATTCTAATTCGTCGCCGGGCCCGTCCTGGGACGGAGGCTCCGTCCCCCTTTTTGGTCAGGGTTCTCCGAGATAATAATAATAATAATAATAATAATAATAATAATAACAATAATAATAATAATAATAAAACATTTGTTAAGCGCTTACTATGTGCAAAGCACGGTTCTAAACGCTGGGTGGGATACAAGATGATCAGATTGTCCCACGTGGGGGCTCCCAGTCTTCATCCCCATTTTACAGATGAGGTAACTGAGGCTCAGAGAAGTTAAGTGACTTGCCCAAGGTCACCCAGCAGACATGTGGCGGAGTAGGGATTCGAACCCATGACCTCTCACTCCAAAGCCCTGGGGAGGGGGTCGATCCCCGCCAGCCCCCACCCCCAGATCCCGGATTTGAACCCGATTCAGGCCCCGAAACCCCTTTCCCTCCCCATCCACCCACACACCCTCAGGTGGGTTTATTATTAATAATAACAATAATAATAGTGATGATGATTATATTTGTTAAGCACGTGCCAGACACCAGTACTAAGCGCTGGGGTGGATACAAGCAAATCAGGTTGGGCGAAGTCCCTATCCCACGTGGGGCTCACACTCTTAATCCCCATTTTACAGATGAGGGAACCGAGGCCCAGAGAATAATAATAGTAATAATAATGGCATTTATTAAACGCTTACTATGTGCAAAGCACTGTTCTAAGCGCTGGGAAGGTTACAAGGTGATCAGGTTGTTCCACGTGGGGGTCACACTCTTAATCCCCATTTTACAGATGAGGGAACCGAGGCCCAGAGAATAATAATAATGATGGGGGCATTTATTAAGCACTTACTAGGTGCAAAGCACTGTTCTAAGCGCTGGGAAGGTTACAAGGTGACCAGGTTGTTCCACGCGGGGGTCACACTCTTAATCCCCATTTTACAGATGAGGGAACCAAGGCCCAGAGAATAATAATAATAATAATAATAATGGCATTTATTAAGCGCTTACTATGTACAAAGCACTGTTCTAAGCGCTGGGGAGGATACAAGGTGATCAGGTTGTCCCACGGGGGGCTCACAGTCTTCATCCCCACTTTACAGATGAGGTAACTGAGGCCCAGAGAAGTGAAGTGACTTGTCCAAAGTCACACAGTTGACAATTGGCGGAGCCGGGATTTGAACCCATGACCTCTGACTCCAAAGCCCGGGCTCTTTCCACTGAGCCACGCTGCTTGGAAGGACCCCCCACAACCCCGCCAGCCCAGTGACAGAACCCAGAGAAGCAGTGTGGCCTAGTGGAAAGAGCCCAGGCTTGGGAGTCATCGTCATCATCAATCGTATTTATTGAGCGCTTACTATGTGCAGAGCACTGTACTAAGCACTTGGGAAGTACAAATTGGCAACATATAGGGCAAGTCACTTAACTTCTCATTTAACTTCTCTGTGCCTCAATTCCCTCAGCTGTAAAATGGGGATTAAGACTGAGAGCCCCACGTGGGACAACCTGATAACCTCGTATCTACCCCAGCTCTTAGAACAGTGCTTGGCACATAGTAAGCGCATAACAAATGCCATCATCATCATCATCAGTGTGGCCTACTAGGTAGAGCCTGAGCCTAAGAAGCAAGAAGGCCTACTTTTCCGCTTTGTGACTTTGGACGAGTCACTCAGCTTCTCTGGGCCTCAGTTCCCCCATCTGGAAAATGGGGATTAAGAGTGTGAGCCCGCTTAATGCAGTGCTCTGCACACAGTAAGCGCTCAATAAATACGATTGAATGAATGAACGAATGTGGGACAGGGACTGTGTCCAGCCTGACTATCTTGGATCCACCCCGGCTCTTAGAAGAGTGCTTGGCACATAGTAAGCGCTTCACGAATGCCAAATAATTTCTCCCCGACCGGGGAGACTGTCCCAAGAGCAGGCCCCCGTCTGTTCCAAGCGCTTAGTACAGTGCTGTGCACACAGTAAGCGCTCAATAAATACGATCGAATGAATGAATTCTTTCCTAAGCCCCCCGCTCCCTCCCAGGCCAGCCGGGGATACCCAAGTGGCACGACCCCCCGACCTGCCCATCTCCCCTCCTTTCCCCGAGGCCCAGAAGAGACAAAACAAAAGCCCGGATTGTTTAATATGCAGGGGTGGAAATTGACATTATCCTTATGACAGGTTGTTTGCAACTTACTGGTGGAAGTCAAAATATTTCACCGAAGGTGTCATCGGAAACTACCATCCTATGCTAATTTTGGAGGGAACGCGGAGACAGATGTTGAATAATTTTGACAAGAGCCACACGGCTGGCGGGAGAACCGGGGTGTCCGGGTTTGGGGAGGGGGCGGATGGGCAGGAAAACTGGTCCCTCGCGAGTTGGGGGTCTGAAGGGGCTTGGGTAGGGGGGTCTCCCGGGGGTCGGCCGGTCCCTATTTTGTCTCGCAGTGCTCGGGCCTAGTCCATCACCTGGGTCGGGGGGCGGGGGGGAGGGAGGGAGACCCACAATTGCCCCCCCAACCAAGGCCCAGAGAATAAAAATAATGATGATGGCATTTATTAAGCGCTTACTATGTGCAAAGCACTGTTCTAAGCGCTGGGAAGGTTACAAGGTGATCAGCTTGCTCCACGTGGGGGTCACACTCTTAATCCCCATTTTACAGATGAGGGAACCGAAGGGGGCGAGAAAAATCCACTTTCAGCGCGCTCTGAGGTGCACTTGGTTGCCCGGGGCTACTGAAAGGGGGGACCCGGACTCCTGGGTTCAGTCATAATAATAACAATGCATTTATTAAGCTCTTACTATGTGCGAAGCACTGTCCTAAGCGCTGAGGTAGATACAAGGTCATCAAGTTGTCCCACGTGGGGCTCACAGACTTAATCCCCATTTTCCAGATGAGGTAACTGAGGCCCAGAGAAGTGAAGTGACTTGGCACATAGTAAGCCCTGCACACAGTAAGCGCTCAGTAAATACAATTGAATGAATGAGCAGTCCCGGAGGGAACTATTCCCCAACCCGAAGGCCCGAAGATCCTCCGGGCCAAGCTCAGCTGCCAAAGTGTCAGAGATGAGCGAATTACTCAAAAACGTGGTCCAGGGGATTCCCAGTCCTGCCTCCATTACAGCCGGACAGTGTCCATGGGGAAAAGTCGTAAGGGATGGAGAAGCCTCCGCTTCCCTCTGTCACCCCTGCCCGGGCCTCACAGCCTCCCCAGGCCCAGGGTTAATAATAACAATAATAATAATGCTGGCATTTATTAAGCGCTTACTATATGCAAAGCACTGTTCTAAGCGCTGGGGAAGTTACAAGGTGATCAAGTTGTCCCACGGGGGGCTCACAGTCTTAATCCCCATTTTCCAGAGGAGGTCACTGAGGCCCAGAGAAGTGAAGTGGCTTGCCCAAAGTCACACAGCTGGCAAGTGGCAGAGCCGGGATTCGAACCCATGAACTCTGACTCCAAAGCCTATGCTCTTTCCACTGAGCTACACTGCTTCTCTACCCTGATCTGCTGCTGCAGTTTAGTCGTGGTTCCTGTAGGTCTGGAAGCCTTTCGAATCCCCCTCCTCTGCCTCAAAGCCCACCCTGTCTTGGATGTAGTTTTGTGAAAGTCAGTTACCCCTTAAGCACTTGATATTCACCCCACTCTCAGCCCCGTGGCACTTATGTCCGTAGCTGTAATTCATTTTAATGCCTGTCTCCCCTCTAGACCGTAAGCTCCTGGATGATGATCAATCAATCAATCAATCAATCGTATTTATTGAGCGCTTACTGTGTGCAGAGCACTGTACTAAGCTCTTGGGAAGTACGAGTTGGCAACATATAGAGACGGTCCCTACCCAACAGCGGGCTCACAGTCTAGAAGGGGGAGACAGAGAACAAAGCAAAACATGTTAACAAAGTAAAATAAATAGAATAGATATGTACAAGTAAAATAAATAGAGTAATAAATACGTACAAACATATATACCTATATACAGGTGCTGTGGGGAAGGGAAGGAGGTAAGGCGGGGGGATGGAGAGGGCATGATGATGATGGCATTTATTAAGAGCTTACTATGTGCAAAGCAGGGGAGGTTACAAGGTGATCAGGTTGTCCCACAGGGGCTCACAGTCTTAATCAGATGAGGTAACTGAGGCACAGAGATTTGTCACACAGCTGACAATTGGCAGAGCCGGGAACCCATCTGAACCTCTGACTCCAAAGCCCGTGCTCTTTCCACTGAGCCACGCTGCTCCCCTTCCTTGTGGGCAGGGATTGTGGCTACCCACTCGGTTGTATTATACTCCCCAGCGCCTAGTGCAGTGCCCTGCCCAGAGTGAGTGCTCAATAAATACCACTGATGGATGTTTAATTAGAGTGTTATCACCCGCCCGCCTGGTCCTCCCATCTGTCATTTTCCCAGGTCGCACGACCCCTGTCCCAAGCCAAAGTAAAATAGGGATTAAGATTGCGAGCCCCACATGGGACAACCTGATCACCTCGTATCCTCCCCAGCTCTTAGAACAGTGCTTTGTGCATAGTAAGCGCTTAATACCAAAATTATTATTATTATTATGTAGCAAGCGCTCCATAAATACCGTTGATGATGACAATGATCCTGGGGAGCGGCGCATACTTTGTCGTTATGCCGATTCAGGGCATCTCTTATTTTTTCACCTGCTCCCTGCTAGGGAGCTTCGGGGGCAGAACGGGCATTGGTTCTGTCAGTTCTTGATCACCTTGTAACCGCCCCAGCGCTTAGAACAGTGCTTTGCACATAGTAAGCGCTTAATAAATGCCATTATTATTATTATTATTATTAGGCCTGGGAGTCAGGAGACCCCAGGTCTGCCTTATGCCTGTTGGGTGATCTTGGCAAAATGAGGATTAAATGCCTTTCCACCCTCCCACTTAAACCACAAGGCCCATGTGAGATGAGGACTGTGTCTGACCCGATTATCTTATATTTCTTCCAGGGCTTAGCACAGTGTTTGGCACGTAATCCCTGCTTAACAAATACTACTATTATGTTTAGAAGAGCCGTCTCCCTTATTTATATTTATATTAATGTCGGTCTCTCCCTGTAGACTGTAAACTCGTGGTGGGCAGGGAATATGTCCGTTATATTGTTATATTGTAGTCTCCCAAGCTCTTAGTACCGTGTTCTGCACACAATAGGTGCTCAGTAATTGCAACTGACTGACTAACTTTCCATCATCTGGAGGATTAGCTTCCACAGTGTACTTGAGGGGTGGATGAATTGGCCAGGTGAGGGGATGGGCATGTGGTGGGGAGAAATGGGGTGCTATTCTCTCTTCATCCTAAATTTCTATCCTCCAGACCCCTCGCTACATGTCCCCATCTCCTCTGGCCAAATCAGAAAGGTGGATAAGTTGTCCGTGCCCCCTGAAGAAAACCATCCCGGTTTTCTGGTCGTTTTCCGACTTTTCCGGCACACCTCCGGGTTGGATTTTTGGAGAGGTCATTGGGAGGGTTTCCTTCAGCGGCCGGAGAATCCTGACCTCAACTGCTCTAGTCTGGACTCAAGCTGCCCAGAGAAGCCGTTCTCCGGCCTGGTTCTCGCTGTCCCTCACCTGAGTCCAGCCGGGAATCAGGAGATCGGGTTTGAACAAACCCAGATGAGTCCTTGGGGAATTAGGGACCGGAAAGCGCAGAGAGAAAGTGCCGGAATCGTTGGCTTAAAAATAAACGGGCTCGCTTGCATGTTATTTTGCCTCTCATTTGCATGATAATGTTCTAATGTTAAAGTGAACAGAAATACCGTTCCCCAGATACTTCTTCCCTCTAGTGCTCCCAGCTCCTGGGACCCGCCTTCCCTTCCCCACAGCACCTGTATATATGTATATATGTTTGTACATATTTGTTACTCTATTTATTTATTTTACTTGTACATATCTATTCTATTTATTTTATTTTGTTAGTATGTTTGGTTTTCTTCTCTGTCTCCCCCTTTTAGACTGTGAGTCCACTGTTGGGTAGGGACCGTCTCTATATGTTGCCAACTTGAGTGCTTAGTACAGTGCTCTGCACACAGTAAGTGCTCAATAAATACAATTGATTGATTGATTGATTCTTCAAATTGGGGCACGAGGGAGAAATTCCTGATTGGTTCTGCCTGACCTCCTCGGCTTCACCGGAGGTGTGGAGTCCGTCCCAGAAGAGATGAGTTGCAAACCGCCCACCCTCTTTCACTTCCCCAACCCCTTGGCTTCCTCCACCCCAGCCCTCGGTGAAGAGCAGTCCTACTGGGGAGGAGAGGGGCTCTGTACAGAGAGAGAGGCCTTTTCCATCGCTTTAAGGCCTGCTCCCTCTGAACTGTAAACTCGCTGTGGGCAGGGAACATGTCCACCAGATCTGTTTTATTGTACTCTCTCAAGAGCTTAATCTGGTGCTCTGCATGCAGTAAGCACTCAGTAAATACCGCTTGAAGCCTGGGTTATCATCAACATCATTTTGCTGCTATATAAAAACTGTGGTGACCGCACCCCCAGGATACCGTGTGCATTTCTGCCCTACTTCCTAATAATAATAATTGCACTTGTTCTGCCCTTACTATGTGCCAAGCATTGTACTAAGCGCTGGGTTAGACCCAAGGTAATTAACTTATTAGATGCAGTTCCTGTCCCACTTGGGACTCTCAGAATCTAAATAGGAAGGAGAACAGGAATTGAATCCCCATTTTACAGATGAGGAAACTGAAGACTGGAGAAGCTGAAGTGATTTACCCAAGGTCACACAGCAGGCGGTCAATCGATCAGTGGTGTTTATTGAGCACTTGCTGTGTGCAGAGCACTGCACTAAGCACTTGGGAGAGAACAGGACCATAGGGTTGGGCCATTGGTGGAGCTGGGATTAGAACCCAGGTCCTGGGACTCTTGGGCCCACACTCCTTCCACCTAGGCCCCCGCTGCTTCTCGAGAAAAGACGTGACACAACGGGAGAGGGATTGCGGAGGAGGGAGACCACGAAGATCAGAAGACCGGAGGGGCCTCCTTATAATAATGATGGCATTTATGAAGAGCTTACTATGTGCAAAGCACTGATCTAAGCGCTGGGGAGGTTACAAGGTGATCAGGTTGTCCCACGGGGGGGGCTCACAGATTTCATCCCCATTTTACAGATGAGAGAACTGAGGCCCAGAGAAGTTAAGTAACTTGCCCAAAGTCACACAGCGGACAATTGTTGGAGCCAGGATTTGAACCTATGATCTCGGGCTCCAAAGCCCGGGCTCTTTCCACTGAGCCACGCTGCTCTCCTTCTGCAGACAACCCAGTTCACACACTTGGTTCTGTTAGCGCCAGCTAACTCGCTGTGCCCCGATATCATCTATCTCATTGCCGATCCCTTTCCCACATCCCCATCCAATCCTGGAACTCCCTCCCCTTCCCTATCCCCTCCAATCCTGGAACTCCCTCCCCTTCCATATCTGCCAGACCACCACTCTCTCCACCTTCAAAGCATTATTAAGGTTACATCTCCCCCAAGAGGCCTTCTCCGATTAAGCCCTCTTTTCCCTGGCTCCCTCTCCCCTCTGTATCACAGAAGTTGGTGCCAGATCTGTAAATCTGCCCTTATCAATCTGCAGTGGGATTTATTGAGCGCTTACATGTGAAGGACTGTACTAAGTGCTTGGGAGAGAGGATAATACAAGATTCGCCAGGCACCTACCCTGCTGTCAAGGAGTTTACAAGTGACCTGACCCTTTCAGGAGCTCCTGTTCTTTCCATTAAGAGAGAGGCTGAGGAGAAGCGGGCTTTGGGATGCTCCGTTGCCGATACGGTCCTTCTCCGTCCGTTCTGGGGCTTCTTACCCATCTGGTGACCCTCCCTTCTGCTTCTTCTGTTCTGCTCCCTTCTGCTCCCTTCTGCTTCTCTGTCTCCCCCTTTTAGACTGTGAGCCCACTGTTGGGTAGGGACTGTCTCTATGTGTTGCCAATTTGTACTTCCCAAGCGCTTAGTACAGTGCTCTGCACATAGTAAGCGCTCAATAAATACGATTGATTGATTGATTGATTGATTGATTGATTCTTCGAGTGCTCTCGGCTTTCTTCCCAGCCCCGGTGTCGGGGAGCCATTCCTTGCCCCGTCTTTCTCCAGACTAGGCGGGGAAGGGTGGCTTTTGCTGCTTGTTAGTGGCTCGGGAGGATCAATAGAAACCAATTAAATCCCCTGGGCCTACCTAGGAACTGTAGGAGCAACCCAAGCGAGGGTCAGAGGAGGGAGATTCTGGGGAGAAAGAAAAGTCCGTCCGCCGGTCTGGGAGGACGGATGGCGTCCGTACAGCAGGCTCGCCGTCCATAAAGATGCCGTTCCTTCGGGATACCGGTTTCTGGTCACTTCTCAATGATGGTGTTTGTTAGTGCTTACTATGTGCCAGACACTGTCCTAAGCCCTGAGGTGGATACAAGCAAATCGAGTTGGACACAGTCCCACGTGGGGCTCACAGTTTCAATCCCCATTTTCCAGATGAGGTCCCTGAGGCACAGGGAAGTGGAATGATCTGTCCAAGATCACATAGAGGGTTGCACTCTTCCCAGGCCAGAAGTGTCAGGAGATGCTTCAGGCTGCTGACCCGTCCCTCTATAACTAATCTCCCAGGCCTGTCGGGCAGCCACTGACCACCTCCCCGACTCCCACCGGAATTGCTAATGGGTGTCTCCAAAAGCTTCTCCTTCCCGGCTCTGGGGTGACGAGGCCCTGGCTCTCCATCCCCCCATCTTACCCCCTTCCCTTCCCCACAGCACCTGTATATATGTATATATGCCTGTACATGTTTATTACTCTATTTATGTATTTTACTTGTACATATCTATTCTATTTATTTTATTTTGTTAGTATGTTTGGTTTTGTTCTCTGTCTCCCCCTTTTAGACTGTGAGCCCACTGTTGGGTAGGGACTGTCTCTATATGTTGCCATCTTGTACTTCCCAAGCGCTTAGTACAGTGCTTTGCACACAGTAAGCGCTCAATAAATACCATTGATTGATTGATTGAGGTACCATCGTCCTCCAGAGACCGAGAGGGCCTCCTTCAATGTAGAGGGGTACGTGCCAAATCCTCAGCACCAGTTCTCCCCTGACAGTTGGCGTGCCTGCCCCTTTTGTATGTGAGAATTCGAGATCTGGATTTGTGCTTCTGTGAATGTGTGCCTCTTTCCACGTGTGCACAGGCATAGACCTGGGCATTTACATGCTTTTTTTTGTAATGGTATTTGTTAAACGCTTACCATGTGCCAGGTACTGTACTAAGCGCCGGAACAGACACTTGCTAACCAGGTTGTTCATGGCCCACGGCCCCCAGAGGGCTCCCAGTCTTAATTCCCATTTTAGAGATGAGGTAACCGAGGCCCGGAACAGGGAAGTGACTTGCCTAAGGTCACACAGCAGACAAGTGGCGGAGCCGGGATTAGAACCCACGTTCTTCTGACTTTCAGGCCAGGGCGCAAGCCACTAGGCTATGCTGCTGCGTGTGTGTGTGTGCGTGTGTGTGAGTGTGTGTGTATGTGTGTGAGGACCTTTACTGGTCCATCTCTATATGTTGCCAACTTGTACTTCCCAAGCACTTAGTACAGTGCTCTGTACACAGTAAGTGCTCAATAAATACAGTTGAATGAATGATCCTCCCGTATTTGTCATTCATTCATTTAATCGCATTTATTGAGCGCTTCCTGTGTGCAGAACACTGTACTAAGCGCTTGAAGAGTACAGTTTGGCAGCAGATAGAGACAATCCCGACCCAATAACGGGCTCACGGTCTAGAAGCGGGGAGGTCCACATGGGCCACCCATGGCTCAGGTTGCATTGCCCAGCTTCCCAGTGCTAATCATGACAATGGAATTTATTTAGCCTTTACTCCCGACCAAACATTGTGCTAAGCACTGGGACAGAGCGAGATAATCAGATGATGCACCGTCCTGTCCCACAGGGAGCTCACAGTCTGAGACGTGGGGAGAGCAGGTATCTTGTCCCCATTTGACAGGCGAGGAGACTGAGGCAGAGAAGTTAAGTGATTGCCCAAGGGCGCAGGCCTGTGACAGAACTGGGTACCCTGGCTGCCTTGGTGAGTCTGATGATTTTTTTCCTAGTATTTGTTAGGCTCTTACTATGTACCAGGCCTTGTTCTAAGCCCTGGGGTGGATACAGGATAATCGGGCTGGACACAGTTCCTGTCCCACGTGGAGCTCACGGTCCTAATTCCCATTTTACAGATGAGGGAACTGAGTTACGGAGGAGTGAAGCGACTTGGCCAAGGTTGCACAGCAGAGGAGTGGCGAGGCCAGGATTAGAACCCAGGTCCTTCTGAGTCCGGGTCCCGTGCTCTATTCACTAGGCCACGCTGCTTCCTGGATCTCTGGGCTAGGGATACCCGGGGTGAGGGAGATGAGGGGAGGAGAGGAAGGGGCAGTTTGGGGGAGCCCCAGGGGAAGGGGATGCATTAAGAGAGGCCCAGAGGTGTGGGAGCAGGGAGAGCAAAGAGGGTACAGGGGTGGGAGAGGAGGGCAGGGCAGACCCGGGGAGGGAGGAGGGGTTGCGGCCTCTCCCTGGCAAGAATGCCAAGGCGTGATGAAGCCGGGTTTCTGCTTTTGGCTAATTTTCTCATTCTGCCATCGATCCGGCTGCTCCTCCCGGAGTCTATTAGCAGTCAGCGAGTGAAAATATTTCCCACTGGGGGCCCTGACCTCAGATGGGGGGAGTCCAGAGCAATTTGTTCAGACAGAGCAGAGCTTTCCCTCAGACCCGTTCTCCGATTTCGGCCGAGAGGGCAGTGGGGGAGGGCTGGGCCAGGCCCCAGCTCTGGTTCTGCTTGCTGCCCAGGCAGGGAGGGGGCGGGGGGAGCTGCCAGGACAGGAGCTGGGGGGGAAAAGGGGGCATATGTGGTGATGAGAGACCCACCCTTATCCACACTTGGAGTTGTTTCGGAGCAACCCTGAGCATCCTGGAGCCGTTGGCTAGAGTAGTCAGTCACCTCTTCCGGGTGACCTCTCCCCGTCCCCCACAGATCCCCTCTAGACTGTAAGCTCACTATGGGCAGGCAATGTTTCTACTCACTCTGTTATATCATATTCATTCATTCATTCATTCACTGTACTCGCCCAAGCGCTTAGTACAGTGCTCTGCGCACAGTGAGTGCTCAAAAAATATGAGAAGCCAGGTGGCTTAGAGGATAGAGCACTAGCCTGAGTTCCAATCTCGGACCCACCCCATGTCTGCTGTGTGATCTTGGGTAAGTCACTTCACATCTCTGGGCCTCAGTTACCTCATCTGGAAAATGGGGATTAAGAATGCGGGCCCCATGTGGGACAGGGACTGTGTCCAACCCGATTAACTTCATCATCATCATCACCAACAATCGTATTTATTAAGCGCTTACTGTGTGCAGAGCACTGTACTAAGCGCTTGGGAAGTACAAGTTGGCAACATATAGAGACAGTCCCTACCCAACAGTGGGCTCACAGTCTAAAAGGGGGAGACATTGCATCTACCCCAGCGCTTGGCACAAAGTAAGCGCCTGCAAGTACCCTTATTATTATCACTATTGATTAATCAATGATTTCCACCCCCACCACTCTGTCCTTCACCCCAGTTCAGTTGGCTGTGCGTCCTGTAGCCATTAGGCAGGGCTCCAGATTACCTTTTCATTGATCAAAGCCATCCCCCAGGGACCACCCTGGCCCCTCTCCTTCCTCCGGACAAAGCAGCATTTTCCCCTCCTCAGAAACACCCCTGGCCTCCCCCTCCACCGCCATTACTGTTCTTTTTCTGTCTAACTTAAATCCCTCAAGCTGCGGGCGATACTCTTGTCCTGTCCTCGGCGTTCTCACCTGCATCGATGCAATAGCCTCCTTTTTCCCTCCTCAGAGAGAATTTCCCTTAGAGTTTTCTCTTCTCGACTAGGCCCCGGCAGATCCTGGAGTCGAAAGCTGCAGTGACTCAGAACACTGTAATGCTTCAGCTGTCACTGCCTCCCACCCGCTTCCATCCTGTGGTATGTCCTTAAAGGCCTGGCTGTCGCTGGGCCCAAAGATGGTACCTGTGTCATCAGGGTGGAGGATGATTCTGGGCTGGCTTCCCCTTGGGGAGAGCGATGGAGGGAGAATTACGTTGCCAAACAGCTGAGAAATGTGTCCTGAGCATCACAGCCTTTGAACTGGATAACCTGGAGACCTGGCCGGACGTGGGAAGGGGGCAAATAGGATGGGGAAGGGGTAGCCGGGGAGCAGCCCAGCCCACCGGTGACTCAGTTGCCCTGCTCCAAGTCGCGAAGGGACCGGAGCCTAGCCCGCGGCAGTCGCTGCCTACTGCTGGGAGGGTGGGGGCAGCCTGGGTTCACCGCACCATGAGAAAGGGAAAGTAGAGCCAAGGGTCTTAAATCTCTAGACCGTTCAATTTTTAAATCTCGGAGTTTATCCCCACCTCCGCCCGTGCTTCCAAATGCAGCGGCGGGGCCCGGGGAGAGTCGTAATTCCGGGAGCACGGGCGAGGTTTATGGGGTTTTAAACCAGTCGAGCCAAGAGCCCTCATGGAGCAGGGGCCGAGCGGGGCAGGGAGGGTGGAGCACGTCAGGAGGGGCGGAGAAGGGTAAGGTGGGTGGAATGGGGCAGAGAATGGGGCAGGAAGGGCAGAACAAGGGAGTAGCCTGGCATCCATCAGAGCTGGACACTACCTGCAACGGAGAGACTTGGAGGTGGCATGAAACCTTTTTCTTTTAATGCTTTTTGTTAAGTGCTTACTATGTGCCGGGCACTGTACTAAGTGCTGGGGTAGATACAGACTAATCAGGTTGAACATGGTCCCTGTCCCACACGGGGTTCCCCCGCATTGTCCAGATGAGGTAACTGAGGCCCAGAGAAGCGAAGAGACTTGCCCAAGGTCACCCAGCAGGCAGAGAAGCAGCGCGGCTCAGTGGAAAGAGCCCGGGCTTGGGAGTCAGAGGTCATGGGTTTGAATCCCGGCACCACCATTTGTCAGCTGTGTGACCTTGGGCAAGCCACTTAACTTTTCTGTGCCTCAGTTACCTCATCTGTAAAATGGGGATTAAAACTGTGAGCCCCATGCGGGACAATCTCATCACCTTGCAACCTCCCCAGCGCTTAGAACAGTGCTTTGCACATAGTAAGTGCTTAATAAATACCATCATCATCAAGTGCTGGAGCCGGGATTAGAGCTCAGATCCTCTGACTCCCAGGACCGTGCCCTTTCCTCTAGGCCATGCTGCTTCCCAGGCTCGTTAAGGGAGTTGGATAAGAGCAAGAGGGAATGCATTTTGTCCCCTTCTGGTCACCCCCGCCACCCTCGTGTCCTGGCCTCTGGCCTAGCCACAGGCCGGTTTTCCTCTTCATCCCTTAAAGGCCAAATTCTTGTAGTGTGTTTTTGGCAAGTTTAGAGGAAAGCCTTGCCTCTCCCGTATCGGTTCGGAGAGGTCCGGGGTGAGGACCTCTCCCCAAACGCTGTCTGTCACCCAGCAAGGAGCGTTCGACTCTGACCCGGGAAGGGGACAAAGGGCCAGACTGGGCGCTGGGACTCCGGGTGCTCGTCTGGTTGAGTTTTCTGCCTTTGTGCCGCTAACGGTGTCTTCCCCACTGCTTTTCCCAATTCCTTCCTTCCCTCCCACCCCACCTGGGGCTCTGGGGGGGTGGGGGAGATGCCATGGAGGCATCAGGGAGCCTCCTGAGCACATTTAGACCTCTAAACCGGAGCCCTGCCTTATCCTGAGCAGGGAAAAGCAGCATGGCCTAGTGGAAAATGCCAATCAATCGTATTTATTGAGTGCTTACAGTGTGCAGAGCACTGTACTAAGCTCTTGGGAGAGTACGATATAACAATACAACAGACACATTCCGCGCCCACCACGAGCAAAGCCTGTGAATATTCGAGCCCTGTTAAGCGGACTGAATTATTAAATGTCCATTTACGTTACATGCATAAAAGGATCAATAAACATAAAGAGCATCAGGAGCAGAGGGGAGGTATCTTTGGAGGGAATAAGGAGTTGGTTAGACCTAGTCTCCTGAGAGAGGACCGCTCTGCTCTTGGGGATGCTGGGCTGAGTGTTTGGGGGTGATGAGGGATTTGGGGTGCCCAGGCTTTTCTTTCACCTCTGGGAAGGGCTTAAAAGCCAACTCCCAATTCGACATGAATTTTCAGTCTGTGGTTCTTTCAAGATTTTGGTTTCCATCCTGCTTGAGTGTTTATTGCGGCTGAATAATAATAATGATAGTCCTTAAGTGCTTACTGTGTGTCAAGCCCTGTGGTAGATACTAAATAATCCAGTAAAACACAGTCCTTCTTCCACAATGAAGATCACAGTCTGAGGGAGAGGGAGAATAGGAATTTAATCCCCATTTTTGTCAGTCGGCCAGTCAGTCCTTTGTGCAGAGCACTGTACTAAGCACTGTACTAAGGGAGAAGCAGTGTGGCTCAGTGGAAAGAGCGTGGGGTCATGGGTTCAAACCCCGGCTCTGCCAATTGTCAGCTGTGTGACTTTGGGAAAGCCGCTTCACTTCTCTGGACCTCAGTTACCTCTTCTGTAAAATGGGGATGAAGACAGTGAGCCCGCCGTGGGACAACCTGATTACCTTGTAACCTCCCCAGCGCTTAGAACAGTGCTTTGCACATAGTAAGCGCTTAATAAATGCCATAATTATTATTATTATTACTAAGCACTGTACTAAGCACTTTAGTATAACACTAAACAGACACATTCTCTGCCTACAGAGAGCATACAGTGGCGAAACAGACATTGATGTAAATAAATACATTGCAGATAAGTACATTTTTAGACTGTGAGCCCACTGTTGGGTAGGGACTGTCTCTATATGTTGCCAATTTGTACTTCCCAAGCGCTTAGTACAGTGCTCTGCACACAGTAAGCGCTCAATAAATACGATTGATGATGATTGTACCAGACTGATTTTACAGGTGAGAAAACTGAGGCCCAGAGAAGTAAAGTGACTCGCCCGAGGTGACTCAGCTGGCAAGTCAGCATTAGAACCCAGATCTCCTAACTCCCAAGCCCCTGCTCTTCCCCATTAGGCTGGGAGAGGCAAAGTGGGTGAGGATTGCACAGCCCCAGGGAAAATGTCTTTTTCCTCATCTCCCTTCCTCTTCCTCACAGAGAATCCCCCCAAACTGAGCCTGCAGCCTGAGAGAGCGGGAGGAGAGAGGGAAAGAAGGAGACAGAGGAGAGACAGAGGGAGAGAAAGAAAGTGGGAGAGAGAATAATGATAATAATTGTGGTATTCATGAAGCACGTCTATGCGTCGAGCACTGGGGTAGATACAAGAAAATGAGGTCCCACGTAGGGCCCGCAGTCGAAGAAGGAGGGGGAGCAGGTATTGAATTCTATTTTGCAGATGAGGAAACTGAGAAACAGAGAGGTAAGTGACTTGCCAATGGTGAGATCTACCCATACAAGCGAATGTGGCTGAAAATCCATCCACCGATCGTATTTATTGAGTGCTTACTGGGTGCCGAGCATCGTACTAAGTGCTTGGGAGAATACAACAGAGTTGGTAGACATGATCCCTTCCTGCAGAGAGCTTTATTCATTCATTCATTCATTCATTCAAACGTATTTATTGAGCGCTTACTGGTGTGCAGGAACTGTACTAAGTGCTTGGAAAGTACAATTTGGCACCGTCTCTTACGCAGAAAGCAACAGAGGGTAAATACTGAGTTGTGTGGAGAGCTTCTCAGGTGTTAGCTGATATGTGACTACTATTTTCTTCAGACTTATTGTGAGACAACAGCACTGTGCTACACCTTAAAGCAATTCCAAATCATTCATATGGCTTTTTGTGTAGTATTGAGTGCTTCCTATGTATCAAATACTGTTCTAAGTGCTGGGGTCGATGCAAGATAATCAGGTTGGACATTGACCCTGATCCACATGGGGCTCACAGTCTAGGTAGGAGAGAGGACAGGTATTTAATCCCCATTTTCCAGTTGAGGAAACTGAGGCGCCGAGAAGGGAAGTAACTTGCCCCAAGGTCACACAGCAAGCAATCAGCAGAGCCAGGATAAGAACCCAGGTCCTTCTGACTCCCAGGCGTGCGTTCTATCCACTAGATCCTAATACTTCCCTGCTTCAGTCAATCAATCAATCAATCAATCATATTTATTGAGCACTTACTGTGTGCAGGCCACTGTACTAAGTGCTTGGGAGAGTACTCCCAAGTAGAGAAGCAGCGTGGCTCAGTGGAAAGAGCACGGGGTCTGGAGTCAGAGGTCATGAGTTCAAACCCTGGTTCCGCCAATTGTCAGCTGTGTGACTTTGGGAAAGTCACTTAACTTCTCTGGGCCTCAGTTCCCTCATCTGTAAAATGGGGAATAAGACTGTGAGCCCCCCGTGGGACAACCTGATCACCTTGTAACCTCCCCAGCACTTAGAACAGTGCTTTGCACATAGTAAGCGCTTAATAAATGCCATCATTATTATATTATTATTATTACTGAGCTTGTCAGCTTTGGGGATCGATGCAGTGAGCCTATCCAGAATTTTATAGAATTTTTCTCCCTCTAGACTATATTCATTCATTCATTCAATCGCATTTATTGAGCGCTTATGGACTGCAGAGCATTGTACTAAGTGCTTGGGAGAGTACAATACAACAATAAGCAGATACATTCCCTGCCCACAGTGAGCTTACAATCTAGAGAGGGAGACAGACATTAATATAAATAAATAAATGACAGATATGAACATAATAATAATAATGATGGTATTTGTTAAGCGCTTACTATGTGCAAAGCACTGTTCTAAGTGCTGGGGGGGATACAAGGTGATCAGGTTGTCCCACGTGGGACTCACAGTCTTAATCCCCATTTTACGGATGAGGGAACTGAGGCCCAGAGAAGTGAAGTGACTTGCCCAAAGTCACACAGCTGACAAGTGGCGGAGCCACGATTAGAACCCATGACCTCTGAGTCCCAAGCCTGGCTCTTTCCACTGAGCCATAAGTGCTGTGGGGCTGGGTGGGAGGATGAATAAAAGGCAGCAATAATAATGAATTTATGAGCAGGGAATATGTTTACCAACTCTCTTATATGTATTCTCCCAAGCATTTATTACAGTGCTCTTCATCATCATCAATCGTATTTATTGAGCGCTTACTATGTGCAGAGCACTGTACTAAACGCTTGGGAAGTACAAATTGGCAACATATAGAGACAGTCCCTCCCCAACAGTAAGCCCTCAATAAATATGACTGATTAATTGATTGATTTCTCATCAATGTTACAGATCATTGTTAGGGTTCAGGTGCTAATAATATAATGATGGCATTTATTAAGCGCTTACTATGTGCAAAGCACTGTTCCAAGCGCTAATGATGCTGTGGGCACACAAGCTCAATTTGGGTCGGGAATGTGTCTTCTTACGTTGTTATAGTGTACTCTCCCAAGCGTTTAGAACAGTGCTGTGCACACAGTAAGTGTTCAATAAGTAAGACTGATTGATGTTGGCAAAGTAGTTTTGCTTCAGGGACATCAGCTGATCATTTAAGCCTCTGAGCTGGTTTGCAAAGCCAGAGATTAAGGACTGTCCGATTGCAAATCCAACTGCCCTGAGGAGACGAGTCTGGGAAGCGGGGAGGTCTCTCTCTAGAAGAGATTAATTTTGTTCCTGTCTCTGTGAGCTGACCCGTCGGGAAGTTGAGACTCACACCTGAAACAAGTGAAATAATGTGCTCTGCCAGAATTAAGGGCGAGAAGATAGAAACACTAGAAAGCAGGGAATAGAGAAAGAAGACAGACACATTCCTGACTAATCGGATGGCCGGCCTAGCAAGGTGGAGAAGTTAGTCAGGGGTTGCATTTGGGGAAAATGGCTTTTTAGGGAGGTTTTGAAAGAGGGGAGGAAGTCGATTAATTGATTGATTGATGGGAAGGGTGTTCCCAGCAGGGGGATGGGTTGGAGGTATAAGAGGAGGAAAGGAGGACCTAGTCTAGGGAAATGAAGATAGAGAAGAGCTGGATTTCCCCTTCTAGACTGTGAGCCTGTTGTGGGCAGGGATTGTCTTTCTTTGTTGTTGAATTGTGCTTTCCAAGTGCTTAGTATAGTGCTCTGCACCCAGTAAGTGCTCAATAAATATGATTGAATGAAGCCAGGTCCTTCTATCTCCCAGGCCCATGCTCTATCCACTAGACCATGCTGTTTCTCACTTAAATTCTCTACACTGTCTTTCCCGGGCATGTTGGGGTTGCTGCCTTGACTTTCAGCTCTCTCAAGTCCCAGCGGACTGTACTTAGGGGGCAGGTGATGCAGGGGTGCCTGGAGTCCCAGGAAGGGGGAGTAATAATAATAATAATGACATTTATTAAGCGCTTACTATGTGCAAAGCACTGTTCTAAGCGCTGGGGAGGTTACAAAGTGATCAGGTTGTCCCAAGAGGCTCACAGTCTTAATCCCCATTTTACAGATGAGGTAACTGAGGCCCAGAGAAGTTAAGTGACTTACCCAAAGTCACACAGCTGACAAGTGGCGGGGTCGGGATTTGAACCACTGACCTCTGCCTCCAAGCCCGGGCTCTTTCCATTGAGCCACGTAGGGTGGTGGTGGTGAGTGGTGGGGGATTGGTTTGGTCACTGATCTGTTTTATCTCTGCCCCTTCCATGCCATACAAATAACATCGTTATTATGCCACGCGCCTCCGGCCCACCTGCACCTCCACCTCTGCCTCCTTCTCTGGGACTTTCCCGTGTTGCCTCTCACACCCGCTTACTCTCAGCTCAGCCCCATCCCTTTCCCAGCTCTTGCGGTTTCTTCTGTATGGTCACGGAATGTTCTGGGATTTGTATTCCCACACATTTGCATTCCTCAGTGGGCAGCCCCCTGGTTTCTGGGGGCTTCTGGGATTTGTGGTCCCAGAAGACCTACAGGCTTCTGCCCATTGGGCAGATATTCATTCTTTCGATTGTATTTGAGTGTTTTGTATTAAGTGTTTACTGTGTGCAAAGCACTGTACTAATTACTTGGATATGCCCCATGTATGGCCCCAGGGCACTTCCAGTTTCCCAAAGCAGGGTTGGGGGGGGCGGGGAAAGAGGTCAAGGCCTGTCCATCACCAGCCCTGCCCACAGGCCCCGGGGACTCTATAATGATGGCATTTATTAAGCGCTTCCTCCCTTCAAGGCCCTACTGAGAGCTCACCTCCTCCAGGAGGCCTTCCCAGACTGAGCCCCTTCCTTCCTCTTCCCCTCGTCCCCCTCTCCATCCCCCCATCTTACCTCCTTCCCTTCCCCACAGCACCTGTAAATATGTATATATGCTTGTACATATTTATTACTCTATTTATTTATTTATTTATTTTACTTGCACATGTCTATTCTATTTATTTTATTTTGTTAGTATGTTTGGTTTTGTTCTCTGTCTCCCCCTTCTAGACTGTGATCCCACTGTCGGGTAGGGACTGTCTCTATATGTTGCCAACTTGTACTTCCCAAGCGCTTAGTACAGTGCTCTGCACACAGTAAGCGCTCAATAAATACAATTGATTGATTGATCGCAGAGCACTGTTCTAAGCGCTGGCGGGGATACAAGGTGATCAAGTTGCCCCACAGGGGGCTCACAGTCTTAATCCCCATTTTACAGACGAGGTAACAGGCTCAGAGAAGTTAAGTGACTTGCCCGAGGTCACACAGCAGACTCTGAATCTGAAATCAGCGGGAATTGGGAGGAGGCTGTCTAATCATCTGCGGAGAGTCGCTGGAGCAGCCTGGGCAGTAGGCCTCCCGCTCAGCCAAGCCAGTCAACCCCACCTGAGAGGCGAGTAGAGGGATTCAAAACCTCAGCTCCCGCCTGTCCTTTCCCCTTCCGAAGCCCTGCGGGCTGGCCGGCCCCATATGGACCTAAAGCCGGTTGGGCTTCCCTCCTTCCCCTCTGGAAGCTGGAGCGAACACAGCTAGGAGCCTCCTGTCACGCCAAGGACCCGGATGGTGGCCAAGTTTACCCCCGGCCCACGTCCTCCCCCGGGCCCGGAATGCCCTCCCTCTGCCCATCCGCCAAGCTAGCTCTCTTCCTCCCTTCAAGGCCCTGCTGAGAGCTCACCTCCTCCAGGAGGCCTTCCCACACTGAGCCCCTTCCTTCCTCTCCCCCTCATCCCCCTCTCCATCCCCCCCATCGTACCTCCTTCCCTTCCCCACAGCACCTGTATATATGTATATATGCTTGTACATATTTATTACTCTATTTTACTTGTACATATCTATCCTATTTATTTGATTTTGTTAGTACGTTTGGTCTTGTTCTCCGTCTCCCCCTTTTAGACTGTGAGCCCACTGTTGGGTAGGGACTGTCTCTATATGTTGCCAACTTGGACTTCCCAAGCGCTCAGTACAGTGTTCTGCACATGGTAAGCGCTCAATAAATACGATTGATGATGATGATGATGATGATGATGAGTGACCAGAGAGTGACCACGTTCCCCAGAGAGTTGGGATGTAGGGTCTGGACCGGCTGCCCCTGCTCTGACACGCGCTCTCTCTCTCTCTTGCCTCTCCCCCAAGCTCCAGCCCAGGCCCAGATTGTCCACGCTGGCCAGGCGTGTGTGGTCAAAGAGGACAACATCAGCGAGCGTGTCTACACCATCCGTGAGGGGGACACCCTGGTCCTTCAGTGCCTGGTCACGGGACACCCCCGGCCCCAGGTATGGCCCCGGCAACTCCTCCCGGGCATTCCCAGATACCCCCCTCTGCCCTCCCCCTACCCCCCCACGGCCCTCACCCAAGGTGGGCACGGGCCTCGAGATTAGCCTTGCCAGCTTGCTTTGAATAACTGTGTGGGCGTCTCTTTTTAATAATAATAATAATAATGATGGTATTTGTTAAGCGCTTACTATGTGCCAAGCACTGTTCTAAGCACTGGGGCGGTTACAAGGTGATCAGGCTGTCCCACGGGGGGCTCACAGGTTTAATCCCCATTTTCCAGATGAGGTAACTGAGGCCCAGAGAAGTGAAGTGACTTGCCCAAAGGCACCCAGCTGACAGTTGGTGGAGCCGGGATTTGAACCCATGACCTCGGACTCCAAAGCCCGGGCGCTTTCCCCTGAGCCACGCTGCTTCTCTTTTTGCTGGACCAGGGTTGTTTGGGGGTAAAAATATGCAACATTCCTGTGCAAGTGTTGGAAGATTGTAAACTCCTTAAGTGCAGGGGCCATGCCTACCAATTCTATTGTATAGTCCCCTCAAGTGCTTAGTACAGTCCTCTTCTCACAGTAAGTGCTCAATTCCTGGGTTCACCAACTGTCAGCTGTGTGTCTTTGGGCAAGTCAACTTCTCTGTGCCTCAGTTACCTCATCTGTAAAATGGGGATTAAGACTGTGAGCCCCCCCGTGGGACAACCTGATCACCTTGTAACTTCCCCAGCACTTAGAACAGTGCTTTGCACATAGTAAGCACTTAATAAATGCCATTATTATTATTATTATTATTAACTTGTCTGGGCCTCAGTTGCCTCATCTGTAAAATGGGGATTAAAAACTGTGAGTCCCCCGTGGGACAACCTGATCACCTTGTAACCCCCCAGCGCTTAGAATGGTGCTTTGCACATAGTAAGCACTTAATAAATGCCATTATTATTATTATTATTATTAACTTGTCTGGGCCTCAGTTACCTCATCTGTAAAATGGGGATTAAAAACTGTGAGTCTCCCGTGGGACAACCTGATCACCTTGTAACCCCCCAGCGCTTAGACCAGTGTTTTGCACATAGTAAGCGCTTAACAGATACCGTCATTATTATTATTATTAATTAATACCACCGATTGAAGTGCTGTTTTGGTTTTCCACTCTGCCCACAAAGAAGGCCTTCGGGATCGGGATGGGATTTCTTTATCTGCTTCCCGCGTGGGACTAAACCAAAGCACCAAAAGTGGCATTTAGTAAGTCCCTACTAGGTGCTGAGAACTGGAGTGGATGCAAGTGAATCAGGTGAGAAGCTGCGTTAGTGGAAAGAGCATGGGTTTGGGAGTCGGAGGAAGTGAGTTCTAATCCCGCTTCCTCCACTTTGTCTTCTGTGTCACCTTGGGCAAGCCACTTAACTTCTCTGGGCCTCTGTCACCGCGTCTGGAAAATGGAGATTAAGACTGTGAGTCCCACGGGGGACCACCTGATTACCTCGGATCTACCCCACCACTTAGAACAGTGCTTGGCACATAGTAAGCGCTTAACAAATACACTAATAATAATGATCAGCTAGTATTTACCCCAAGACTTAGGGCAGTGTCTGGCGCATAGTAAGTGCTTAACAAACACCATTAAAAAGAATGGGAATTCAACAACCTGTTCTCCCTCCTACTTAGAGTCCCATGTGAGTCCTGATTTTCTTCTCTCTACACCAGAGCTTGGCACATAGTAAGCGCTGAACAAATACCGTAATTATCATTAGGTAAGACAGCCTCTGATCTCACGGTCTAAGAGATAGGAAGAGTAGATGTTTCATCCCCATACATATTTATTACTCTATTTATTTATTTATTTATTTATTTTACTTGTACATTTCTATCCTATTTATTTTATTTTGTTGGTATGTTTGGTTCTGTTCTCTGTCTCCCCCTTTTAGACTGTGAGCCCACTGTTGGGTAGGGACTGTCTCTATGTATTGCCAATTTGTACTTCCCAAGCGCTTAGTACAGTGCTCTGCACATAGTAAGCGCTCAATAAATACGATTGATTGATTGATTTTACCCTTAGACTGTAAGCTCCTTGTGGGCAGGGATAACATCGACCGACTTGTACTCTCCCAAGAGCTTAATACAGTGCTCTGTACTCAGTGAGCACTCAATAAATGGATGGATTTTGAAAGATGATTGATTTTACAGCTTAGGTGACTGAGGCCCAGAGAGGCTAAGTGGCTAAGAGAACCATGCTCTGTCCCACTAGGATGATCCAGAAAGTTTGGGAAATGACGTCTATAAAGAAAGGTCTAAGAAGCTGGTATTGCTCAACTTGGAAAAGAGCAAGAGACTATCAAAATAAACCAGCCACTGGAGTAGTGTCCTTTGGGACACTGAGGGGAAAAAAAAACGAGGTAGAATGGACTTAATCCGCAGCAGGAAGGATTCAAGTTAGACGTGAGGAAAATTGTGAAGACCGCAAGCGTGGTGTGGCCTAGCGGAAAGATCACGGGTCTGGGAATCAGAGGACCTGGGTTCTAATACCGGCTCAGCCATATCCCTAGTGTGGGATCTTGGGCAAGTCACTCAATCAATCAATCAATCAATCATATTTATTGAGCGCTTACTACATGCAGAGCACTGTACTAAGCGCTTGGGCAGTACAAATTGGCAACATCTAGAGACAGTCCCTACCCAACATTGGGCTCACAGTCTAAAAGGGGGAGACAGAGAACAAAACCAAACATACTAACAAAATAAAATAAATAGAATAGATATGTACAAGGCTCCTTTGGGTCTCAGTTTCCTCTTACGGAAAATGGGGCTCCAGTATTTCTTCTCCCTCACCTCTAGACTGTGGGGCAGGGCTTGTGCGTGACCTGATTATCTTGTATCTACCCCCGGCGCTTAGCACAGCGCTTACCAAATACCACTATTGTTATCATTATTATTATTATTTCAGGAAGAGGGGAGGCAGAACTCCATTTGGGGAAGACGGTAGGCAGTGATGGACCAGACAGGAAGACCTCTTCAGCTCCTTTCCAGTATTTATTGAGCGCTTACTGTGTGCCGAGCGCTGTACTAAGCGCTTGGAAGAGTATAGTAAAACCTAGTTGGTAGGCAAGTTCCCTGCCAGGGCTGAGGATTCTGTTTCCAGAAACTGAGCCTGGACCAGGCAGCGCTGGGCACAGTTGGCATCAGGGGACAGGCTATGTGGCAAACAGAATAGTATTTATTGAGTACTTACAGAGTGTGGTGTCCTGTACTGAGCGCTTGGGGAAATATAATGGACAAGGCATGCCCACAGGGAGCTTACATGCCAAAGGGAGGGAGAGGAAGGAGCGACAATCTATCAGGATAGACCCCGGGGGAGACTTGGGGAGGCAAGAGGGAGGCTGATGCCTCTCCCCCGTCCCCAGTCAGCTGGGCCCTCTCCTGCTCTGCCAAGTGCCAGGGGGTAGTTCTCTCATGTGCTTAGTTCCATGGTATTTATTGAGCGCTTATTATACTAAGCACTTGGGAGATGGAAGACAGAGTTGGAAGACACATATTCCCGTCATACTATTAGCTTAGAGTCTGTGAGCCCGCTGTTGGGTAGGGACCGTCTCTATATGTTGCCCACTTGTACTTCCCAAGCGCTTAGCACAGTGCTCCGCACACCGAAAGCGCTCAATAAATACGACTGAATGAGTAGCCATCACATCTAAATCCCTCCCGCTGCAGGCTCACCTCCCTCCCTCAGTGATAACGGTAATGAAGGTCTTTCAGAGAACTTCAACCACAAATCGATCATTCATTCAGTCGTATTTCTTGAGCGCTTACTTTGCAGAGCACTGTACTAAGCACTAGCTTACAGCCCGAGCTGTTGATTGACGGACTGGTTCAGCACCACCCGCATCACATCTAAATCCCTCCCGCTGCAGGCTCGCCTCCCTCCCTCCGTGATAACGGTAAGGAAGGTCTTTTGGAGACCTTCAACTGCAAACTGAACCCGTGCTCGACAGCTCTCCCTGCCCACCGGCCCGTTCTCAGCCAGCTCCCGTCCCCGTCCCATTTTTAAGGGTATCTGTTAAGCGCTTACTAGGTGCCAGGCACTGTACTAAATGCTGGGGTAATAATAATAATAATAATAATGGCATTTATTAAGCGCTTACTATGTGCAAAGCACTGTTCTAAGTGCTGGGAAGGTTACAAGGTGATCAGGTTGTCCCACATGGGGCTCACAGTCTTCACCCCCATTTTCCAGATGAGGTAACTGAGGCCCAGAGAAGTTAAGCGACTTGCCCGAAGTCACACAGCTGGCAATTGGCGGAGCTGGGATTTGAACCCATGACCTCTGACTCCAAAACCCATGTTCTTTTCCTCTGAGCCACGCTGCTTCTCTAGATCCAAAACAATCAGGTTGGGCACAATCCCTGTCCCGCATGGGGCTCACAGTCTCGCTCTCCATTAGAGGAAGTAACTGAGGCCCAGAGAAGCGAAGTGACTAGCTCAAGGTCACACAGCAGATATGTGGCACAGCCGGGATTAGAACCCAGGTCCCCAACTCCCAGGATCTAGGCCCCAAATCATCCCTCCTCTTTCCCTCTTGACCCGGTGCTCCCGTCCCACCCCGGTGGATGGTGGATGCCACCCCGCCGGGCCTGTTCCTCTGTCCCCTGCCCCGCCTGCTCCCTCCCCCAGGTGCGGTGGACCAAGACAGCGGGCAGTGCTTCGGATAAGTTCCAGGAGACGTCGGTGTTCAATGAGACCCTGCGCATCGAGCGCGTGGCTCGCACCCAGGGCGGCCGCTACTACTGCAAAGCGGAGAACGGGGTCGGGGTCCCCGCCATCAAGTCCATCCGAGTAGATGTGCAGTGTAAGTCGTGGCGGCCGCCCTGGGCACCCCCCTGCTCCGTCGCGCCCCTTCCCTCCGACTCCCCGGGACTCTGCAGCCGCTTCCCCAACCCCGGACTCTAAATCTAGCCCCACGTCCTGCTGACGATAATAATAATAATAATTGTGGTTAGTACAGTGCTCTGCACACAGTAAGCGCTCAATAAATACGATTGATTGATTGATCGATTAAGCACTTACTGTGTGCCAGGCACTGTACTAAGCACCGGCATCGATACCAGATAATCAGGTTGGACACAGCCCCTGTTCCACGTACGGCTCACGATCTTCATCCCCATTTTACAGATAAGGTAACTGAGGCCCAGTGGAAGTGTCTTGCCCAAGGTCACACAGCAGATAAGGGGTGGAGCAGGGATTAGAATCAAGGTTCTCTGAATTCCAGGCCTGTGCTCTTTCCACTAGGCCATGCTGCCCTTGCCCAGGGAATATTCGGCTGCTCCCCGCTCCCCCAGCGTATGGGTCCAGGGCCCGGAGGGGTCTGGCACAGCGGCCAGCCATTTCCCACCATCCGTCTCCTCTCCGGGGACCACCCCGGTTTCAGTGGGGGCATTCAATCAATCAGTCGTATTTACTGAGTGCTTACTGTGTGCAGAGCACTGTACTAAGCGCTTGGGAGAGGATGATATAACAATGTAACGGAAAAATTCCCTGCCCGCAACAAGCTTTCAGCCTAGAGGGGGAGACGGACGTTGATATAATTAAGTAAATGATGGATATCATCAATCGTATTTATCGAGCGCTTACTGTGTGCAGAGCACTGTACTAAGCGCTTGGGAGAGGATGATATAACAATGTAACAGAAAAATTCCCTGCCCGCAACAAGCTATCAGTCTAGAGGGGGAGACGGACATTGATATAAATAAGTAAATGATGGATATCATCAATCGTATTTATTGAGCGCTTACTGTGTGCAGAGCACTGTACTAAGCACTTGGGAAGTACAAATTGGCAACATATAGAGACAGTCCCTGCCCAACAGTGGGCTCACAGTAGATAAGTGCTGTGGGGCTGAGGCGAGGGGTGAATAAAGGGAGCAAATCAGGGTGATACAGAAAGGAATGGGAGAAGAGGAGATAAGGCTTAGGGAGGAGATGTGTTTTCTGTAAGGCTTTGAAGGCAGAAAGGGTAATTTTCTGTCAGATATGAGGAGGGAGGGCGTTCCAAGCCAGAGGCAGGATGTGGGCGAGATGTCAGCAGCGAGATAGACGGTACGGCATTCCTACGTGGCACTGAGTTGGAGGCTGAGGCCCACCCGCGGGGTACCGACCCCCTGGACGTTGCCCTCTTTTCCCTGGGGAAGAGCCCTCCAAGCTCTGCAGAGTCCCGCCGGGGTCCGGGAGCCCGGGCGGCCGGAGGAGCTTGGGAGGTGGCTGGCCCGGTCAGGGGTTGACTGGACTCATAGCTACTCTGTCTATGGACTTGATAGCTTCCCCTCCTTCAGGGGGAGCTTCCGGGGAAAGAGTGGAATCCAGGCTTGGGAAGGTTGGGGGGGAGGAGGGGCAGGAAAATGGGCAAGAACCTGGCTGAAACATCCTCAAGAGGTCAACCGGTTCAGCCCCCTGCCTCCATCCGAGCCTGCCCAGCCAGGAAGCCTCTCTCTCTCCCCGGGGGCTGAGGAAGTCTCTGAGATTCCGGGGAAGCCCATGTGGGGAAAGGTCCCAGCTTTCCCAGACTCCCCAGGTGCCCTTGGAGTTGCCCATAGAGGTGCCCGGCGCCAGCTCCCGGATGCCTTGCAGACCTGGACGAGCCGGTTCTGACGGTGCACCAGACGGTGAGCGATGTGCGGGGCAGCTTCTACCAGGAGAAGACGGTCTTCCTCCGCTGCACCGTCAACTCCAACCCCCCAGCTCGCTTCATCTGGAAGCGGGGGGCCGAGACCCTCTCCCACAGCCAGGATAACGGCGTCGACATCTACGAGCCCCTGTATACCCAGGTGAGGCCCCGGCCCCGCCGTCGGAAAGACAGACCAGGCCCGGAACCGGGAAGCCCAGTTAGAGGCCGGCCAGGGGCCCTGCCCAGGGAGCTGAGGGACCCGGGAAAGGCACACTCACACATATGCACGCTTGAGTGTACACATACACACCTGCATATAGAGAAGCAGCGTGGCTCAGTGGAAAAAGCCTGGGCTTTGGAGTCAGAGGTCAAGGGTTCAAATCCCGGCTCCGCCAATTGTCAGCTGGGTGACTTTGGGAAAGTCACTTCACTTCTCTAGGCCTCAGTTACCTCATGTGGAAAATGGGGATTAAGACTGTGAGCCCCCCGTGGGACAACCTGATCACCCTGTAACCTCCCCAGTGCTTAGAACGGTGCTTTGTACATATCTATTCTATTTATTTTATTTTGTTAGTATGTTTGGTTTTGTTCTCTGTCTCCCCCTTTTAGACTGTAAGCCCACTGTTGGGTAGGGACTGTCTCTATGTGTTGCCAATTTGTACTTCCCAAGCGCTTAGTTCAGTGCTCTGCACATAGTAAGCGCTCAATAAATACGATTGATGATGATGATGATGATGATGCTTTGCACATAGTAAGCACTTAATAAATGCCATTATTATTATTATTATTATACACACCCATGCCTGCATAACCAATGTCCATAGGAAGGACAGGAGTGAGCTTTGGGGGAGCAGTAGGGCACAGTGTATGCTGGCTGGTTGGAGAGTGGCTGGGATGAAGCAGGGAAAGCTTCCTGGAGGGAGGGGGCTTTGCCCTGGAGAAGGGAAGGGAGCGGTGGGCCGGAGCTGGGGGGCTTTTCCGGGGAGATGGCCCAGCGCGGATCCGGGACTGGAGGTGGGCCGGGAAGAGCGGGGATTAGAGGGAGACAAGCCAGGCCAGAGGGGAAGGGCCCGGGGCTGGGAGACAGCGTGGTGAGGAGAGGAGAGAGAGAGAGTGGGCAGTGGGCTGAGATCTCAGTAGGATTCCACAGGCTTGGCAGGAGGTCCCGGGTTCTTTAACGTTCCTGGGGTTAACACAATCAATCAATCAATCGTATTTATTGAGCGCTTACTGTGTGCAGAGCACTGTACTAAGTGCTTGGGAAGTACAAGTTGGCAACATATAGAGATGGTCTCTACCCAACAGTGGGCCCAAAGTCTAGAAGAGCCCCTACCAGGGCAGCGGCTGGCAACCAGGAGCAACCAGGGGTCCAGGCTTTGGGCAGGGGACTCCCACTGGGGACTCCCACCTCCCCACTACCCCTCCAAGCCTCCACCCAGGGTTGGGAGCGTGTGGGGCCCGGCGGGGTCCGGCTGCCCTGTCTTTGGCCCCGGCGGCATCTAGTCACCCGACCCTGCCCGTGCCCTCCCAGGGGGAGACCAAGGTGCTGAAGCTGAAGAACCTGCGGCCCCAGGACTACGCCAGCTATACCTGCCAGGTGTCCGTGCGCAAAGTCTGCGGCATCCCTGACCGCGCCAGAACCTTCCGCCTCACCAACACCACCGGTGCGCCGAGGGGGCTCGGGCAGAGGGAGGGCCTGGGGGATCCAGGGGCAAGGCCAAGGGATTCCAGGGAAGGGGAGCGGGAGAGGGAGGGCAGGATTGAAGGATCGAGGGGGGACGGGTGGGACTGAGGGATTGGGGATGGGGGCAAAATTGAAGGAACGGGGTTGGGCCTGAGGGACTGGGGGTGGATCTGAGGGTTTGAGGGTGGGACTGAGGGATCGATGGGGGCAGCATTGAAGGATTGGGGTACGGTTGAGGGGTTGGGGGTGGATCTGAAGGGCTGAAGGTGAGGTTGAGGAATCAGGAGGGCAAGGGGGGGTTGTCAGGAGTGAAGGAACAGGCCTGGGGCTGAGGGAATGGGGCGAATCTGAGAGTTGGGGACGGGCCTGAGGGATCTGGGGGAGGGAGGACTGAGGCAGGAGAGGGAGGGAAGAAGGGAGAAAGAGAGGGGGCAGCCTCCGGGATCAGAAGGGCTCACTGAAGTGGGGCGGCTGAGAGTTGGAGTCCAGGCAAACTGCGGGGGCTGAGTGAGGCCTGGAAGGGAGCTAGGGATCGGGGTGGTGTGGGGCGAGTTAGGGAGGGTGCAAAAGGGAGGAGGACCTGGGAAATCAGAGGCTATCCTGAGCTAAGGGGCCCTCAGCCCTGGGAAAAATGGAGACTCTCGATCTGGGGACAGTGGGAGACCCTAGCCCCGGGAGCAGGGGGAGATCCCAGCCCTGACGTGAGGGAGAAAGCGGCGGATGGCTCACAAACGGAGCAGAGCTGAGGCTCCAAATCTTCCGGCGCAGTGGGGTGTGTTATTTCACATCAACTTTATAGGCTTATTTAATGTGGAAATGCTCGGAAATCTTCTTCAGTCCCTGCCCTCCCTCAGGGTTCGGGACCCTTGTCTTTCTCCCCGTCCCGCTGTCTTCTCCTCGGAAAGAATCCTCCCCCAGTGCCCTCTGACCCCTGCTCCACCCCACAGTGCTCCTTACCCCTGTTCTCCTCACCACTACACTCTATGTCCCTGCTCCTCTCCCCATGGGGCTCCCAGCCCCCCTCCTCTGTCCCCACAGTGCTCCCCACTCTCCTTCTCCTCTCCCCACGGTGCTCGCTGTCCCTGCTCCTCTCCCCCATAATGCTCCCAACCCCGGTTCCTCTGGTCCCACAGTGCTCCCCGCCATGTGGCCCCAGTGCCATGCCTCAGGGAAGTGGCTTTTTCCCCCATTCCTTGCCCTCCGCCCAAACTGCTAAACTCCGGGCCTTTCTGTCCCGTCCCATCCCGCAGCGCCGCCCGCCCTGAAGCTGTCAGTGAACGAGACCTTGGTGGTCAATCCCGGGGACAACGTGACGATCGTCTGCTCTCTGACGGCGGGCGACCCCGTGCCCCGGCTGGTCTGGTCCCACGCCCCGGGCCCAATGCCACCCAGCATCCTCCACCAAGGCGGGACGCTGAGCATCCCCGGGGCTCGGCCCGGAGACTCCGGCTACTACAACTGCACCGCCATCAACAACGTGGGCAACCCTGCCAAGAAGACCGTCAACCTGCTGGTGCGATGTACGTGTCCGGGTGCCCGGCGAGGCGGGGCTGGTCAGCCGTGCCCTGGGCCAAGTCCGGCTGTCTCTAACCCCAAGGATGCCACGTTCCCCATTCATTCATTCATTCGATTGTATTTATAGAGCGCTTACTGTGTGCAGAGCACTGTACTAAGCGCTTGGGACGTACAAGTTGGGAACACATAGAGACGCTCCCTACCCAACCGTGGGCTCACAGTCTAAAGCCATAGTCATTGCCTTCTGGGCATCCTCATTTTATGGGTTCGTCAGAGAAGCAGCGTGGCTCAGTGGAAAGAGCCCGGGCTTTGGAGTCAGAGGTCATGGGCTCAAATGCCGGCTCCGCCACTTGTCAGCTGTGTGACTTTGGGCGAGTCACTTCACTTCTCTGGGCCTCAGTTACCTCATCTGGAAAATGGGGATTAAGACTGTGAGCCCCTACGTGGGCCAACCTGTTCATCTTGTAACCTCCCCAGCGCTTAGAACAGTGCTTGGCACATAGTAAGCACTTAATAAATGCTGTTATTATTATTATTAATGACTGTGGTATTTGTTAAGCACTTACTATGTGTCAAACAGTCTGCTAGGCTCTGGAAGAGATACAAGATGCCCTGCACATAGTAAGCGCTCAATAAATACGACTGAATGAATGAAATCCAACATGGGGTTCACAGTCTATGTAGGAAGGAGAACAGGGAATTGCAGGTGAGGGAACTGAGGCACAGAGAAGTGACCTGACTTGCCCAAGATCACTAATCCTGGCTTTTCCATTTATCTGCTGTGTGACCGTGGGCAAGTCACTTCACTTCTCTATGCCTCAGTTCTCTCATCTTTGAAATGGGGATTAAGACTGTGAGCCCCACATGGGGCGGGGACTGTGTCCAACCCGATTAAATTCTATCTACCCCAGTACTTAGGACAGTGATGATGATGATGATGATGATATTTGTTAAGCGCTTACTATGTGCAAAGCACTGTTCTAAGCGCTGGGGAAGGTGATCAGGTTGTCCCAAGTGGGGCTCACAGTCTTAATCCCCATTTTACAGATGAGGTAACTGAGGCCCAGAGAAGTTAAGTGACTTTCCCAAGGTCACACAGCTGACAACTGGCAGAGCCGGGATTTATTATTATTACGATGGCATTTATTAAGTGCTTACTATGTGCAAAACACTGTTCTAAGCACTGGGGAGGTTACAAGATGATCGGTTGTCCCACGGGGGGCTCACAGTCTTAATCCCCATTTTACAAATGAGGTAACTGAGGCCCAGAGAAGTGAAGTGACTTGCCCGAGGTCACACAGCTGACAGTTGGCAGAGCCGGGATTTGAACCCATGCCTCCGACTCCCAAGCCCGGGCTCTTTCCATTGAGCCACACGGCACCCAGTAAGCATTTTAACGAGTACCATAACCATTATCATTATTCAGCACCCCCGCAAGAATACAGACCTCTCTTCTCCTTTCTTCTCTTTTAGACTGTGAGCCCACTGTTGGGTAGGGACTGTCTCTAAATGTTGCCAACTTGTGCTTCCCAAGCGCTTAGTACAGTGCTCTGCACGCAGTAAGCGCTCAATAAATACGACTGGTTGATTGATTGATTGATTCTCCCCGACCCCGAGAGAGCAACTACCTCCGAATGAGTGGGATTCTCTAGATGCAGGCCACTCAAGTCTGCTGTCTACATAGAAAGAGGCGGCAGACTTGGCTTTGAACCTCCAAACGTGATGCCAGGCTGCTAGAGCGGGCTCGGCGGCCGTGGGCCCGGGGCTGGAGCCCAGGAGTGGGCACCCGGTCCCGAACCCTCTGATCTCCGGTGCCCGTCTCCGCAGCGCTGAGGAACGCCACCTTCCAGATCACCCCGGACGTGATCAAGGAGAGCGAGAGCATCCAGCTGGGCCAGGACTTGAAGCTGTCGTGCCACGTGGACGCGGTGCCCCAGGAGCGGGTGTCCTACCAGTGGTTCAAGAATGGGAAGGCGGCCCGGGTGACGGACCGCCTGCTGGTCACCCGCAATGACCCCGAGCTGCCCCCCGTCACCAGCAGCCTCGAGATCATCGACCTGCGCTTCAGCGACTACGGCACCTACCTGTGCGTGGCCTCCTTCCAAGGCGCGCCCTTGCCCGACCTCAGCGTGGAGGTCAACATCTCCTCCGAGACAGGTGGGCCCGGCCGGGGACGGGGAAGGGCTGGGAGCAGAGAATGGCGGGGAGTCGGGGGACGAAGTGTCCGGTCGGAGGGCACGGCAGGCAGCGACTGCCTTGGCGTCAAGGCGGACAGTGGGCAAGCCTCGGTGCGGGGAGGTAGATCGCGCGGTGGACGAGGCAGGGGGACGCAGTGTCCAGCGGTGCGGGACGGGGCTCCTCGCCCCTGTGTGCCCACAGTGCCCCCGACCATCAGCGTGCCCAAGGGCCAGGCGGTAGTGACGGTGCACGAGGGTTCTCGGGCGGAGCTCCAGTGCGAGGTGAGGGGCAAGCCCCGGCCACCGGTGCTGTGGTCTCGGGCCGACAAGGAGGCCGCCCTGCCCTCCGGGGCCGCCGTGGTGGAGACCCCGGACGGGAAGCTGCGGCTGGACAGCGTCAGCCGAGACATGAGTGGCACCTACCGATGCCAGACCGCTCGCTACAATGGCTTCAACATCCGGCCTCGAGAAGCCCAAGTCCAGCTCAATGTGCAGTGTGAGTGCTCAGGCCTTCCCGCCTCCTCCTCCTTCACCCTCCTTTTCCTCCTTCACCTTCAGCGGGGCTCGGTGGAAAGAGCCCGGGCTTTGGAGTCAGAGGTCATGGGTTCAGATCCCGGCTCCGCCGACTGTCAGCTGGGTGACTTTGGGCAAGTCACTTCACTTCTCTGGGCCTCAGTGACCTCATCTGTAAAATGGAGATTAAAACTGTGAGCCCCCCGTGGGACAACCTGATCACCTTGTAACCTCCCCAGCGCTTAGAACAGTGCTTTGCACATAGTGAGCGTTTAACAAATACCATCATTATTATCCTTCACTCTCCTTCAGCCTCCTCCTCCCCCTCCTCCATCCCTTCCTTTTCCTCCTTCCTCCTCTTCTTCTCCCCCTCTCCTCCTTCACCCCTCTTCACTTCCTCTTCTTCCTCCTCCCTCCTCCTCATTTTCCTCCTTCATCATCATCATCATCATCAATCGTATTTATTGAGTGCTTACTGTGTGCAGAGCACTGTGCTAAGCGCTTGGGAAGTACAAATTGGCAACATATAGAGATGGTCCCTACCCAACAGTGGGCTCAAAGTCTAAAAGGGGGAGACAAAACCAAACATACTAACAAAATAAAATAAATAGAATAGATATGTACAAGTAAAATAAATAAATAAATAGAGTAATAAATATGTACAAACACCTCTCTCTTTCACCCTCCTCCTTCTCCTCTCCCCGCCCCTTGATCCCTTCCTCTTCTCCCGCCCTCCTCCTCTTACCTCTTCACCCTCCTTCACCCTCCTTTTCCCGATCCCTCCTCCTTCTTCCCCTCCTATTGCAGTCTTCCGAGCACTTAGTACAGTGCAAGTCCCGGAATAGTTGCTTAATTCATTCAATCGAATTTATTGGGCGCTTACTGTGTGCAGAGCACTGTACTAAGCGCTTGGAAAGTCCAAGTTGGCAACATATAGAGACGGTCCCTACCCAACAGTGGGCTCACCGTCTAGAAGACCGTTAATAAACATTTGTGATCGGTTGCGAGCCCACTGTTGGGTAGGGACCGTCTCTATATGTTGCCAACTTGTACTTCCCAAGCACTTAGTACAGTTCTCTGCATAAAGTAAGAGCTCAATAAATACAATTGAATGAATGAATTAATCCAGGGGGTGGGGGTGTCCATAAGCACTGCCGCCCTTTTTTTGTTTTTTTTTTATGGTATTTGTTAAGCGCTTACTATATGTCAAACTCTAAGTGCTGGGATAGATCCAAGTTAATTAGGTTGGACATAGTCCCCGTCCCACGCGGGGCTCACAGTCCAAGTAAGGAGGAAGAGAAGGAGAACTGAGGCCTTGAAGAGTGAAATGACTTGCCCAAGGTCACCCAGCAGGCAGAGCCGGGACGAAAACCGGGTCCCCAAGCGCTTTCCACAAGGCCATGCTGTTTCTCCATTTCTGTAGGGTTTTGTATTTTCTAAATAGTATCTGTTAAGTGCTTACTATGTGTCAAGAACTGTTCTAAGCACGGGGGTAGATACAAGTTAGGTCGGATCTTGTGCCCGTTCCCCATGGGGTTCACAGTCTAAATAGGAGCGAGAACAGATATTGTGAATCCCCATTTTGCAGCTGAGGAAACTGAGGCACAGACGAGCAAATTGACTGATCGCTCCCCCTCTAGACTGTAAGCTCATCATGGGCGGGGAATGCGTCTGTTATGTTGTTACGTTGTACTCTGCCAAACGCTTACTACACAGCGCTCGGTAAATGCGACTGATTGAGTGATCGGCCCAAGGTCACGCGGGAGATGAGCGGCGGAGCTGCGATATTGTTCTCTCCCAAGCGCTCAGTCCAGTGCCCGGCACTCAGTAAGCGCTCAATAAATACGATTGAAATAATGAATGTAGAAGCAGCGTGGCTCAGTGGAAAGAGCCCGGGCTTTGGAGTCAGAGGTCATGGGTTCAAATGCCCACTCCGCCAATTGTCAGCTGTGTGACTTTGGCCAAGTCACTTCACTTCTCTGTGCCTCAGTGTGACCTCATCTGGAAAATGGGGATTAAGAGCGTGAGCCCCCCGTGGGACAACCCCATCACCTTGTAACCTCCCCAGGGCTTAGAACAGTGCTCCGCACATAGTAAGCGCTTAACAAGTGCCATTATTATTAGAGAAGCAGCGTGGCACAGTGGAAAGAGCCCGGGCTTTGGAGTCAGAGGTCATGGGTTCCAATCCCGGCTTCGCTAATTGCCAGCTGTGTGACTTTGGGCAAGTCACTTCACTTCTCTGTGCCTCAGTGTGACCTCATCTGGAAAATGGGGATTAAGAGCGTGAGCCCCCCGTGGGACAACCCGATCACCTTGTAACCTCCCCAGGGCTTAGAACAGTGCTCTGCACAGAGTAAGCACTTAACAAATGCCGTTATTATTAGAGAAGCAGCGTGGCACAGTGGAAAGAGCCCGGGCTTTGGAGTCAGAGGTCATGGGTTCAAATCCCCGCTCTGCCAATTGTCAGCTGTGTGACTTTGGGCAAGTCACTTCACTTCTCTGTGCCTCAGTGTGACCTCAACTGGAAAATGGGGATTAAGAGTGTGAGCCCCCCGTGGGACAACCCCATCACCTTGTAACCTCCCCAGGGCTTAGAACAGTGCTCTGCACATAGTAAGCGCTTAATAAATGCTATGATGATTATGACGATGATGAAGGTGCACACAGGGGTGGCCCGGGGGGGAGAGTCCGGGGGGCACTGGGTTCCCATCCCGACAGCCGTCCCTCCCGTCCCCCCAGTCCCTCCGGTGGTGGAGCCCAACTCCCAGGACGTGCGGCAGGGCCTAGGCCGTCCCGTGGCGCTGCGATGCTCCCTGCTCCAGGGCAGCCCCCTGCGCCTGGCCTCCGCCGTTTGGCGCTTCAACGGGAGGCTGCTGGCCCGGCCTCCACCCGAGGCCCAGGACTTCTCCGAGCTCAGACTGGACGCCGTCACCCGCGACAGCAGCGGCAGCTACGAGTGCAGCATCTCCAACGACGTGGGCACGGCCGCCTGCCTCTTCCAGGTCTCCGGTGAGCGGCCCCCGCCCAGGGCCCCCCTGCCCTTCCTCCCCTTCCCCATCCTTCTCCGGGCGGGGCTGCAGTGCCACAACCAGGTCTGCGCCCCCCCCCTGCCCCAAACACATTCAGTCGTGTTTATGGAGCTCCTGCTGTGTGCAGAGCACTGTACTAAGCGCTTGGGACATCCCCTGCCCACAACAAGCTTATAGCCTAGATTTACGTCCGATTTCCACGTCCCCTGTCAGAATGCCCAGAAATCCTTCAGGCTCTGCTCCTCCCTGTCAGTTCCCCATATTCCCCATATTCCCCACCTTCCACCCAAACCTGCTCCTCTTTTCCCAGGACTCCTGGCCCCTACCTCCCACTTCCCCCAGCCCCTCTTCCTCTCTCCACATTGCTCCTGCTCCTCTCTCCACAGTGCTCTGCCTGTTCTCCTCTCCCCACAATACCTGTGTCCCTACCCCTCTTCCCCCAATGCCTTCAGCCCCTGCTCCTCTCCCCAGAATGATTCTGGCCCCACCGTCCTCCCCACATTGCTCCCATCCCCGCTCCTCTATCCACCGTGCCCTTGTCCCCGCACTTTTCCCCACAGTGCCCTTGCTCCTCTCCTTCTCCTTCTTTCCCCTCCACGTGTCACTATGTCCCATTAGTCCTGTTCAGCTCGGAAACCCTCCTGGCTGGCCCAGTCCCGCGGGCAGCCTGGCCCTTTTGGGATTGGCCCGGCCCTCTCCCGGACCCCCGGCCCTCTTCCACCCCCCAACCTGGACCCCAGTCGGCCAACCTGGGTGGGGGCCTGCTACATCTTTCCCCGGGCGCCCAGGGAGGGCCTGGGGTGGGACTGGTCCCGGGCGTTGCTGACTGACTGGCATCTGGGCCCACCCTCTCCCCCACCCTTCTTCCTCTCCTTCCCCCTCTTAGCACCCCCCCCCCCCACCCGCGGGTGAGGAAAACCCACATTGCACGGGCAGCTTCCCCCCCGCCATCCCCTCTACGGGACACCTGGGTCCCCGACCTGGGCACCGTGGAGGGGCTGAGGGGCCGGGGCCAGAGGTCACCCATCAGTCAGCCCCAGAGCCCCCTGTGACATCTCCCGCCTCCCCCCCTTCCCTCCTCCCACCCCACGACTCGCTCCCCCTCTCCCCCTCTGTCTCCCTTCCTCCCTCTCTCTTTCTTCCTTTCCCATCGCCCCCACCTCTCTGTCTCCCCCATCCCCTCCCGGCCCCTCGCCTCCTCCCCCCGCCCTCTTAGCTAAAGCCTACAGTCCGGAGTTTTACTACGACACTCCCAACCCCACCCGTAGCCAAAAGCTCTCCAAAAACTACTCCTACGTGCTGCAGTGGACGCAGAAGGAGCCCGATGCCGTGGACCCCATCTTGAGCTACCGGCTGGACGTCAGGCAGGTACGGACCCCCGGGCCGGTTGAAGTACAGGTGGGTGGGCCTGGAATCCGCCGACCCCCCGGGCAGAAACAAGAGGGAGGAAATGGCCAGCTGAGGATCTGTTTCTGATCAGGTTTCTGGTCAGGCCTCAGACAGGGCCCAGAGTGCGGGCGCTGGCGATGGGACAGAAGGGGCCCCGCTGGTGGCAACCCAGGGAGATGTCCAAGGGAATGAACCCAGGGGGCTTCCTGGGGGCGACGGGAAAGGGAAGAGCGGGCGGTAGGCCTTGGGTGTGGGGTGGGATGCTGTGGAGGAGCTGCCACAGTCACTAGAAAATGGCGGCACAGAGGGCAGGGTCACTGACATCTGGGGACTCCGGGGTGGAGGTGAGGTCTGGGCGGGTGGGGGGAAGAGAAGGCCCAAAGGGACCACTGAGGTCAATCAATCAATCGTATTTATTGAGCGCTTAACTGTGTGCAGAGCACTGTACTAAGTGCTTGGGAAGTACAAGGTCATGGGGGTGGGGTGGTGGTGTCTCGTTGCTGGGGTTTGAGGGGTCACGGGGGTTGGGGGGCCCCGTGTGCCGGCAGCTGAACCTGCGGAGCACGGTGACGCGGCCCATCCCGGTGAGGCGCGTGGAGAAGGGGCTGCTGCTGGAATACGTGCTGGCCGGCCTCAAGGTGCCCCACAGCTACGAAGTGCGGCTCACCCCCATCACCAGCTTCGGGGCCGGGGACGGGGCCTCCCGCATCATCCGCTACCTGGAGCGTAGGTGGCCCGGCCCGCGGGGGGGCGGGGGGGGCGGGCAGAGAGGGGGCGTCCCGGGGCAGCGCTTACCCAAAGGCCCCGTGCTCCCAGAACGCGGATCCCACTTTCCCGGGGCCTGGCTGTACCCATTCCCACTCAGCATGCTGGGATTCCGGGGTCTTCTCCGGGGACGCCGCTCCCTGCAGCTGCCAGGAAATCTCAGGGACCTCTTGGCTGTTAATCTGTGCTTTATTTGTATTCCATTTGCATGGCATTAACTTTGCATGCAAATGCAGAGAATCCCCCCAACCCTGACTCTGCTCTCAGCACCCCTGTTTTCCCCTCTAATGGGCCCTGCGGGGTCCAGTTGGTTCTAAAACGGTCATCAGAGCTACCCAGGGGATGGCCTCTTCCCTGATCCCCGTCCCCCAGCCTCGTCCCCCTCCCTCCTGCATGGCCACCTTTGACCCTGGGTTTCCATTTCCTTTGTCAGCGATCAACTCTCCGAACCTGGCAGGTGAGGCCTTCTCCCTAGCTCCTGACGGGCCCCGGGCCCTGGCGCGGACCCCTCCTCCCCCGACCCTCCTCCCACTCCCGCCCGTCCTCCCGTCCGGTCCCTGATGTCGCCGCTCACTGGACTCTGCCGGTGCCACCCCTCCCTCTCTGAGTGTCAGTCTCCCCATCCGTGCGGGGGCATCTCCCGCATCACCCCTCGGCCCCCTGGAACTTCTCCTCTCAGGGCCAAGGGGGCGGCTTCAGAGCAGCGTGGCTCAGTGGAAAGAGCCCGGGCTTGGGGGTCAGAGGTCACGGGTTCGAATCCCAGCTCCGCCACATGCCTGCTGGGTGACCTTGGGCAAGTCACTTAACTTCTCTGAGCCTCAGTTACCTCATCTGCAAAATGAGGATGAAGACTGTGAGCCCTCCGTGGGACAACCTGATCACCTTGTATCCCCCCCCGGCGCTTAGAACAGTGCTTTGCACATAGTAAGCGCTTAACAAGTGCCATCATCATCATCATCTCGGGGCCTTCTCAGCCGGAGGCAGGAGGATGGAGCCGACGACCCCGCCGCTCTGGTGAAGCCGCCTTCCCGTGGGCGCTCCTCATTCCCCAGAGCCCCTCGCCACCTCGGCCCCTCGGACCCCCGCCCCCAGCCCACCGGAGAGGAGAGGGAGGCAGAGCCGAGTGGGTTTCCTCAGGCCCGCTGCCTGATTTCCCTCTGGCCCGCTGCCTGATTTCTCTCAGGCGTGGGCCCAGGGTTCCAGGCTCCAGGCAGGGCTGCCTGAGCGTTGGCGTGAGCCGACGGGAGTCGGGGGGAGGCCCGGGTGCTGATTCCCCGCCCCCGCGACGCTCGCCCCGCCAGACAACACCTGTCACTTCGAGGACGACAAGATCTGCGGCTACACCCAGGACCGGGGGGACAACTTCGACTGGACGCGGCAGAACGCTCTGACCCAGAATCCCAAGCGCTCCCCCAACACGGGGCCCCCCACGGATATCAGCGGCACCCCCGAAGGTGAGGGTCGCTGGGGGGGACCGCCGGGGGGCCGGACGATGGTGGGGGGTGCGCTGAGCCATCCTCCTACCTCCCTCCCAGGCTACTATATGTTCATCGAGGCCTCGCGGCCACGGGAGCTAGGAGACCGGGCCCGCCTGGTCAGCCCCGTGTATAACGTGAGCGCCAAATTCTACTGCGTCTCCTTCTTCTACCACATGTACGGCAAGCACATTGGTGAGTTGGGGCCGCGGGTCAGGACGATGCAGCGTGGGGGGCAGAGAAGAAAGCCCAGGGGATGGAGGGGCTCCAACCACCCCCCGCTAGAGCCCTCGGGCCAGTGGGAGCCCCGGTTGGAGGCTTGGCTCATTTCCACCTTCCTCTGTCTCCCTGAGGGCGGACAGGCTTAAAGAACATCATGGGTAAAGCACAGGCCTGCGAGCCAGAGGACCTACTTCCCAAGCGCTTAGTACAGTGCTCTGCACCTAGTAAGCGCTCAATAAATACGATTGATGATGATGATGACCTGAGTTCCAATCCCGGGTCCGCCACTCATCCGCTGTGAAATAACTGTGGTATTTTATAAGCACTTACTACGTGTCAGGCACTGTGCTAAGCACAGGGCAGGGAATGCCAGCAAATCGGGCTCAGTCTTGTGTGACTTTGGGCAAGTCGCTTCACTTCTCAGGCCTTAGTTTCCTCAACTGCCATATGGGAGTTCAGTACCTGTTTTCACTCCTACTTAAGACTGTGAAGCCCGTGTGGGACAGGGACTGTGTCTGATCTGATTATCTCGTATCTACCCCGGTGCTTAGAATTAGTAAGCGCCTATCACATACCATTAAAAAAAAAAAATACGGCCAGAAGGGTCATCTTAGTTCTCCCTCAGGGGGCTGGGTCCTGACCCTGGATCCCTCTCCCTCCTCCTTCCCCCAATCCCACCATTCTCTTTCCCACTTCCATCCCTACTCCAAGCCAAGATGACACATCTCAGCCAGTCCTGGGGCTTCCCCAAGCCTCTTTCCCTGACCAAGCCCTCCTTTCCCCTTCTCCCACTCCCACAGACTGTGTCTGTTATATTTTACCCTCCCAAGCGCTTAGTACAGTGCTCTGCACACAGTAAGTGCTCAATAAATATGATTGACTGACTGACTCCACTGGCCTTAGCTAATCAATCAATCAGCGGTATTTACTGAGTGCTTACTACATTCGGAGGGCTGCAGTAAGCATTCATTCATTCATTCGATCGTATTTATTGAGCGCTTACTGTGTGCAGAGCACTGTACTAAGCACTTGGGAAGTACAAGTTGGCAATGTATAGAGACGGTCCCTACCCAACAGCGGGCTCATGCCTCCCCCTGATGCCATCGGCTCTCCTGGTCCAGACAAGTAACATTTCGCAGGTGCCCCGAGAGGCCTTTCTCTGCCAGCCCAGTTGTTGCCTCTCTGTCTGCGGGCAGTGCCTGGCAAATGCCAGCTTCACTGCTGCGGCAGCAGCCCCAGCCTTGCAGCCTCCCCTCACTGATGTCAATTAGAGCGGGAGCTGCCTTCCGGGCCTATCTGCCCTCAGGCCTGGCCGTGAGCCCGCGGCTCCTACGAGTGCCAGAGAGATGCCCCAACCTCCCAAGCCGTCTGGTGCCAGGACTGCCAGGGGCCCAGGCTGCTGAGAGACAAAGGACAGGTGGGCCAGAAGGAGCACTGGGAAGGGAAACAGAAAGCACTGAGGACAGAGGGGCAGAAGGGGAATTAGGGAGAGGGCACTGAGGAGAGAGGCAGAGGGGGTCCTGGGAACAGAGAGAGGGAAGAGAGAGACGTTAGGGTCACTGGAAACAGAGGGGCAGAGGGGGAACTAGGGAGACCTGAAGGTGGAAAGGCCTGGGAGCAGGGAGAGCAAGGTAGGGACCCTGGGAAAAGAGGGAGAAGGATTACTGGCTTTGGGAGCAGACTGGAGAGAGGGTGGTTGGTGCCAGGGATACTAGACAGAAGGAAAGGAGCCAAAGCTGAGACCTCCAGAACCGGAGCCCAAGGCCCTGTGAGAGTGGGGCGGGAGCTGAGACCACCGGAAAGGGAGGGGCAGGGATGACCGTGGGGGCAGGTGGGTAGGAACCGGGACCTTTGAGGGGAAGAGGAGCGCAGCTTGGGACCCTGCCAGCCCGAGCCGCCATCTCCCACCCCCGACGCTTCCAGGCTCGCTCAACCTGCTGGTCCGTTCGCGGAACAAGGGCCCCTTGGAGACCCACGCCTGGTCGCTGAGCGGAAACAAGGGCAACTCCTGGCAGCAGGCCCACGTGCCCATCAGCCCCAACGGCCCCTTCCAGGTGAGCCGGGCCAGCCCCGTGGAGCCGGAGCCGGCCCAGGACGGGCGGCCCACGGGTGGCTGGAGGAACGGGACTCGCTCCTAGCTCTTCAGCATCTTTGGGATGGTGGCAACCCGGGCTCCGTTTCCCAGATACACTTGGGCCCCAAAGGCAGGGTTCCCAGCAGTTGGCTGTGAGGCGGGCGCCGTCTGTCAGTTGTATTTATTGAACGCTTACCGTGTGCAGAGCACTGTTCTGAGCGCTTGGGAGAGTACAACAGAACAATAAACAGACACATTCTGTGCCCTAAAGGTGCCAGTCTCCTTTCACACGCGCCCAAGGAGCCTCTGTTGCCCACCCAAGCTCGGGGCTGGCTGGCCGGGTACGAGAAGGCTCAGGTCCAAGCTGGGAGCATTGGGGTGGGGGGCTCCTCTATGAGGGGAGCTTTAGGGCAGGTGAGGTTTCAGGTGTGAGGTTCCTCGGGAGGGGTGGGAGGATGCAATTCTGTGCGGCTGTCTGAAATGGGAGGCTCTGATGGGGAGGTTTGGCCGGCGGGAGCGATCATTCAGTATTCGGCACCTAGTAAGCGCTTAACAAATACCATGATTATTATTATGTGGGATTTACTTAAGACCACTGTGGGCAGGGAAGAAGGGAACGGCTGCGTGGGTCCTCGGTTTTAACGATGGCACTTAATAAGCGCCTCTGAATTCATTCATTCAGTCATATTTATCGAGCGCTTGCCTGAGCACTTGGGAGAGTACGATATGACCATAAACAGACATATCTCCTGCCCACAATGACCTTACAGTCTAGAGGGGACTGTGGGCCAGGACGATACCAGTTGGATTCGAGGCAGGCCCTCCTGTTGCCACACACAAACACACACACACGCGTATACACACTCCCAACCCCCACCCTCTCCCCCACCCCAGATTATCTTTGAGGGGGTGCGCGGCTCCGGGTACCTGGGAGATATCGCCATTGATGACGTCACCCTGAAGAAGGGCGACTGTCCCAGGAAGCAGATTGACCCAAACAAAGGTACGGGGCAGGGCAGGGGAAGAGGGGGTGAGCCTCCCCCCGGGGGTTGGGGGAGAGGGAGACGGTGTCTGGGGAAGGGGGTACTTATTGGACGACCAGAGCAGAGCCCCGCTCCCCGCAACCGCTCCCACCTGGGGGTGCGTGTCTGAAGAGAGCGTGGCCCCAGACCCCAATTCTGGGAAGGGTGACCGTGCCTGCCTGGAAGGCCGATGGAGAAAGGGTGTAGGAGGGTGGGGAAACTGAGGGCCGGACCCCAGGAGTGAGTGGTGTCTGTCCCACTCCACCCAGATCTGGTATCCTTCACCTAGCTGGCCACGGGGCTGGGGCGGATCCAGGGTTCGTTCATTCAATTGTGTTTATTGAGTTCTTTCTGGGTGCAGAGCACTGTACTAAGCACTTGGGAGAGTCCCCCTTCTCGACTGTGAGCCCACCGTTGGGTAGGGACCGTCTCTATATGTTGCCAACTTGGACTTCCCAAGCGCTCAGTGCAGTGCTCTGCACACAGTAAGCGCTCGATAAATACGATTGATTGATCGATTGATTGATCCAATAGAATAATCAGTCTCCTTGACATCCCACTGCAGGTAGCTGGATCAGGGAGGGTTAGGGGCCCCGAGGGAAGGGGCAGGCAGGGAGTGAGACTGTCGAGGCCCAGAGGAGGCCGGGGCCAGCGTCCAGTCTCTGCTCCCCACAGGGGTGGTCTCGCCCAGCAGGGCCGGGTCCTGCCCACCCAGTCCCCGGTTGGGCAGCCTGCTGGCCGTCGTCCTCTGCTCGCTGCTGAGATGACCGCCGCCGCCGCCGCCGCCGCCCGGCCCGGCTCCCGCTCCCCCGCCACCGCCGCCTGGCACACCAAAGTGTCTGCATCGTACCAAAGACTGAGCCGAGGCCCGCGGGCCCGGGCGGGGTGCCCGGGACTCGGGGTGGCTGGGGAAGGGGCCCACTGGTGGCTGGACTGAAGAGGAGGAGGAGGAAGATGACGACGACGAGGAGGTCAGGCCTCGCAGGATGAGCGGCTGGCCGCAGACGTTGTTTCGCATACATGCACATGCATATACACACACACACAAGAACACACACACACACACACACACACACACACACACACACACACAACTATCTGTTAAAGCACAAGTTTCTATCCGAACTGCCAGCACCTTCTTTCCCGTGGAGAGGCCGGCCCGCCCCCACTGCCACGGTTCTCCCCGCATCCCGTGGACCACGGCTGCAGAAGCAGAGACCTCAGAGGGACTGGATTCAGTCGTCAGGGGGGCCCTCCGGGCCCTCGTCCCCGCCGTGAATTGCCCCCCGACCAGACTGCCCGCCCCACTTCTCCCGCCCGAGGCCCGGACTCGCCCCCGAGTCGCTGCTGGGACCGCAAGCGGGCCTAGGGGCCGATCAGGAGAGATCGCCCCGCTCCAGCCTCTGCCAAGAAGCCCCCTCCCCACCCTCGTCCATGCGTGTGCTGAGTTTCAGGGTGCTCAGAAGAGGGGACCCCCCCAACCCCGCACAAGAGAAGTGGGGCCCGGGGAGGGAAGTCGGAAGTCTGCATTCGTTATCCGGGCTACTTCCGCCCAATCTCCCCATCATGGAACTGAGGGACGCCGGCTACTGGAACTCCTGGATAATCCCAAACCCCCTGGAGTCTGCAAACGCATCTCCCCTCCTCTCTGCCCTCTCCCAGTGCTGCTCCCAAGGGCTAACGGGGAGGGGGGGGGGGTCTGTGCTTCTCCTTCTCTCTCCCCCCTCAACTCCCACACCTCCAAGGGGTTGCTAAGCAAGGAAATGGCCTGGAAGAGGGAAGCAAGAGGGAGGAGAAGGAAGATAACACACGACTGTCTCCTCAGCCTCTGGATGATTGACAGCCGGTGAGATGTACCCCCACGGAAAGGAGAAGTGTCGGGCTTATTCCAAACCCAACCCCTGCCCGATTCACAGATACTAGACCCTCTGAGAGGGACTCATCTCCCCACCCCTTCCTAATAATAGTATTAATAATGATCATGGTATTTGTTAAGCGCTTACTATTGCTGAGGTAGATGCAAGATCACCAGATCAGGTGCAGTTCTTCTACATGGGGCTCGCGGTCTAAGTAGGGGAGAGGACAGGGATTGAGTCCCCATTTTACAGATGAGGAAACCAAGGCCCAGAGAAGTTAAGGGATTTACCCAAGTTCACACGGCAGGCAAGTGGCAGAGCCAGGATAGGAACCCAGGGCTTCTGATTCCCAGGCCGGTGTGGTCCCACTAGGCCACGCTGGTTCTCCCCTGCCCCTGAAAGGGATTAGGGGGGTCCTCAGTGGTGGGGGGAGCTAAGTCTCCTGCAGGTGGTGAAATCCATGCCTCCCCACCACCCCTACCAAAGTCATTCCATCCACACCCTCCCAAATCCTCCTAGCCTCGGGACCCCAACTCTTCCCTGTTGACGATACGATACGATATCAATCAATCAATACGATTGATTGATTGATTGATTGATTGATTGACGTCCCTCCCTCCAGACAGGGCAGAGCTGGAACTCAAGGAACAAGACCCAAGGGAGAAAGAGAGAAACCTTCTGACCAGTTGGGGCTGTACGGGAAAGGGTGGAAGACGGCTGGGAGACGTTGTGGGTGTCAGGGCAGATGAGCCGGGGACGGAAGCTCTCCGACACTGTGGGTGAGCATTCATTCATTCATTCAATCGTATTTATTGAGCGCTTACTGTGTGCACAGCACTGTACTAAGCGCTTGGGAAGTACAAGTTGACAACACATAGAGACGGTCCCTACCCAACAGCGGGCTCACGGGCTAGAAGGGAGTGGGTGTTGGGCTGTGTGTGTGTGTGTGTGTGCATGGGAGAGTCCGTAAAATTTGGAGAAAGCAAGGACTGTGACTAGGGTTTCAGGACATGACTATTCCAAATGAACTTGAGCTCCACTTGGGACTGGAATGGGAAGGGTTTTCCCCGCAGTCTGCTGCCAATTCCCAGGGCTTTAGCAGGAGGAGCGGGAGCGATAGGAGTGATGATGGTTTTGGTGCTCATGGTGGTTTGGGTGGTGGTGGTTTTTCAGTTCGAAGACAGTGCTGCCCATGGGTGAACCTTCATCCGGGAGCATGAGTGTATTTGAAAGAGACTGACGCATCAGGACCGTTAAAATAGTTTTCTGGGCCCCTCTGATTATTTCAGGGAGCACTGCCCACACCCTGGCCATTCAAGGGAGTATTGTTCACAACCTGGCCCTTCCAAGGAGCACTGCCCATGCTGATGGGCACTGCCCTCACCCTGTTCATTCCCTGACCACTCTGGGCAGCACTGCTAAATCCGGTGACAATTTGACTGTTACCCAGGATGAATGGGCAACCTAAAAGGCCCCCAGCCTGTCTTGAGAATGCTGTGTGCCACTGGGCGTAGCGGGAAGGGACACCTATATATATAAATGCATACACACATTTGAATGCATGGCATTGCACAGGGAAGATACATGCATTTATGGGCATGTGTGTAGGCGTCTACATGTCTGTGTGAGTGCACTGGTAATCACTGGAGCCCTGCAGATTGTTGTCTTAGCTGTCCCGTTGTTTCAGCGTGTACATGCGTGGTGGTGTATGCCCCCGTATGTGTACTTGAAGGGGTAGGCACAGGTCAGCATGTGTGTGTATCTCTGCGTGTGTTCGGCGAATGTGTGTATGCATGTGAAGGTGGGTGCGTAGGTGGGGACATGTGTCATGTCAGGGTATACATCTTGCCCAAGAGAAGGGAAGGGCTGGGGTCCTGATGGAGCGTGCCGCACATTTCCTGCCCTTCCCCTCCTCCCCCATCCGAGGCTTCCCGGTGTTGGTGGGGAGGAGACTGGAGGGGCTGCGAGAACCCAGGAGAGCCCTGGGGGAGCCCTTCCAGTCCCCCAGGCCCAGGACACCCTCCTACCTCCTGACCCAAGGCCTGGCACCTCAAGGGGGGAGTCCCCTGATGTCCCACCTTGGCCAAGGTGACAGAAGTCCCAGGGAGCGCCACTTAAGAGGTTGGAGCCAAACAAGCTCTCCCTACTCAGGGTGGGCAGAGCTGGGCTTTACATGGCCTTAAAGTGGGGTGCCTGGGGATCCCCCCACTGGCCTCAGAGGCCTACCCCTCCCCTCTGCTCAGCTCAGCCCCAGCCGCAGGACAATGGAAGGCCCAAGGATTTCCAGCGGCGCTCTCCCTTCTTCCTCTAGGCCCCTCCGGGTCTGGGCCACAGGCCCTGCCCACCTCCCACGGGGCAGCCCGTTCCTTCCGCCACTTCCCGCCATGGCTCCCTGGGCCAGGGGCGCTGGCAGAATCCGTCCTCCTGGACTCGAGACGTCTGGGTTCAGACAACCGCAACGGGGAGGGCCGGTGGGAGACCAGCTCGATCCGGGGGCTGGAGGTCCGGTCCGAGGGCAGGGCGGTCAGAGTGGGCCGAGGCAGGGAGGAGGACATGGGCCATGGATTGGCCTTCGGGGAAGAGAGCACTCTGAGGCAGCTGCGCCTTGGGGCCTCAGACTGTACCATCCCAGCAGACCTCAGGAAGGGAGCCTCACCCCTGCACAGGGGGCAGGCCGGAATGGGAGCAGGGAACGAGGATGGAACTGCTCCAAAATCTGGTCCCCTCCCCCATATCATGTCGGGAGAAGGGGATGGGCGAAGCTAGAGCTTGGGAAGGAAGGGTCTGGGAAAGAGGAAAGGATGATGTGAGTTGGAGCTGGGAGTGGAGAAGAACAGCAGTGGTTTAGAGACCCTCCGTGGGGTGGGACACTCCTGGAGACTCCCCCTCAGACCCCTCTGCTCCAGCCAACGCTCCGGTCAGGAGTTCCCCCATTGCCCTCTGGAGCAGCACTGGTCATCCCCACCCCGACTCCAGGACCCCTCCCTTCAACCAGCCCCCCGCCTCCCTCCCCCAACCCCCCAAAACCCGACTGTGTGAATGTGGCCCAGAACCCTCTCCAGGCAAAGCACAAACACAAAGGGACCGTTCCCCTTTGGGGCCTTTTTTTTGGTTCTTTTTTTAAGATTCCGGGCCCCCTGTCCTGACGATCCTGTGTCCCCATTCCATTCTCTCCACCCTCCTGCCCCTCTCTTCCGGCTATCCTCGCTTCCCCTTCCTCCATCCCATTCCTCTTTCCCAGTCCCACCCTGTCCATTTCCCTCCCCCTTCCTGTCTGTCTCCCGAATCCAGTCTTACCTCTCTCCATCTATCAATCAACAGTATTTATTGAGTGCCCACTGCGGGCAGAGCACTGTACTGGACGCTTGGGAGAGTGCCATAGAGTTAGTAGACACGATCCCCGTCCTCCAGGAGTTTCTATCTCCTCCCTGCTTTCCCCACCCAATTCCTTTCACGTTCCTGTCTGCCTTTCTGTCCCCTCCTTCCGTCCCGCTCCCCCATCTCCCAACCCTCCCCCCATCATCCCTGTCCTTCCCCTCCCCATCAGTGTAACTCTGGTCGCGAAGCGCGGTTTGCCTTGTCCCAATAAAAGCTACAGTGTTCCCATAAGCTCCGTGTCCGTCCATCTGTCCTCCGGGCCAGTGGACGGGACCCGGGCATCTGCTACACTGGGGTGGAAGGAGTGTGGGCGGGTGGGAGGGTCAGTGATGCCAGCTCTGAGTGGAAAGCAGGGAATGGGGCAGGCCGTGGCCCGTGTTGAGGCGCCTGTCTTTCCCAAGTCTTCCACCTTATCCCAATTACCACAGTTATTAACGTTATTCCTCTGAATCAGCCAACTGCCCGTTTCTCTGGACTCCACCAGCCTCTCAGCGTGGCACCCTGTTCCCACACCCCGACTTCTCCACGCTCATCACACCTGTCCCTGCCTGTCCTGAGCTCTTGACTGCAGACTCCTTTCACTCATTTAATCATATTCTCCGAGGGCTTACTGTGTGCAGACCACCATACTAAGCGCTTGGGGAAGTACGATACAATAACAAATAGTGACATTCCCTTCCCGCAAATGAGCTTCCTGGTCTAGGGAGGGAGACAGACTTCAATTCAAATGAAGATGAATAATCATCATCATCATAATGAATTATGGTATTTGTTAAGCGCCCACCATGTGCCAAGCACTGTACCAAGCGCTGGTATAAGACACAATCTCTATGCCCTCAAGGGCCTGACAAGTCGATGGTGGAAGCAGGACAGGATAAGAATAGACAAAATGACACGAAGCCCAAGGGGCCGAGGCACGAGGCGACACACAAAGGAGCATAATAATAATCGCGCTATTTGTTGGGCATTTCTTATGTGCCAAGCACTGTACTAAGCAGTGGAGAAAATACAATGCAATTAAGACACAGTTCCTGTCCCTCATGGGGCTCACAGTCTAAGAGGTAGGGAAAACAGGTATTGGAAAATGAGCTCCAGAGAATAACAATGATTATACTACAATAATAATAATAATGGCATTTGTTAAGCGCTTACTATGCGCCAAGCACTGTACTATCATCATCAATCGTATTTATTGAGCGCTTACTATGTGCAGAGCACTGTACTAAGCGCTTGGGTAGTACAAATTGGCAACATATAGAGACAGTCTCTACCCAACGGTGGGCTCACAGTCTAAAAGTGACTACTGTACTACATTCCAAGCGCTGTTCTAAGTGCTGAAAGTGAAGTGATTTGCCCCAGGTCACACAGCAGACAAGTGGCGGGGCCGGGATTAGAACCCAGCTCCTCTGACTCCGAGGATCGTGATCTTTCCACTAGGCCACACTGATTCTTCATGTGGCTTCCCTTCCTGGGTTGGGAGCAGGGGGCTCTCCCAAGAAGGGGCCCTGCAGACCGGCTTCCTCAGCCTCTTCCCTCAGACCTGAGGATTTCCTCTTCCACGATGACCAGGATTACCTGTGGCCAACTCCCCTCCCTGTCCGGGATACAGAGCTTGGCGGGGGGCACCCTCCTCATCACAAAAGCCCAGGGTCTCTGGGTGAACTCCTAAATGGACACCGATCCCATCCTCCCACCTCTGGCCAGCCGGCAAGTCTCCCTGTCCTTCCAGGCCTTTGGAGAAGGATTCTCCTAGCATTCCTCAGCCCTCTGTTCCAGCATCCCCCGTCCCCACTCGTGGTGGGTCTCACTCATTCATTCAATCGTCTATTACATATTTACTATTTTATTTTGTTAATATGTTTTGTTATGTTGTCTGTCTCCCCCTTCTAGACTGTGAGCCCGCTTTTGGGTAGGGACCGTCTCTATACGTTGTATAGAGACGCAGTAAGCGCTCAATAAATATGACTGACTGGGGTCCTGAAAGGGAAATGACCTGACCATTCCCAAGCTCCCTCTCTCCAGGAAGTCCCAGGGGTCAGGGGAGCCGGGCCTGGAACAACAGAGTTTGTGCCAAAGCCTTTCCTCAGGCCCTGACCCAGCTTGGGGTGGGAGATGGGGGGCCGCAGGGCTGGGAACAGCCGGCCCGGACTGGGCAGTGCGGCTTTGGGCCCTGCTCATCTCCATCACTCAGGCAGGGACGGCGGGATTCATTCATTCATTCAATCGTATTTATTGAGCGCTTACTGTGTACTTCCCAAGTGCTTAGTACAGTGCTCTGCACACAGTAAGCGCTCAATAAATACAATTGAATGAATGAATGAATGAAATGATGCCAACGACGGCCCCTCCCTCTCCCCGCCCCCGTCAGCTGTCCTCCTTCCACTGGGGCCTGGGCCGCCTCCCCTCATTATGGAACCATTTGACCCTGGGAGGCACTTTTAATTACGGCTTGTGGTTATTAAACGTGAAGCGCGGAAAACAAATGAGCTGAATTCCTCAGCTTGGTGGCCCGCTCAGTCAGCAGGGAGGAGGGAGGGAGGAGAAGAAGGAGAAGGAGGAGGAGGAGGAGGTGGAGGAAGAGGAAAAGGAGAAGGAGGAGGAGAAAGAGAAGGAGGAGGAGGAGGAGGAAAGGAGGAGGAGGAAAAGGAGAAGGAGGAGGAGAAAGAGAAGGAGGAGGAGGAGGAGGAGGAGGAGGAGGAGGAGGAAAGGAGGGTAGGGGTAATGGGAGGGAATCCGAAGCCACTGAAGAATGGTTCCTATAGCCTCTGGGAGAGGCAGGCTACCAGCAGAACCAAATTAAGCCATAGTGACTCTTCCATGACAGGGCCAAGGCCATTGTCAAGGCTAAGGCCAGGGTCAGCGTCAATGCTAAGGCCAGGGCTAGGGCCAGGCCAGGGGAGGCCAAAAAGAGCAGGACTCAGACTCTGAGGGGGTTCCTGTCCCTCTCTCCCTCCCCAAGCTCTTCCCAAACACTGGACAATCAATCAGTCAATCAATCGTATTTATTGAGCGCTTACTGTGTGCAGAGCACTGTACTAAGCGCTTGGAAAGTACAAGTTGGCAACGTATGGACACAGCCTCTCTCCTCCGGAGTCCCAGGTGGGCTTGGTCGAGAGGCAGTTCCCAGGCCCCAGCCTCTGCCCACCACCCTTCCTTCCTCTCCCCCTCCTCCCCTTCCCCATCCCCGCCGCCTTACCTCCTTCCCCTCCCCACACCACCTGTATATAGGCATATATGTTTGTACGTATTTATTACTCTATGTATTTTATTTGTACATATTCTAATTATTTTGTTAATATGTTTTGTTTTGTTGTCTGTCTCCCCCTTCTAGACTGTGAGCCCGCTGTTGGGTAGGGACCGTGTCTAGATGCTGCCAACTTGGACTTCCCAAGCGCTTAGTCCAGTGCTCTGCACACAGTAAGCGCTCAATAAATGCGAGTGAATGAATGAATGAATCCTGCCGCCCCTGCCTGAGTGATGGAGATGAGCAGGGCCGAAAGCCGCACTTCCCAGTCCGGGCCAGCTGTTCCCAGCCCTGCGGCCCCCCACCTCCCACCCCAAGCTGGGTCAGGGCCTGAGGAAAGGCTTTGGCACAAACTCTGTTGTTCCAGGCGCAGCTCCCCTGACCCCTGGGACTTCCTGGAGAGAGGGAGCTTGGGAATGGTCAGGCCATTTCCCTTTCAGGACACCAGTCAGTCAGTCATATTTATTGAGCGCTTACTGCATGCAGAGCACTGTACTAAGTGGTTGGGAGAGTACAATACAACAATAAACAGATGCACTACCTGCCCAAAATGAGCTTACAGTCCAGAGGGTGAAGCAGGCATTAATATGAATAATAATAGTAATTGTGGTATTTGTCAAGCACTTACTATGTGTCGGGCACTGTACGGAGCGCTGGGGTGGATACAAACAAATCGGGTTGGACACAGTCCCTGTCCCACATGGGGCTCCCAAGTCTCAATTCCCCATTTTACAGATGAGGTAACTGAGGCCCCAGAGAAGCGAAGTGACTTGCCCAAGATCACAATAGCAAACAAGTGTAAAATCACAGTTATGTAATAAGTGCTTAGGCCTTCCCAGACTGAGCCCCTTCCTTCCTCTCCCCCTCGCCCCCCTCTCCATCCCCCCCATCTTACCTCCTTCCCTTCCCCACAGCACCTGTATATATGTATATATGTTTGTACATATTTATTACTCTATTAATTTATTTATTTATTTTACTTGTACATATCTATTCCATTTATTTTATTTTGTTGGTATGTTTGGTGTTGTTCTCTGTCTCCCCCTTTTAGACTGTGAGCCCACTGTTGGGTAGGGACTGTCTCTATATGTTGCCAATTTGTACTTCCCAAGCGCTTAGTACAGTGCTCTGCACATAGTAAGCACTCAATAAATACGATTGATTGATTGATTGATTGAAGTGCTGTGGGGTTCATTCATTCAATCATATTTATTGAGCGCTTACTGTGTGCAGAGCACTGTACTAAGCACTTGGGGTTGGAAGTAAAGGGAGCAAGTCAGAGATATGAAGGGACAGGGGAATTTTGGTAGGAGATAGAGCAGTCCTCCCCTGCCCCAGAAGCTTTTCCTCTGAGGTCCCAGCCGATCCTCCTCCCTCCATTCCCTCCCGCCCACTGCACTGGTCCCTGCCAGCAACAATGAATGACCAAATACATCACAATTAGCCGCTTTACTAATGAGACAATTAATGAGGCAAACTACTGTGCCTCCTGGCACAGGCTGCAGACTGCCAGATTGCCAGTGGCTGAAGGAACAGGGGTCAGTGGGGAGGTTTGGGGGGGGGGACGGCGGAGCGATTTGTGGGCAGCCTTGGGTGGGACGGGCCCCCTTCAGAGGGAGCAGACCCAGGTCCAGGCCCAGGCCCGGAGGCTTATAATAATAATAATAATAATAATGGCATTTATTAAGCGCTTACTATGTGCAAAGCACTGTTCTAAGAGCTGGGGAGGTTACAAGGTGATCAGGTTGTCCCTCGTGGGGCTCACAGATTTAATCCCCATTTTCCAGATGAGTGAACTGAGGCCCGGAGAAGTTAAGTAACTTGCCCAAAGTCACACAGCTGACAATTGGTGGAGCCGGGATTTGAACCCATGACCTCTGACTCCAAAGCCCGGGCTCTTTCCTACTGAGCCACGCTGCTTCTCAGCCTCAGCCCAGGCTTCAGCCCAGCACAAGGCGTGTAGTAATTGCGGTGTTTGTTAAGTCTTAACAGTGTGCCAAGCACTGTACTAAGGGCTGGGGTAAGAGACAAGATAATCAGGTCAGGCGCAGTCCTTAGGATTTTATTACTATTATTATATTTGTTAAGCACCTATTATGTATCAAGCACTGTTCTAAAATCCGGGGTACATACCAGTTAATGAGGTTGGGCACAGTATCTGTCCCACTATGATAATAATAATATTTGTTAAGCACTTACTATGTGTCAAGAACTGTTCTAAGTGCCGGGGTAGATTCAAGCTAATCAGTTTGGACACAGATCCTGTCCCACACGGGCCTCACAGTCTTAATCCCCATTTTACCGACGAGGGAACTGAGGCTCAGACAAGTGACTTGCCCAAAGTCACAGAGCTGACAGGTGGCGGAGTCGGGATTAGAACCCATGACCTCTGACTCCCAAGCCTGTGCTCTTTCCGCTGAGCCACGCTGCTCCTCTAGTGTACTCTCTGAAGTGCTCAGTACAGTGCTCTGCACACAGTAAGTGCTCAATAAATACGACTGACTGACACACACACAAAGCCAAGAGTTGGGGAGAGGGCTCAGACGGAGGCTCCCTGCCTCTCCCCTCTTCCTGCAGAAAAAGAAGGAATTTTCTATTCCATTTTCCGATTAACACAAACCCTCTCTGACCTGAGGAAGGTTTGGGAGTAGCGAAGCTGGGCTTCCCTCCCCGTCCAGGCTGCCCGTTTTTTTGTTTTGTTTCTTTAATGGTATTTACTAAGTGTTTACAATATCCCAGTACAGTGCTCTGCACACAGTAAGCGCTCAATAAATACGATTGATGATGATGATGATGCCAGGCACTGAACTACTAGTAGTAGTAATAATAATAATTGCGGTATTTGTTAAGTGCTTATCGTGTGACGGACACTGGACTATGCACTGGCGTGAATACAATGGCGTAGTGAATAGAGCCATGGCCTGGGGTCAGAAGGTCACGGGTTCTAATTCTGGCTTCACCACTTGTCTGCTGTGTGACTGTGGGCAAATCACTTCACTTCTCTGTGCCTCACTTACTTCATCTGTAAAATGGGGATTGAGACTGGGAGCCCCATGTGGGACAGGGATTATGTCCAACCCGATTTGCTTGTATCCACCCCAGCGCTTAGTACAGTGCCTGGCGCATAGTAAGCGTTTTACAAATACCATAATTATGAATTATGATTATTATTACGAAGTGCTTGGGAGATTACAATATAACAGCAAGAGAAGCAGCGTGGCTCAGTGGAAAGAGCCTGCGAGCCCGCTGTTGGGTAGGGACCGTCTCTAAATGTTGCCAATTTGTACTTCCCAAGTGCTTAGTACAGTGCTCTGCACACAGTAAGCGCTCGATAAATATGATTGAATGAATGAAAGAGCAACGGGCTATGGAGTCAGAGGTCATGGGTTCAAATCCCTGCTCCGTCACTCATCAGCTGTGTGACTTTGGGCAAGTCACTTCACTTCTCTGGGCCTCGGTTACCTCATCCGGAAAATGGGGATTAAGAGTGAGCCCCCTGTGGGACAACCTGATCACCTTGTAACCTCCCCTAGCGCTTAGAACAGTGCTTTGCACATAGTAAGCGCTTAATAAATGCCATCATTATTATTATTATTATAACAATAAATAGACATATTTCCATTAGGCCACATTGCTTCTCTTGTACTATTCACCCTTCAGGGTTCACCGCGTCTCTGTCCCTGCCTCCGTAAACTCCCAGCCAACCTGCAAGTAGATAGAACCACGAGAAATGGAGAGGGAGGGTCTTCTGTTCCACAGCTAAGTGTCCTCCTCATTCATTTATTCAATCATATTTATTGAGCACTTACTGTGTGCAGAGCACTGGACTAAGTGCTTGGGAAGTCCAAGTTGGCAACAGATAGAGACGGTCCTTACCCAACAGCGGGCTCACAGTCTAGATGGGGGAGACAGACAACAGAACAAAACATATTAACAGAATAAAATAAATGGAATAGTAAATATGTACAAGTAAAATAAATAGGGTAATAAATCTGTACAAACATATATACAGGTGCTGTCCTCCTTTACCCCCTGACCCCCTACCCCCGGCCCCAGCGGACTGCTGAAGCCATCTATCTATCGAGGAGTCTTGATAGAGACTTAGAGAGTAACCAGAGCTCAGCAATTACACTAAGGGAGCCAGGATAATTGCGAACAAAGCAGATGACACGATGAAGATGGTAGAATATGCAGATCAAGTCTCACCCCTCTCCCGCTGAATCCTTATGGGATAATTAGGTTCCGTTTCCATTTTAAAACCCCTGGCTGGAAGGATGGGAATCCCCATTTAGCTGCTTCTTGCCTCCTGTAGCTATTCCCAGATTGGACCTAGGATCCCGACGGAGAGAGGCGGAGGGGGGCTAAAAGTCACAACCATCCATCCCATGATCAAGATGGTGTTAATAATCACGATGGTATGTGTTAAACGCTTCCTATGTGCCAGGTGCTGTATTAAGTGCTGGGGTGGATACAAGAAAATCGAGTTGGACACAGTCCCTGTCCCACGTGGGGCTCAATCCCCATTTTACAGATGAGGGAAAGGGAAGTGATTTGCCCAAAGTCAGGCAGCAGACAAATGGCAGAGCCAGGATTAGAACCCATGACCTTCTGAATCCCAGGCCCGTGCTCTATCCACTAGGCCGTGGTGTTCTCATTTGACTGTGCTTAATGTGACCTCCGATTATCATCATTATTGTATTTATATTATTGTATTATATGACATGATAATATACTAACATTATATTATAAAAATAATGGCGGTATCTGTTAAGCTTTCTCTATGTGCTAAGCTCCAGGGTAGAGACAAGAAAATCAGGATAGACACAGTCCCTGTTCCACTCAGGGAGACTGTAAGCTCCTTGAGGGCAGGGATCTTGTCTACCAACTCTATAGTATTGTTCTCTCCCAAACATTCAGTACAGTGTTTGGCTCACACTAAGTGCTCAATGAAACTATTGCCACAAAAATACAAATTGTCAACTCTGTGCTGTTGCCAGTATGGATCTGAAAGCTGGACAGTGAAAAAACAGGACAGAAAGAACATCGATTCTTTCGAAATGTGATGTTGGAGAAGGCTTTTGCAAATACCATGGAGTGCCCGAAAGACAAACAAATGGATTTTAGAGCAAATTAAGCCAAAGTGGTCTTCGGAAGGCCAAATGACTCGACTGAGATTAGCAAATTTTGGACACATAATCAGGAGGACTAATTCTCTGGAGAAGACACTAATGCCAGGAAAAATCCAGGGAAAACGTGGAAGAGGCAGACGGGCAGCGAGATGGATAGAGACGATAACGACCGTAACGGAAGAACCGTTAGGTTGCGGATTATGACAGAGGACAGGACGTTCTGGAGAAAGTATATCCATAGGGTCGCTATGAATCGGAAATGACTCGCCAGCACTTCATGATAATAATAAGTGCTCAATAAATATTATTGACTGTTTCATTGTGAGCCCCCTGAATCCTCTGACCATTGGCTTCATTCAGGGTCTAAGCTTTCTCCATCTTATAAACTGGCTCTCTTTGCCTGCTCTTTGCCTTCTGGTCTGACAGACGACCATCCTCCCCACCTTAAAGGTCTTATTAAAATCCCATCTCCTCCAAGAAGCTTTCCCCGACTAAGCCCTCATTTCCTCATTCCCACTCCCTTCTGCATCCCTCTTGTAGTTGGATTGGTACCCTTTATTCACCCCCACCCTCACTTATGTACATAAACTATAATTTGTTTATTTTTCTAAATGCCTGCCTCCCTCTCTGGACTGTAAGCTCACTGTAGTTGGACAACTTGTCTACCATCTCTGTTATCTTGTATTCTCCCAAGTGCTTAGTACAGTGCTCTGCCCATTTGTACAGATTTATTACTCTATTTATTTTACTGGTACATATTTACTATTCTATTTATTTTGTTAATGTTGTGCTTATAGCTCTAATTCATTCATTCATTCAATCGTATTTATTGAGCGCTTACTGTGTGCAGAGCACTGGACTAAGCGCTTGGGAAGTCCAAGTTGGCAACATACAGAGACGGTCCCTACCCAACAGCGGGCTCACAGTCTAGAAGGGGGAGACAAACAAAACAAAACATATTAACAAAATAAAATAAATAGAATATGCAAATATGTACAAGTACTAATGTACTAATTCTATTTGTTCGGATGATTTTGACAACTGTCTACATGTTTTGTTTTGTTGTCTGTCTCCCCCTTCTAGACTGTGAGCCCATCGTTGGGTAGGGACCGTCTCTAGATGTTGCCGACTTGTACTTCCCAAGTGCTTAGTACAGTGCTCTGCACACTGTAAGAGCTTAATAAATACGATTGAATGAATGAATGAATGAACAGTAAGCACTATATTGTATTCTCTCAAGTGTTTCATACAGTGCTCTGCACACAGTAAGTGCTCAATGAATACATTTGATTGACTGATTGGTTGCTACCCTCCCCCTTCTAATACTGTGAGCCCGCTGTTGGGTAGGGACCATCTCTATATGTTGCCAACGTGGACTTCCCAAGCGCTTAGTACAGTGCTCTGCACACAGTAAGCGCTCAATAAATACAACTGAATGAATGAATGAATACTCCCAACTTGCTCTTTCCACTCCTCCCAAGCTGAAACTCTAACTGTACCCTCTCTCAATTCTCTCCTGCCCTCAACCCCACAGTACTTATGTACCTAACTATGATTTATTTTAATTCCTGTCATCCCCTGTAGATGGTAAGCTCCTTGTGGGCAGGGAACTGTTTGCCAGCTGTTACATGTTCTGTACACACTTAAGCACTCAAAATATCCCACTAAACCATCAATCGTGGTATTTACTGAGCTTACTATGGACAGAGCACTGTAGTAAGTGCTTGGGAGAGTACAATGCAACTGAATTAGCAGACACATTCCCTGCCCATAATGATAAACAATATGAATGTGCTGTAGGCCTGAGGGTGAGGCATGTAAGCGCTCAATAAATGTATTGAATGAATGAATCAATCAATCAGTATCAACTGCCCAAAGGGCTCTGACCCAAGCACTACATGCTTACTATATGCCAAGCACTGTACTAAGTGCCAAGGCAGGTACAAAATAATCAGGTTGGACTGGATCCTTGTCCCACGCAGGGCTCACGGCTGATTGATTTTTTTAATGACATTTGTTAAGCACTTACTATAATAATAATAATAATAATGATGGTGTAAAGCACTGTTCTAAGCACTGGAGAGGTTACAAGGTGATCAGGTTGTCCCACGGGGGGCTCATAGCCTTATAGATGAGGTAACTGAGGCACAGAGAAGTTAAGTGACTTGCCTAAAGTCACCCAGCTGACAATTGGCGGAGCTGGGATTTGAACCCATGACCTCTGACTCCAAAGCCCGTGCTCTTTCCATTGAGCCATGCTGCTTCTCTACTATGTACTATGTACTAAGCGCTAGGGTAGATACAACATAATCAAGGTGGCCACAGTCCCTGTCCCACTGGGGGCTCACAGTCTAAATCCTCATTTTTACTGTGCCTGGCCCGTAGTAAGCAATTAACAAATAACACAATCATTACTAACAGAATTTATTAGGTGCTTTCTGGGTGCCAAGCACTGTACTAACCCCGGGAGAAAATACACAGGTAGCAATTAAACACCATCCCTGAGCCTTACTCACAGTCTAAGAATGGGGAGAGGAGGAGGAGGAGGAAGAGCCTCCGGCTTCCTGTCTGATTGTCTGTTGTTTGGCTCCATTCTCAGGAAGGCTGGGGGCGGGGGGGGGGGGGAATTGCTCCCAGTAATTGGCTCTTCTCTCTAAGGAGCCGGTGGGAATGATAATGAAGGCGTGTATTTAGAGTGCCTAGCCATCAGGGTGGGGGCCCCCCTGCCAGCTGCATCATCATCATCATCATCAATCGTATTTATTGAGCGCTTACTATGTGCAGAACACTGTACTAAGCGCTTGGGAAGTACAAATTGGCAACATATAGAGACAGTCCCTACCCAACAGTGGGCTCACAGTCTAAAAGGGGGAGACAGAGAACAAAACCAAACATACTAACAAAATAAAATAAATAGAATAGATATGTACAAATAAAATAAATAAATAAATAGAGTAAAAAATATGTACAAACATATATACATATATACAGGTGCTGTGGGGAAGGGGAGGAGGTAAGATGGGGGGATGGAGAGGGGGACAAGGGGGAGAGGAAGGAAGGGGCTCAGTTTGGGAAGGCCTCCTGGAGGAGGTGAGCTCTCAGCAGGGCCTTGAAGGGAGGAAGAGAGCTGCAGAGAAGACCACTGCCAGACCTGCGTCACAGGGCACATGGGGAGAGCCTCAAGACCCCCACCCATCCTTTCCCTCAGTCACCTCCTAGGAGCCCCCCAGGCAGGTTGGAGGGTCTTGGCCTCAGAAGACTCCAGACACTCACCTCAGCCTTCTCTCTTCAGCCTTGCCCCTGCCAGCTCTTCCCATGCCTCCTCTCTTGCTCCTTTTAGCTCCCTGCCCCACGTGGGGCTCTTCATTCATTCATTCATTCAGTCGTATTTATTGAGCGCTTACTGTACTAAGCGCTTGGGAAGTCCAAGTTGGCAACATATAGAGACGGTCCCTACCCAACAGTGGGCTCACAGTCTAGAAGGGGGAGACAGAGAACAAAACAAAACACATTAACAAAATAAATAGAATAGATATGTACAAGTAAAATAAATAAATAAAGTAATAAGTATGTACAAACATATATACAGGTGCTGTGGGGAAGGGAAGGAGGTAAGACGGTGCGGGGGTGGGGGGATGGAGAGGGTTCTCCTGGGATTAGTACAGTGCTTGGCACCCAGAGAGCACCTAATAAATTATGTTAATAATGATTGTGTTATTTGTTAACGGCATACTAAAGAAGCAGCAGTGGCTCAGTGGAAAGAGCACGGGCTGGGGAGCCAGAGGTCATGGGTTCTAATTCCGGCTCCGCCACTTGTCAGCTGTGCGACCTTGGAAAAGTCACTTCACTTCTCTGGGCCTCAGTTCCCTCATCTGGAAAATGGGGATGAAGACTGTGAGCCCCACGGGGGACAACCTGATCACCTTGTATCCACCCCAGCGCTTAGGACAGTGCTTGGCAGATAGTAAGCGCTTAACAAATACCAACATTATTATTATTATTATTACGTGCCAGGCACCGTACTAAGGGCAGCGGTTGATATGAGAAAATTGGGTTGGATGCAGTCCCTGTCCCACGTGGAGCTCTTCATTCATTCATTCAATCGTATTTATTGAGCTCTTACTGTGTGCAGAGCACTGTACTAAGCGCTTGGGAAGTACAAGTTGGCAACACATAGAGACGGTCTCTACCCAACAGCGGGCTCACAGTCTAGAAGGGGGAGACAGAGAACAAAACAAAACATATTAACAAAATAAAATAAATAGAATAAATATGTACAAGTAAAATAAATAAATAAATAGAGTAATAAATATGTACAAACATATAATAATAATGGCATTTATTAAGCGCTTACTATGTGCAAAGCACTGTTCTAAGCTCTGGGGAGGTTACAAGGTGATCAGGTTGTCCCACGGGGGGCTCACAGTCTTAATCCCCATTTTACAGATGAGGTAACTGAGGCCCAGAGAAGTGAAGTGACTTTCCCAAAGTCACACAGCTGACAAGTGGCAGGGCTGGGATTTGAACCCATGACCTCTGATTCCAGAGCCCATGCTCTTTCCACTGAGCCACGCTGCTTCTCACATATATGTATGTATACATATATACAGGTGCTGTGGGGAAGGGAAGGAGGTAAGGCGGGGGGGATGGAGAGGGGGAGGAGGGGGAATCCCCGTTTCTACAGATGAGGGAACTGAGGCACGGAGAAGTGAAGCAACTTGCCCAAGATGAGACAACAGACAAGTGGCAGAGCCAGGCTTAGAACCCAGGTCTTTCTGACTCCCAAGCCCATTCACTACCCACTAGGCCATACTGCTTCTCTATTCTAGAGAAGTAGTGTGGCTCAGTGGAAAAGAGCCCAGGCTTTGGAGTCAGAGGTCATGAGTTCAAATCCCGGCTCTGCCAATTGTCAGCTGTGTGACTTTGGGCAAGTCACTTCACTTCTCTGGGCCTCAGTTGCCTCATCTGTAAAATGGGGATGAAGACTGTGAGCCTCCCGTGGGACAACCTGATCACCTCGTAACCTCCCCAGGGCTTAGAACAGTGCTTTGCACATAGTAAGCGCTTAATAAATGCCATCATCGCCATCATCATCATCATCATTTCTACAACTACGACTTGGTTCAGAGTAAGTGCTCAACAGATAACACAGTTGGTTAGTTTTACTTCTACTTCTTAAATGCCCACTACAGTGCTCTCTTTACAGTAGATGTCATTAAATGCTGCTGCTGCTGATTTTGCTGCTGCTTTTGAAGGACAAAGGAATATGAACTAAGCACCTACTGTAGGCAGGGCACTGTACTAAACACTTGGGAGTGTACAGTAGAATTAGTAAGCACAGTCCCTGCCTTATGGCCCTGCTCTGCACACAGTAAGCACTCAATAAATGCGAATGAATGAATGAATGGCCTGGAAGTCCCTCCCCCTTTCATATCTGACAGACGATCACTCTCCCCACCTTCAAAACTTTATTAAAAATCACATCTTCCTTGGCTAAGCCCTCATTTCCTTTTCTCCTACACCCTTCTATGTCACCCTTCCACTTGGATCTGTATTAGTCATCCCGCCCTCAGCCGCACAACACTTCCGTACATATCCAGAATTTATTTTAATGTCTGCCTCCCCCTTGACTTTAAGCTCCCTGTGGGCAAGGGACCGTGTCTCCCTACTAGAGAAGCCGCTTTGGCCTAGTGGATCGATCACGGGCCTGAGAGCCGGAAGGACCTGGCTTCTAGTCACCGCTCCGCCACTTGTCTGCCGTGCGACCCGAGGCGGGTCACTTCAATTTTCTGGGCCTCAGTTTCTTCATCTGTAAAACGGGGATTAAGACTGGGAGCCCCACAGGGGCTGTGAGTGGTTCAGGGGCCCGCTGATTGACGGACCGCCTCCTCCTAGATACGGTGCGGTCCAGCTGTTCTGGTCCAAGTAACACAACCTGAAACCCGCTCCGACCAAACTAAATAGAAAGGGGATGTGGGGGGAGCCTTAAATCAGGCTCCGCTAGTTTACGCCACAGAGGCAAAAAAAACCTGCCAATTTCAGAACCTCATTCCGATGTAATTATCAAACGGCGACAGTCGGCTGAGATGCTTGCTAATTAGGACGCGTTCTTTATGACTAGTTATTCTGAGATGCCGTTTGACAGACTAGAGGGGGTGGGGAGTGGGGGGGGGGGGAAGAAACCGCACACAAAGTTGTTTTTAATTACATTTGGTATGCTAATTTCTGATATAAAATAAATATTTACCAGGAGCGATATTTCTTCATTTCACGCTGCCTGCACCAGTGTGTTTATCAGGAACCCCAAACAGGCCATAGTGGGCCCTTCCACCGCTACGGGAGATTTTTCTGCAGGGCATGGGGGGTTTGAGGGGGTGCTGCTGGATTTAGGGGGTGAGGAGGGGACACCGGTCTTCTGGTCAATCAGGCTAGGGAGATGGAGAGACGGGGAGAAAGGAGGAGAGGGGCAAAAAGAGGCAGGGTTCATTCATTTAATCCTATTTATTTAGCGCATACTGTGTGTAGCGCACTATACTAAGCACCTGGGTGAATATGATAAAACAATGAACAGACACACTCCCTGCTCGAATGAGCTTAAGGTCTAGGGGAGAGGAAAAAAATGATCAAGTCACTTACCTTCTCTGTGCCTCAGTTGCCTCATCTGTAAAATGGGGGTGAAGACTGTGAGCCCCCCGTGGGACAACCTGATCACCTTGTAACCTCCCCAGTGCTTAGAACAGTGCTTTGCAAATAGTAAGCGCTCAATAAATGCCGTCATTATGATTATTATTATGAGGCGGTGAGAGGGAGAGAGGAGGGTGGGAGTTGTGAGGGGAGGAGGGCAAGGCAAGGGGGGAGGGAAGAAGAAGGGTGGAATGATGTGGGAGCATCGTGGCTCGAGAAGCAGCGTGGCTCAGTGGAAAGAGCCCGGGCTTTGGAGTCAGAGGTCGTGGGTTCAAATCCCAGCTCCGCCCATTGTCAGCTGGGTGACTTTGGGCAAGTCACGTAACCTCTCTGGGCCACAGTTACCTCCTCTGGAAAATGGGGATGAGGACTGTGAGCCCCACGTGGGACAACCTGATCACCTTGTAACCTCCCCAGCACTCAGAACAGTGCTTTGCACATAGTAAGTGCTTAATAAATGCCATCATTATTATCCCTTCTAGACTGTGAGCCCACTGCTGGGTAGGGACCGTCTCTATGTGTAGCCAACTTGGACTTCCCAAGAGCTTAGTACAGTGCACTGCACACAGTAAGCACTCAATAAATATCTATTCTATTTATTTTATTTTGTTAGTATGTTAGGTTTTGTTCTCTGTCTCCCCCTTTTAGACTGTGAGCCCACTGTTGGGTAGGGACTGTCTCTATATGTTGCCAATTTGTACTTCCCAAGCGCACATAGTAAGCGCTCAATAAATCCGATTGATGATGATGATGATGAATAAATACGATTGATTGTGGGAGCGGCCCTGAGAAAGGAGGAAACCGGGGGGGAAAAGGAATTACCTGCTTTCTGCACTTCTCCCTGCCATGGAGTTCCTGGCTCTCTCCTTTCATTCACTCACTCAACCATATTTATTGAGCACTTACTGTGTGCAGAGCACTGTACAAAGTACTTGGAAAGGACAATTCAGCAATAAAGCGAAACAATCTCTGCCCACACCAGGCTTAGAGTCTAGAAGGGGGGAAACTGACATCAGGACTAGTAAACAGGCATCAATATAAATAAATAGAATTATAGATACGTACATAGATACATAGTGCTTCTCCTTGAATCCTACCCCAGTGCTTAGCCCAGTGCCTGGCACATAGTGAGCACTGAACAAACACCACAATTATTATTATTACTACTATTACTATTATCTCCTCCAGGCTGTAAGTTCACTGTGGGCAGGGAACGGAGCTGCCAACTCTGTTGAATTGTAAATTCATTCATTCATTCAATCAATCGTATTTACTGAGCGCTTACTGTGTGCAGAGCACTGTACTAAGCGCTTGGGAAGTACAAGTCGGCAACATATAGAGACGGTTCCTACCCAACAATGGGCTCACGGGGGAGACAGATAATGAAACAAAACATGTATATATCTACCTCAGTGCTTAGAACAGTGCTTGGCCCATAGTGAGTGCTTAACAAGGACCACGATCATTATTATTATTATTCTCCGAAGCGCTTAGGACAGTGCTCTATACAAAGTAAGCACTCGATGAATACCGCTGATGATGATATTTCCCAGCAACCCCAACTCCCTGTCTCACGCCAAATAACCCAGAATCAGGGGAGCCCTGATTCTGTGCAGTTTGGCATTAAAGAAATGTGCCAATCATCCATAAACATACAAATTACCCTTATTTTTCTATTTCCCCTCCTACATCCAGCTCAGGCACCTCTTGTCATAAAACTGCCCCAGCTCAGTCCGGTAAAACGTTATCACTTTCCTCACCCACTGATGCTGGGTCCTGCTCTCCCAGCCGATCCCCGTAATCTGCCGCTTGTCTGCTGAGTGACCTTGGGCAAGTCACATTACCTCAGTTCCCTCATCTGTACAATGGGGATTAAGACTGGGAGTCCTATGTGGGGCAGGGACTGAGGCACAGGGAAGTGAAGTGATTTGGCCCACGCTACCCAGCAGACAAGTGGCAGAGCCAAATACATTGAACGTACAATTGAATGGATTGGGGATGAGTGTTCATTCATTCAATTGTATTTATTGAGCACCTACTGTGTGCAGAGCATTGTACTAAGCGCTTGGAAAGTGCTTGGAAGCGATTGGAAAGTGCTTGGAAGCGCTTCGAAAGTGCTTGGAAAGCGCTTAGTACTAAGCGCTTCCCCCCCGCCTTGCCTCCTTCCCTTCCCCACAGCACCTGTATGTATGTATATGTGTTTGTACGTATTTATTGCCCGTCACCTAGTAAGTACTTAATAATAATAATTATTATTATTAATGTGAGAACCTGAAAGATGGAGAGAGGAGTCCAGGGACTGGGGGCTTCTGGAAGAGGTAGGATGGTGGCATTATAGATCGCAAGAAGGTAATTCGGAGGTAGAGGGAATGCTGAAGATGGCGGAATGGGAGGGAAATCAGGATTGGAAGGAGGGTGTAGGGTGGGATCCCAGGGGACAGCCAGCCGGGGCAAGAGAATCCAGCGCCCCGGGTCCCAACCCCACTGTCCTGATTCATTTCCAACTCTCCTCCCTCAGCCTGTTCTCTGTTGTTGGCTCTCTCCAATTACATTTCAATTTAACTCAATTACTGTTCCATTACTGTGGGAGAGACTCTGTTTTAACTGACGCTCCCCCTCACTATCTCCCTCCCGGCGTTCCCCCATGTCGGTCGCCATGTGGAGGGGCAGATGGGCCCGGCTGAAAAGCTGGGAAGTTGGGGGATGGGGAGAGAGGGTAAGAGGGGTGGCCGATGTCTTTTCTGAAGGGTCTGGGGTCCCGGCTTCCCCCCAACACACCCTCCATCAGCCTGATTCCCCCTCGGTTCTACCCAAGTCAACTAATAAAGCTTCTGATTGAGAAATGATTCCTCTCTAAATCTCTGCCAGCAACACTGCTAATGACAATAATAATCCCTCCCACTTGCCAGTCTGTTCATTGTTTGTTCCCCCAGCCCACGGCCTACACCCCCTGTGTCTGTTCAAAGCCCATCACCCCTCCAGTTCCAGCCGGACGGGAGCCAACACCAGGCCCTGCCGCTGGACTCCCCCCGGGAGGGAAAGAAAGTCATTTTCCTCCCTTCTCCCTCCCATAAAGTTGGAGGCCTTAGCGCAGTTGGCCAAAATATCCCACTGCCGTCCGAGCTCTTGACTAAATAATAAAAGAGGGTAATTTGCAGCTAATTTGCATGTTATTCTTTTTTAAGGTCAAAATGCTCAGAAATAGCCCCGTCCAGCTTCGGCCGCCTCTGACTCAGGGGGGCCGGCCTCCGTTCTTCCAGGTCAGGCTGGTCCGGGTGAGAGAAAGTCTTGGTTTGTGGGTGCTTTGCTGTCCTCATCCTCATAAATCATCATCATCAATCGTATTTATTGAGCGCTTACTGTGTGCAGAGAACTGTACTAAGCGCTTGGGAAGTACAAGTTGGCAACATATAGAGACAGTCCCTACCCAACAGTGGGCTCACAGCCTAAAATAAATACGATTGAATGAATCCTGGTCTCACGGCGGGGAAGACGCCAACCTCACTGGCAGGTCTGCCTTGACTGGCACTCGGGCTTGAGGAGGTGGAGTGGGTGGGAAGGGGCCATTCAAAGACCCCCCTCCCCGTCCCCAGACACCTCTCCTGCTCCATCATGGGGGACTCACACCCCCCTCCACCGCCCCCGGCAGCAGAAGGCAGAGGCGACGATCCCAACCGATCCCAACGGGAAAAGCGAGTCTCATCAGTGAGTCATTCATTCACTCATTCAATCGTATTTATTGAGCGTTTGCTGTGTGCAGAGCACTGTAATAATAATAATGGTATTTGTTAAGCGCTTACTATGTGCAAAGAACTGTTCTAAGCGCTGACTATGCACTTGGGAGAGTACACTATAATAATAAAAAGACACATTCCCTGCCCACAATGTCCTTACAGTCTAGAGGAGGAGAGAGACATTAATCAATCAATCAATCAATCAATCAATCATATTTATTGAGTGCTTACTGTGTGCAGAGCACTGTACTAAGCGCTTGGGAAGTACAAGTTGGCAACATATGGAGACAGTTCCTACTCAACAGTGGGCTCACAGTCTAGAAGGGGGAATAATATATTAATATTATTATTAACAATACTAATTATAATAATTATTATTATATTATTAATAATAACTATTATTATAATAATTATTGTATTATTAATGATAATTAATATTATTAATAAATAATAAATAATTTTATTAATATTGAATAATTATTTATTAATAATAAATAATGAATATAGTAATAATTATTACAATATTATTATTGATAATATTGATATAAATACAAATTATAATAATTATGATTAAAATAAATTATAATATAAATACATAAATGACCGTTTTGGTCATAAGTGCTGTCGGGCTGGGAGGGGGCGATGAATGAAGGGAGAAAATCAGGGTGATATAAAAGGGAGAGAGAGAAGTGGAAAGGAGGGCTTAGTCAGGGAAGGCTTCTTGGAAGAGACAAGGCCTTGATATGCTCTGTGCAAAGCACTGTAATAATAATAATAATAATAATGATGGTATTTGTTAAGCGCTTACTATTTGCCAGGCACTGTTCTAAGTGCTGGGGTAGAGATAGGTCAATCAGGTTAGACAGAGTCCCTGTCCCACAGGGGGCTCACAGTCTAAGCAGGAGGGAGTAGGATTGAAACCCCATTTTACAGATAGATCCAGGGCGGTGAAGTGACTTGCCCAAGGTCACAAAGCAGACACAAGGAGGTGCAGGGATTAGAACTCAGGTCCTTCTGAATCCTGGGCCCAGACCTTAGGCACTGCTTCTCAGTACTGAGTGCTTGGGAGATCACACTGCCTCTCCCCGTCTAGACTGTAAGCTCCTTGCGGATAGGCAGCATGCCTACCAACTCAGTTGTACTGAACTCTCCCAAGCTCTTAGTTACAGTGCTCTGCACACGGTGGGTGCTCAATAAATACTATCAATCAATCAATCAATCAATCGTATTTATTGAGCGCTTACTATGTGCAGAGCACTGTACTAAGCGCTTGGGAAGTACAAATTGGCAGCACATAGAGACAGTCCCTACCCAACAGTGGGCTCACAGTCTAAAAGGGGGAGACAGAGAACTGAACCAAACATACCAACAAAATAAAATAAGTAGGATAGAAATGTACAAGTAAAATAAATAAATAAATAAATAAATAGAGTAATAAATATGTACAACCATATATACATATATACAGGTGCTGTGGGGAAGGGAAGGAGGTAAGACGGGGGGATGGAGAGGGGGACGAGGGGGAGAGGAAGGAAGGGGCTCAGTCTGGGAAGGCCTCCTGGAGGAGGTGAGCTCTCAGCAGGGCCTTGAAGGGAGGAAGAGAGCTAGCTTGGCGGATGGGCAGAGGGAGGGCATTCCAGGCCCGGGGGATGACGTGGGCCGGGGGTCGATGGCGGGACAGGCGAGAGCGAGGTACAGTGAGGAGATTAGTGGTGGAGGAGCGGAGGGTGCGGGCTGGGCTGTAGACGGAGAGAAGGGAGGTGAGGTAGGAGGGGGCGAGGTGATGGAGAGCCTTGAAGCCCAGGGTGAGGAGTTTCTGCTTGATGCGCAGATTGATCGGTAGCCATTGGAGGTTTTTGAGGAGGGGAGTAATATGTCCAGAGCGTTTCTGGACAAAGATAATCCGGGCAGCAGCATGAAGTATGGATTGAAGTGGAGAGAGACACGAGGATGGGAGATCAGAGAGAAGGCTAGTGCAGTAGTCCAGACGGGATAGGATGAGAGCTTGAATTAGCAGGGTAGTGGTTTGGATGGAGAGGAAAGGGCGGATCTTGGTAATGTTGCGGAGCTGAGACCGGCAGGTTTTGGTGATGGCTTGGATGTGAGGGGTGAACGAGAGAGCGGAGTCGAGGATGACACCAAGGTTGCGGGCTTGTGAGACGGGAAGGATGGTAGTGCCGTCAACAGAGATGGGAAAGTCAGGGAGAGGACAAGGTTTGGGAGGGAAGACAAGGAGCTCAGTCTTCGACATGTTGAGCTTTAGGTGGCGGGCGGACATCCAGATGGAGATGTCCTGAAGGCAGGAGGAGATGCGAGCCTGGAGGGAGGGGGAGAGAGCAGGGGCAGAGATGTAGATCTGGGTGTCATCAGCGTAGAGATGATAGTTGAAGCCGTGGGAGCGAATGAGGTCACCAAGGGAGTGAGTGTAGATTGAGAACAGAAGGGGACCAAGCACTGAACCTTGGGGAACCCCCACAGTAACTATCGATTGATTGAGGAGGAAAGGAGGAAAGGAGGGCTTAGTCAGGGAAGGCCTCTTGGAGGAGACGTGTCTTCATTAAGGCTTTGAAATGGGGGAGAGTCATCGTCTGTCGGACATGAGGAGGGAGGGCGTTCCAGACCAGAGGCAGGATTCATTCACTCATTCACTCAATCGTATTTATTGAGCGCTTACTGTGTGCAGAGCACTGGACTAAGCGCTTGGGAAGTCCAAGTTGGCAACATATAGAGTCAGTCCCTACCCAACAGTGGGCTCACAGTCTAAATGGCACAGTGCAAGACCACCTGGACCAGCTCAGCTTCCCAAAGCTGCCTGACATTTGGCTTCAGTTGGGTCCCTAAAATGCCTTTGTCTCTCACCTTTGCAGTCGCTTGGTCGGGGGGTTGGGGGGGATGTTATGAGCCTGTGTGTGTTTTGCGTTGTGTCTGGCTTGGATTCCTTCCTTGGATCGCTGTCTCCTCATGCTCCTCTCACGGCAGGAGCGACGGAACCCAGACCGGGCTTCTGGGGAGATCTTCCCAACAGTGAACTGTTTTCCCCGTCCACCCTGGGGGGCTGGGTGGAGACCACCCCCTCAATCAATCAATCAATCATATTTATTGAGCACTTACTGTGTGCAGAGCACTGGACTAAGCACTTGGGAAGTCCAAGTTGGCAACATATAGAGACGGTCCCTACCCAACAGTGGGCTCACAGTCTAGAAGGGGGAGACAGAGAACAAACCAAACGTATTAACAAAATAAAATAAATAGAATAGATATGTACAAGTAAGATAAATAAATAAATAGAGTAATAAATATGTACAAGCATATATACATATATACAGGTGTATATACAGGTGTATATATGTATACCCGCCCCACTCGCTTGTCCTCCATCTCTATCAATCGTATTTATTGAGCGCTTACTGTGTGCAGAGCACTGGACTAAGCGCTTGGGAAGTCCAAGTTGGCAACATATAGAGACGGTCCCTACCCAACAGTGGGCTCACAGTCTAGAAGGGGGAGACAGACAACAAAACAAAACATATTAACAAAATAAACTAAATACAATAGTAAATATGTACAAGTAAGATAAATAAATACAGTAATAAATATGTACAAACATATATACATATATACAGGTGTATATACAGGTGTATATATGTATACCCTCCCCACTCGCTTGTCCTCCATCTCATGGGTTCTAATCCCGGCTCTGACACTTATCAGCTCTGTGATTTTGGGCAAGTCGCTTAACTTCTCTGTGCCTCAGTCACCTCCTCTGTAAAAGGGGGATTAAGACTGTGAGCCCCACGTGGGACAACCTGATTACCTTGTATCTACACCAGTGCTTAGAATAGTGCTTGGCACATAGTAAGTGCTTAACAAATACCATCATTATTATTATTATTATCTCAATCTCCTCCATCCACTCTCTGTCTAGACTGTAAGCTCGTCATGGGCAGGGAACATATGTACCAACTCTGACTGCGTGGCCTAGTGGAAAGAGCACAGGCCTGGGATTTAGAGGGACCTATGTTCTAATTCCAGCTCTGCCACTTTTCTGCTGTGTGACCTGGAACAAGCCACTTGACTTCTCTGAGCCTCAGTTATCTCATCTGTGAAATGAAGATTAAGACTGTGAGCCCCACGTGGGACGAGGACTGGGTCCCACCAAATTACCCGGCGCCTAACCCCGCACTTAGTAAGTAAATTTATAAAGTAAATTAAGTCAATTTATTAAGCACGTAGTAAGTGCTTAATAAATTCTCCCTTTGTCCTTCCCCCTTCCCTGCCCCACAGCCCTTATGTCATATCTGTCCAGGTGTACACATCCGACACCTGTCCAGATGTTTAGTTTTGTTGTCTTTCTCCCCCTTCTAGACTGTGAGCCCGTTGTTGGGTAGGGACCTTGTACTTCCCGACCGCTTAGTACAGTGCTCTGCGCACAGTGAGCGCTCAGTAAATACGATTAAATGAAATGAAATGAAATTTATTGGTATTGATGTCTGTCTCCCCGCGCTTGACGGTGAGTTAGCCGTGGGCAGGGAATGTGTCCGCTTAGTGTCGTGTTGTACTTTCCCAAGCGTTTAGTATGGTGCTCTGCGCACAATAAGCGCTCAATAAAAACGATTGAATGAATGAAAGAATGAAATACCACAATCATTACTATTTTGAAGTCCTGGTTTTCACCAGTGCTCCCTTCTCCCAGGATACCGACCGCTTCCCCTTCCCCCAGCCTCTGCTCCTGACGCGGCCTCCCCCTCTCCGAACAATCAGGCCCCGGCCCTGTCTCTATCGTCCATCCGAACTCCAAGCCGACTTCAAGCCCCGCGGAGAACATTAGCGATAACAACCCGGAGCTTGGAGACGGCACGGCTCGGCTTTCCGAAATCCTGGCCACCCGCTAGCCTTCCCACCCCCTAAATCAGCCAAAGATCTGTGCGACGTGCGGAAAGCCCCGTCCTGGGCACAGCGAGAGGGGGCTAGCTGGGGGCCGGAGTCGGAGACCCCTGGCCTCTGACGGGCAGGTGGGAATGGCAGGACGGAGCCGGAATCACAGTCGGAGGAGCAGACGTAAAGCACAAAGGTTGCAGGCCGAAGAAGAGGCCCGGCCACATAATTACGGAGGCAGACATCAGGGCTGGAGGGAACCGGAGGGTGAAGGGGCAGTCAATCATCCCGGATTAATCGATAAGTATTTATTGAGCGGTATCCGCTCCCAACCCTTTATGGCAGGGCCTGGTTTTCCAGGCCTGATCCTGTTCTCCCTCTACTATCAATCAATCAATCAATCAATCAATCGTATTTATTGAGCGCTTACTATGTGCAGAGCACTGTACTAAGCGCTTGGGAAGTACAAATTGGCAACACATAGAGACAGTCCCTACCCAACAGTGGGCTCACAGTCTAAAAGGGGGAGACAGAGAACAGAACCAAACATACCAACAAAATAAAATAAATAGGATAGAAATGTACAAGTAAAATAAATAAAGAAATAAATAAATAGAGTAATAAATATGTACAACCATATATACATCTATACAGGTGCTGTGGGGAAGGGAAGGAGGTAAGATGGGGGGATGGAGAGGGGGACGAGGGGGAGAGGAGGGAAGGGGCTCAGTCTGGGAAGGCCTCCTGGAGGAGGTGAGCTCTCAGCAGGGCCTTGAAGGGAGGAAGAGAGTGAGCTGGGCAGAGGGGCAGAGGGAGGGCATTCCAGGCCCGGGGGATGACGTGGGCCGGGGGTCGATGGCGGGACAGGCGAGAACGAGGTACAGTGAGGAGATTACTAGTCATTCAGTTGTATTTATTGACTGAATTGACTTCCCAAGCGCTTAGTACAGTGCTCTGCACATAGTAAGCGCTCAATAAATACGATTGATGATGATGATGATTTATTGAGCGCTTACTGAGTGCAGAACACTGTACTAAGCTCTTGGGAGAGTACAACATAGCTATAAACAGTCGCACTCCCTGTTCACAACGGGTTCACAGTCTGGAGGCAGATGTGTACATAAGTGCTGTGGGCCTGGGAGAGGGGAATCAATCAATCAATCATATTTATTGAGCATTTACTGTGCGCAGAGCACTGTGCTAAGCGCTTGGGAAGTACAAGCTGGCAACATATAGAGACAGTCCCTACCCAACAGTGGGCTCACAGTCTAGAAGAAGAGCCCAGGGAGCAAGTCAGGGAAACTCAGAAGGGAGTGGGAGATGAGGAAAAGTGGGGCTTAGTCTGGGAAGGCCTCTTGGAGGAGACGGGCTTTCAATAAAGCTTTGAATCGGGGGAGAGTCATTGTCAGCCGGGTTAGAAGAGGGAGGTTGTTCCAAGCCAGAGGAAGGGCTAGGGGTCATCATCATCATCATCATCAATCGTATTTATTGAGCGCTTACTGTGTGCAGAGCACTGCACTAAGCGCTTGGGAAGTACAAGAGACGCGACAGGTGACATGGAGGCCCAGTGAGAGGGTCATGAGAAGCAGCGTGGCTCAGTGGAAAGAGCCCGGGCTTTGGAGTCAGAGAGCAGGGGCTCAAATCCCAGCTCTGACTATTGTCAGCTTCACTTCTCTGGGCCTCAGTTCCCTCATCTGTAAAATGGGGATGAAGACTGGGAGCCCCCTGTGGGACAACCTGATCACCTTGTAACCTCCCCAGCGCTTAGAACCGTGCTTTGCACATAGTAAGCGCCTTATAAATGCCATCATTATTATTATTATTAGAGGAGCGAAGCATGAGCCCCGGTTGGGATCTGATTACCTTGTATCTCCCCAGCTCAGATTGGGAGCCCTATACGGGATAATAATAATAATAATAATAATAACAATAATAATAATGGCATTTATTAAGTGCTTACTACTACTAATAATAATAATAATGGCATTTGTTAAGCGCTTACTATGTGCAAAGCACTGTTCTAAGCGCCGGGGAGGATACAAGGTGATGAGGTTGTCCCACTTGGGGCTCACAGTCTTAATCCCCATTTTACAGATGAGGTAACTAAGGCCCAGAGAAGTGAAGTGACTTGCCCAAAGTCACACAGCTGACAATTGGCGGAGCCTGGATTTGAACCCATGACCTCTGACTCCAAAGCCCGGGCTCTTTCCAATGAGCCATGCTGCTTCTCCTTCTACCATGTGCAAAGCACTGTTCTAAGCGCTGGGGAGGTTACAAGATGATCAGGTTGTCCCACGGGGGGCTCACAGTCTTAATCCCCATTTTACAGATGAGGTAACCGAGGCACAGAGAAGTTAAGTGACTTGCCCAAAGTCACACAGCTTGATAATAATAACTATGGTACATGTTAAGTGCTTACTACATGCCAAGCACTGTTGATCAGGTTAGACACAGTCCCTGTCCCACATGGGGCTCACAGTCCCCATTTTCCAGCTGAGGGAACCGAGGCCCAGAGAATAATAATAATAATAATAATAATAATGGCATTTATTTAGCGCTTACTATGTGCAAAGCACTGTGAAGTGACTTGCCCAAGGTCACACAGCAGACAAGAGGAGGAGCTGGAATTAGCATCCAGATCCTTCTGACTCTCAGGCCTGGGCTTTATCATCAATCGTATTTATTGAGTGCTTACTGTGTGCAGAGCACTGTACTAAGCGCTTGACAATAATTGGCATTTGTTAAGTGCTCACGATGTGCAAAGCACTGTTCTAAGCGCTGGGGAGGATACAGGGTGATCAGGTTGTCCCACGTGGGGCTCACAGTCTTAATCCCCATTTTACAGATGAGGTAACAGGCCCAGAGAAGTTAAGTGACTTGCCCAAGATCACACAGCAGACACGTGGCGGAGTCGGGATTCGAACCCATGACCTCTGACTCCAAAGCCCGGGCTCTTTCCACTGAGCCACCCTGCTTTTCTGCCTGGAAAGGGGCTGAGAGAAGCAAAAGCAGCCAAACCACCAGACACTCACGTACACAGGTGTACACACACTTGGTTAGTACAGTGCTCTGCACATAGTAAGCGCTCAATAAATACGATTGATGATGATGATGATGATGGTCCATTGTTGAGCAAGTTGGCCGGCCGGAGCCGTTGTTGGCAATGCCCCTTCTTCGCTAAAAAACGGCCCGTTATCAGGACCCATTTCGTGGCCTCGTTATCCAGGGCTTCGCTGCAGGGAGCTCGGGAGGAAATGAGCGCCAAGCCAATTCACTTCAAGTAATTCCATCAATCAACACTCCCAATCTCCCGGATTTTCCTGGCAGCACCAGTCGGGGAAGCCCGGAGCGGAAGCCGATCTTTCCGAACGGGAGCGTCAACTCGGAGGCTTCCCAACCGGCCCCGGCTGGACGAGGCTGGGCAGGGCCAGAATACGAGCCTAGCGGTTAGAGCGCGGGCTTGAGAGTCAGAAAGACCTTGGTTCTAATCCTGACTGGGCTACCTTTTCAAATGGTATTTGTTTTTCAGCATTTTTAATGGTATTTGTTAAGCACTTACTATGTGTCAAGCGCTGAGCTAGAATAATAATAATAATGACATTTATTAAGCGCTTACTATGTGCAAAGCACTGTTCTAAGTGCCGGGGGGATTCAGGGTGATCAGGTTGTCCCACGTGGGGCTCACAGTCTTCATCCCATTTTACTGATGCGGTAACTGAGGCCCAGAGGAATTAAGTGACTTGCCCACAGTCACACAGCTGGCACGTGGCAGAGGTGGGATTTGAACCCATGACCTCTAACTCCAAAGCCTGTGCTCTTCCCACTGAGCCACGCTGCTTCTCAGAATCAAGCTAATCTAATCTAATCTAATCTAATCAAGATAATCAGGCTGGACACAGTCCCTGTCTCACAGGGGGCTCACGTTATACAGAAGAGGTAACTGAGACCCCGAGAAGTGAAGTGACAGAGCCAGGATTAGAACCCAGGTGATGATGATGATGATAATTATGATGATGGCGTTTGTTAAGCGCTTACTATGTGCCAAGCATTGTTCTAAGCATGGGCGGGGGGTGGAGAGATACAGGGTAATCAGATTGTCCCATGTGATGCTCACAGTCTTAATCCCCATTTTACAGATGAGGGAACTGAGGCACAGAGAATTTAAGTGACTTGCCCAAAGTCACACAGCTGGCAAGTGTCAGAGTGAGGATTAGAACCCACAACCTCTGACTCGCAAGCCCGTGGTCTTTCCACTAAGCCACGCTGCCATCCTCATTCATTCATTCAATCGTATTTATTGAGCACTTACTGTGTGTAGAGCACTGTACTAAGCGCTTGGGAGGTACAAGTTGGCCACATATAGAGACGGTCCCTACCCAACAGTGGGCTCACAGTCTTGAAATCCAAAGCACTCACCCAGACTCCCTGAGTCCTTTCCGTGTCTAGCTGTGCTGGTCCAGCCTGGGAAGACCCCAGGTAGGGCTCGCCCACTCCCCATTCTGCTAAGGGGAAGGTGGCGGGGATCGGAGAGAAGATGGGAAGCTTATCCTGCCCCAAGCGCTTAGTACAGTGCTCTGCACATGGTAAGCACTCAAGAAATACCATCGATGATGATCAACTGATCCCATCATGCCCAGGGTGCCCACGAAGCTTGGAGGTGGGGTTAGGTGTGGGCAGAACAGGTCAAAGACCCAGGCCCAAATAACAATAATAATAATGATAATAATGATAATAGCATTTATTAAGCAGTTACTATGTGCAAAGCACTGTTCTAATCAAGACAAATGGCAGCAAATCTTGCGACTCCCAGGCCCGTGCCCTAACCCCATGCGGCAGACAAATGGCAGCAAACCTTGCGACTCCCAGGCCCGTGCCCTGTCCCCATGCAGCAGACAAACGGCAGCAAACCTTGTGACTCCCAGGCCCGTGCCCTAACCCCACGCAGCAGACAAATGGCTCTGAATCCCCGGCCCGTGCCCTAACCCCATGCAGCAGAATGAGCATTTGGGGTAGATAAGCAATCATCAGGCTGGACGCAGTCTACTTCCCACGTGGGGCTCTCGGTCTTAATCCCCATTTTACAGATGAGGGAACTGAGGCCCAGAGAAGAGAAGTGACTTGCCCAAGGACCCACAGTAGACATGTGGCCGCTAACCTCACTGTACCTCATTCTCGCCTGTCCCGCCATCGACCCCTGGCCCACGTCCTCCCCTGGCCTGGAACGTCCTCCCTCCACACATCCGCCAAGCTAGTTCTCTTTCTCCCTTCAAAGCCCTATTGAGAGCTCACCTCCTCCAGGAGGCCTTCCCAGACTGAGCCCCCTTTTTCCTCTCCTCCTCTCCATCCCCCTGCCCTACCTCCTTCCCCTCCTGACAGCACTTGTATATATGTTTGTGCAGATTTATTACTCTATTTATTTTACTTATACATACTTACTATTCTATTTATTTTGTTAATGATGTGCATCTAGCTTTAATTCTATTTGTTCTGATGACTTGACACTTGTCCACGTGTTTTGCTTTGTTGTCTGTCTCCCCCTTCTAGACAGTGAGCCCGTTGTTGGGTAGGGACCGTTCTCTATATGTTGCCAACTTGGACTTCCCAAGCGCTTAGTACAGTGCTCTGCACACAGTAAGCGCTCAGTAAATACGATTGAATGAATGAACAAATGGCAGCAAACCTTGTGACTCCCAGGCTCATGCCCCAACCCCATGCAGCGGACAAATGGCAGCAAACCTCGTGACTCCCAGGCCCCTACCCTGTCCCTATGCAGCGGACAAATGGCAGCAAACCTCGCGACTCCCAGGCCCGTGCCCTGTCCTCATGCAGCGGACAAATGGCAGCAAACCTCGCGACTCCCAGGCCCGTGCCCTGTCCCCATGCAGCAGACAAATGGCAGCAAACCTTGTGACTCCCAGGCTCGTGCCCTAACCCCATGCAGCGGACAAATGGCAGACAAATGGCAGACAAATGACAAATGACAAATGGCCCCTTCCTTCCTCTCCCCCTCGTCCCCCCTCCATCCCCCCCATCTTACCTCCTTCCCTTCCCCACAGCACCTGTATATATGGATATATGTTTGTACATATTTATTACTCTGTTTATTTAATTATTTATTTTACTTGTACATATCTATTCTATTTATTTTATTTTGTTAGTGTGTTTGGTTTTGTTCTCTGTCTCCCCCTTTTAGACTGTGAGCCCACTGTTGGGTAGGGACTGTCTCTAGATGTTGCCAATTTGTACTTCCCAAGCGCTTAGTACAGTGCTCTGCACATAGTAAGCGCTCAATAAATACGATTGAGGATGATGATGATGATGATCAATCCATCAATCGTATTTATTGAGCGCTTACTGTGTGCAGAGCACTGTACTAAGCGCTTGGGAAGTACAAGTTGGAAAATAAATAAATAGAGTAATAAATATGTACAAACATATATACAGGTAAGTGAAGTGACTTGCCCAAAGTCACCCAGCTGACAATTGGCAGGGCCAGGATTTGAACCCATGACCTCAGACTCCAAAACCCGTGCTCTTTCCACTGAGCCATGCTGCGCTGGGGGGATACAAGGTGAGCCCCTTCCTTCCTCTCCCCCTCGCCCCCGTCTCCATCCCCCCCCATCTTACCTCCTTCCCTTCCCCACAGCACCTGTATATATGTATATATGTTTGTACATATTTATTACTCTATTTATTTATTTATTTTACTTGTACATGGCTATTCTGTTTATTTTATTTTGTTATTATGTTTGGTTTTGTTCTCTGTCTCCCCCTTTTAGACTGTGAGCCCACTGTTGGGTAGGGACTGTCTCTATATGTTGCCAATTTGTACTTCCCAAGCGCTTACTACAGTGCTCTGCACATAGTAAGCGCTCAATAAATACGATTGATGATGATCAGGTTGTCCCACAGGGGGCTCACAGTTCTTCATCCCCATTTTACAGATGAGGAAACTGAGGCAAAGAGAAGTTAAGTGATTTGCCCAAAGTCACACAGCTGGCAATGGGCAGAGCCCAAACCACCCCAAGGCCAGAGGGTTCAGAAGCCCCAGGTACGTCCCTCTACCCCAGCCCCCATCACCTCAGTTCTTGGTGTATGTGTGTGTTGGGGGGAGGGGGTCACCCCAGGAGGGCATTCATTCATTCAATCGTATTTATTGGGCGCTTACTGTGTGCAGAGCACTGTACTAAGCGCTTAAGGGCAGGACTCACCCCCTCCGTTCCCACTACACCTAAAGAGCAGCCTGCTCCTAGATCTTCTTCAGCTGCTTGTTTTTTCCACCCCGGATCGCTAATAAATCAATTAGCGGAAATTAAATCAGTGAGAAAGCCCCCGCAGAAAGGCACAAATTAGAGCTGCAAGGCTGCTGCTACCACTGTTGTTATTGCTGCTGCTACTACTACCAGCGCGTGGTGAGATACCAGGCCACAAGCCCTTGGGGTCAGAAGGGAATCATATTTCTAGGGCCGGTAAGAACCCCCTCCTCCCTGGCTTCCCTTTCTACTTCTCCCCATCCTCCTTTCCAACTTTTTCCTCCCACTTCTCCCTACCTTCCAACTCCTTCCTCTCCTCTGCCATCTCAGCTCTCCTTTCTCCACTTCTACAGAGCCAAGGAAGAATGTCCCAGCCGCTCTGCTAAAAGGGAAAGATCCTTAAACCTCTCCCTAACACTGTCCTTGTCTTCCTTTCTCAGAGCGAATCTGCTAGCTCATTAATAATAATAATAATAATGGCATTTATTAAGCGCTTACTATGTACAAAGCACTGTTCTAAGCACTGGGAAGGTTACAAGGTGATCAGGTTGTCCCATGGGGGGCTCACAGTCTTAATCCCCATTTTACAGATGAGGGAACTGAGGCCCAGAGAAGTTAAGCGACTTGCCCAAAGTCACACAGCTGGCAATTGGCGGAGCTGGGATTTGAACCCAGGACCTCTGACTCCAAAGCCCGTGTTCTTTTCCACTGAGCCACACTGCTTCTGCTCATTCATTCATTCAATCGTATTTATTGAGCGCTTACTGTGTGCAGAGCACTGTACGAAGCGCTTGGGAAGTCCAAGTTGGCAACATCTAGAGACGGTCCCTACCCAACAGCAGGCTCACCGTCTAGAAAGGGGAGACGGACAACAAAACAAAACATATAAACCACACAAAAGCTCTGTTGCACTGTAGTCTTCTGAGCGCTTAGAGTAGTCCTTTGCATCCAGTAGTAATAATAATTGTGCTGTTTAAGAGTTTATTATGTGTCAGGCACTGTACTAAGCACGGGAGTGGATACAAGCAAAAGCAGTCTTCTAGACTGTGAGCCTGCTGTAGGGTAGGCACCGTCTCTATATGCTGCCAACTTGTACTTCCCAAGCGCTTAGTACAGTGCTCTGCACACAGTAAGCACTCAAAAGATGCGATTGAATGAACAAATAAAGCAGAACGGGTTGGACACAATCCCTGTCCCATGTGCGGCTCACAGTCTCAATTCCCATTTTACAGATGAGGGAACTGAGGCAATAGAGAGGTGAAGTGACTTGCCCAAGGCTACACAGCAGACAGGTGGTGGAGCCGGGATTAGAACCCATGGCCTTCTGACCCCCAAGCCCGTGTGTTCTCCACTACCCCACGCTGCTTCCCCACAGTAAGTTTTTTATAAATAACACGGACTGAATGAGGCTTGTGGGAAGAGGGCTGGGAGAATCAGCAAACTTTATGGAAAGCGCCCAAACTCTAAAGAAGAGAAGAATAACAACTGTGGTGTTGGTTAGTGTTTACTATGTGAGATCATTTCACTGGGCCTCATCTTCTACTTCTCCTTTCTCCTCCGCCGGAAGAAAAATTTCTTCTAGCTCCCCACCATGCCTCCCTAATCCCCCCGACACAAACACACTCCCTCCCTGCTGCTTTGCTTGGTGATGTCTAAGGGTTGATTTCTTCTTCTCATCAGATCCAATTTAGCTCCTCAATTAATAATGAATTAGTGGTGTAAATCGAAGCCACTGTCATGGAGCCACTGGGCTCAAAGCCTGTTTTCCCATTTCTCTCTTCCTCACCGGGCAATTCCTTTTCCCATTATTTTTTCCGCTCTGTCCACGGCCAACCCCCTCGCCTCCTCTCCCTGCTCATCTTTGTCAATTAATTGCTGAAAGGCTTATTTCATGCTGGCAGGTGATAAAAGCGAAAAAAAAAAGCTTATTGTGAAATTATCTCCTTACTTATTAAGTTTCAGCTGTACCCCTCCTTAAGTCTGGGAAACGCCGAGACAGTTGCTTGGCATTGCTAGGATTAGGATCGGGGGGCTTCAACAGGGATACACCTTGGGTGGGGCGAGGGGGATGCTGCCCTTCTTTCATCATTCAATCGTATTTAGTGAGCGCTTACTGTGTGCAGAGCACTGTACTGAGCGCTTGGAAAGGACGATACAGCAATAAAGACAGGCAATCCCTGCCCACAGCAGGCTTAGTTTAGAAGGGGGCTTTGGGCCCAAAGAAAGGTGTTTTTGTGGAGGTGCAAAGAAGGCAGGGAGTTTGGGGAGTAGGAGGGGGTGGGCTTCAGAGTCAACGGAAAAGAAAGCCACCATCCGGGGGGCTTTTCAGCCCTGCCTGGAAACCCTCAGGGTTAGGGTCTGGATGGACCAAAGTGAGCCTCTTGAGTGTGTATGTGTGATTTTTCGGTCTTAATAATAATAATGGTATTTGTTAAGCACTTACAGCAAAGCACTGTTCTAAGCGCTGGGTCCTGTCCCCACGAGGAGCCTAGAGCCTTTGTGAGAGCCTGCCCTCCCGTAATAATAATAATCAATCAATCAATTGTATTTATTGAGCGCTTACTGTGTGCAGAGCACTGTACTAAGCGCTTGGGAAGTACATGTCAGCAACGCATAGAGACAGTCCCTACCCAACAGCGGGCTCACAGTCTAAAAGGGGGAGACAGAGAACAAAACCAAACATACTAACAAAATAAAATAAATAGAATAGATATGTACAAGTAAGATAAATAGAGTAATAAATATCAATCAATCAATCGTATTTATTGCACGCTTACTGTGTGCAGAGCACTGTACTAAGCGCTTGGGAAGTACAAGTCAGCAACACATAGAGACAGTCCCTACCCAACAGCGGGCTCACAGTCTAGGAGGGGGAGACAGAGAACAAAACCAAACATACTAACAAAATAAAATAAATAGAATAGATATGTACAAGGAAGATAAATAAATAGAGTAATAAATATCAATCAATTGTATTTATTGAGAGCTTACTGTGTGCAGAGCACTGTACTAAGCGCTTGGGAAGTCCAAGCTGGCAACATCTAGAGAAGGTCCCTACCCAACAGTGGGCTCACAGTCTAGAAGGGGGAGACAGAGAACAAAACCAAACATACTAACAAAATAAAATAGAATAGATATGTACAAGTAAGATAAATAAATAAATAGAGTAATAAATGTCAATCAATCAATCGTATTTATTGAGCGCTTACTGTGTGCAGAGCACTGTACTAAGCGCTTGGGAAGTACAAGTCGGCAACACATAGAGACAGTCCCTACCCAACAGCGGGCTCACAGTCTAGGAGGGGGAGACAGAGAACAAAACCAAACATACTAACAAAATAAAATAAATAGAATAGATATGTACAAGGAAGATAAATAAATAAATAGAGTAATAAATATCAATCAATTGTATTTATTGAGCGCTTACTGTGTGCAGAGCACTGTACTAAGCGCTTGGGAAGTCCAAGCTGGCAACATCTAGAGACGGTCCCTACCCAACAGCGGGCTCACAGTCTAGAAGGGGGAGACAGAGAACAAAACCAAACATACTAACAAAATAAAATAAATAGAATAGATATGTACAAGTAAGATAAATAAATAGAGTAATAAATATGTACAAACATATATACATATAATAATGTTGGTATTTGTTAAGCACTAACTATGTGCAAAGCACTGTTCTAAGCGCTGGGGTACATACAAGGTAATGAGCTTGTCCCATGAGGGGCTCACAGTCTTCATCCCCATTTTCCAGATGAGGGAACTGAGGCCCAGAGAAGTGAAGTGACTTGCCCAAAGTCACACAGCTGACAAGTGGCGGAGTCAGGATTTGAACCCACGGCCTCCGACTCCAAAGCCCGGGCTCTTTCCACTGAGCCACGCTGCTTCCCCTTCCCGTAGCCCAGGACCCGGTCACCATGCCCGCTGGTCCCGGCAGAGCAAGGGGGGGCAGATGCCGGGGGAGACTCGGCCCCAGCCTTGAGCGCCCACCCCTTGGGGGTGATTTTCTCCCACCCACCATCACTACCACCGCCTAGCACATCATCCGACCAGCCCTGAGAGCTTCTAATCAGGGCCGAGTGATCCAAACTGGCAGCGTTCCGGCCTGAGGGACACTCCGAAGCCTGACCCACTCCGATTCTTCCCACCCCGCTCCTCAAAATCCCTGCCCTCAAAATGAAAAGCTGGTCCCTCTCGTCTTGGCCATCGAGAGATTCGGAGTCTAAAGGAGGGGAAAATACACACACATTTCTCTCCCTCTCTTCCCCACAGAACATCCAGGCAGAGAACATATGGTTAGGAGCAGTGTGGCCTAATGGAAAGAGTCCAGTCCTGGGAGTGAGGGAACCTGGGTTCTAATTCCCAGCTTGGGACCTTGGACAAGGTCATTCATTCATTGTCGTACTTATTGAGCGCTTATTGTGTGCAAAGCACTGTACTAAGCACTTGGGAAGTACAGGTTGGCAACATATAGAGACGGTCCCTACCCAACAGTGGGCTCACTGTTTAGAAGGGGGAGACAGAGAACAAAACATATTAATAAAATAAATAGAATATGTACAAGTAAAATAAAGAGTAATAAATATGTACAAACATATATACAGGTGCTGTGGGGAAGGGAAGGAGGTAAGGTGGGGGGGATGGAGACGGGGAGGAAGTCCTTTAACTTCTCTGTGCCTCCGTCTTATTTTTAAATTGAGGATGAAATACCTGTTTCCTCTCCCCCTTAGACTGTGAGCTCCTTGAGGGGGCAGGGACCGTGTTCAATCTGATGATGGGTCATGGGTTCAAATCCTTGCTCTGCCAATTGTCAGCTGTGTGACTTTGGGCAAGTCACTTAACTTCTCTGTGCCTCAGTTACCTCATCTGTAAAACGGGGATGAAGTCTGTGAGCAGCCCCCCGTGGGACAGCCTGATCACCTTGTATCCTCCCCCGTGCTTAGAACAGTGCTTGGCACATAGTAAGCACTTAACACATACCAACATTATTATTATTATTATTATTATGATCTTGGATCTACCCCAGCCCTTAGTACAGTGTCTGACACATAGTAAGTGCTTAGATACCATGATCATTTATCATTACTGCTAATTACAGCAAACTGCTGAAACACACACACACACACACACCCATACCAATCCCGGTGGGTCTCTAGTTGTATTTTAAAAGACGGGAGAGCTGTCTGGACCAGCGAGCATGGGGCTGTACTGAGGATGAGGGATGGAGTGGACCCCCAAACTCTCCCCTTCCTTGTAGGAGCCATGGGAGACGGGAAGGCCCCTGCAGCGGGAAAGAAGGGAATTCTCACTGGAGAAAATGGTGGAGAAACTCATTTAGAACCGTAACGCTTCCCGCCGCCTCATGTCCGAACATGCAGGAGGAGGCTTGTGGACCCCCCTCATCCCTCGGACGCCGATGAGGGATGTAGCTTCTTGTCTTAGAGACTATTTCGATTAACTCCCAGAAAATGGCTCCGAGCTCACACCTCTCCCTTTCCCCTCTTCTACCTGAGGGCGTGGGTGGGGGCAGGAAAGTTGCTGAGAGCTTGGAAAGATTTTCCCATTTATCCCTGCTTCCTACAAGACCAGGTTTCCTCATGGGCCTAGGATGAAATTCTAACAGCGTTTAGAACAGTGCTTTGAACATAGTAAGCATTTAATAAATGCCATTATTAACTTCGAGGAGGGAAGGCTGCTGAGAGCTTGGAAAGATTTTCCCGTTTATCCCTGCTCCCTACAAGACCAGGGTTCCTCATGGGCCTAGGATGAAAGTCTAACTCAGCGCTTAGAACGGTGCTTTGAACATAGTAAGCATTTAATAAATGCCATTATTAACTTCGAGGAGGGAAGGCTGCTGAGAGCTTGGAAAGATTTTCCCGTTTATCCCTGCTTCCTACAAGACCAGGGTTCCTCATGGGCCTAGGATGAAAGTCTAACTCAGCGCTTAGAACGGTGCTTTGAACATAGTAAGCATTTAATAAATGCCATTATTAACTTCTAGGAGGGAAGGCTGCTGAGAGCTTGGAAAGATTTTCCCGTTTATCCCTGCTTCCTACAAGACCAGGGTTCCTCATGGGCCTAGGATGAAAGTCTAACTCAGCGCTTAGAACGGTGCTTTGAACATAGTAAGCATTTAATAAATGCCATTATTAACTTCTAGGAGGGACAAGGACATGGCAAAGTTTCAAACGACCCCCCACTCCCAACCAACTCAATCCATCAAAGGTATTTATTGAGTGCTCCCTAGGTGCACAGCGCTTAAGCTCTTGGGAGAGGAGAATAATAATAATAACGATTATGGTATTTGTTAAGCGCCTACTACGTGCCAGGCACTGTATTAAGGGCTGGGGTGGATACAAGAAAATCAGGTTGGACACAGTCCCTGATCCAGATGGTGCTCGCAGTCTTAATCCCCATTTTACAGATAGGGAACAGAGGCCCAGAGAAGTGAAGTGACTTGGCCAAGGTCAACCAGAAGACAAGTGGCGGAGCTGGAATCCGAACCCAGTCCTTCTGACTCCCAGTCAGAACAACACAGTAGAGCTGGTAGAAACGATCCCCGCTCTCAAGGCGCTGACAGTCTAGAGGTCCATCTCCGACTTAATCTGGGGGAGACGCATAAAAATAAATGCCAGACGGGGAAGCGGCCCAGCGTGAGCCTGTCCCCTCCTCCAGCCCAAGAAGCACACGGAAAAATAAAGCGGGGATTGGAAAACACGGTCCCCAAGTCACCCTGAGATGCAGAAAGGACTGCTGCCATGGTTACAATTCCCCACCAAGCCTGGCGCCTGGTCCCAGGCTCTGGGAGGGGAGGAAGCCAGACGCTCCTCCCCTGGCCCCTCCGTTCCCAACTCCTCTCGGCCCCCATCGCCCACGCGCCGCCCTGGCACCATCTTGCCTGGTGGCTGGCTCTCTTGAAAACAGACCCCCCTCCCCAAATCCCTCCCTTGTGCCATCTCCTTCCCACTGCCTGGATCCGCGGCTGAGCCAAGCCGGAATGACCGACAAGTGGCCACTTGGAGCCGGGCTGACCCGCTTCGAGTCCCGGGTGTGATCCGGCCAGAGAAGGGGAGGGCTTTTTTTTTAGTGGTATTTGTTTCGGCGCTCACTATGTGCCAGGCACTGTACTGAGCCCTGGGGTTGATTACAGTCCACGTCCCACAAGGGGCTCACGGCCTTAATCTCCATTTGACAGATGAGGTAACTGAGGCACGGAAAAGTGAAGTGATTGCCCGAGGTCACGCAACTGACAAGCGGCAGAGCCAGGCCCGTGCTCTAGCCACTAGGCCACCCTGTTTCTCAGCAGGGCTGAGCAGGAGGGGTTCCCCCACCTTCCTCTTATGGCATTTATTAAACGCTTACTATGTGCAAAGCACTGTTCTAAGCACTGGGGAGGTTACAAGGTGATCGGGTTGTCCCACTGGGGGCTCACAGTCTTCATCTCCATTTTACAGACGAGGTAACTGAGGCACACAGTTACAAAGTCAAAGTCACACAGCTATTTGGCGGCGCTGGGATTTGAACCCACGACCTCTGACTCCCCCCCACCGGCTCCCAACACATAATCTTTCTGAGCTAGAAGCATCATTTCTGGGGATTAGTGAGGCCAACAGGGAAAGCTTCCTGGAGGAGGAAAGGTTTGAGGGTGGCTTTGAAGGAGACCCGGGAGGTGGGACGTTACCGGTGAGAAGCAGGGTTGCCTCGCGGAAAGAACCAAGGCTGCAAGTCGGAGGACGTGGGTTCCAATCCCAGCTCTGCCATTTGCCTGCTGTGTGACCTTGGGAAAGTCACTTCACTTTTCTGTTCCTCAGTAAAATGGGGATTCAATTCCTGTTCTCCCTCCCTACTTAGACTAGATTAGAGTGGGACCTACACTCTAATTTCACTGTGGGCAGGTAACGTGTCTGTCAACTCGGTTGTACTCTCCCAAGCTCTGAGTACAGAGCGCTACTTCAACTAAGTATGCAATAATTAATAATAATAATAATGGTATTTGTTAAGCACTTACTATGTGCCAGGCACTGTATTAAGCACTGGGGTGGATACAAGCGAATCGGGTTGGAAATATCACTGATTGCCTGGGACAGGGACTGTTCCAGAGCTGATTATCTTGTATCTACATTAGTGCTTGGCATGTTGTAAGCTGTTAAATGTCATTATTATTAATAAAAGCATTTGCCCAAACTGAGAGGTGGTAATAATAATAATAATTATGGTACTTTTTAAGCATTTACTATGTGCCAAGCACTGTTCCAAATGGTAGGGTTGGCTTGGCACATAGTACTATGATTATTATTATTAAGGTTCCCCATTTCCCTGCCTCCATGGGTTTTCCAGGCGATAATTCCCAGCCTTGTGGGATTCTCACCGCACGTGTGCAGTGGTCCACGAGAGCTCACCTCCTCCAGGAGGCCTTCCCAGACTGAGCCCCCTCCTTCCTCTCCCCCTACTCTCCCTCTCCATCCCCCCCCCGGCCTTACCTCCTTCCCTTCCCCACAGCACCTGCATATATGTACATATGTTTGTACGTATTTATTACTCTATTTATTTTACTTGTACATATCTATTCTATTTATTTTATTTTGTTAATATGTTTTGTTTTGTTGTCCATCTCCCCCTTCTAGACTGTGAGCCCACTGTTGGGTAGGGACTGTCTCTATATGTTGCCAATTTGTACTTCCCAAGCGCTTAGTACAGTGCTCTGCACACAGTAAGCGCTCAATAAATACAATTGATTGATTGATTGATTGAGGTTGGGCCAGAGCTCTGGAGGAAGGGGTTGGGGAGGGTGTTTCCGTTGGCTGATTGAGGGCGACGAGGCTCAGCGATGTGTCTGAGAAGAACAGAATGATCTTCTAGAGGCCAGTAGGACTGACACGCTGAGAAGCGGTATGGCCTAGTGGATAGAGCATGGTCCCGGGAGTCAGAAGGACCTGGGTTCTAATCTCGGCTTTGCCACTTGCCTGCTGTGTGACCTTGGACAAGTCACTTAACTTCTCCAAGCCTCAGTTTCCCCCCGTAAAAGGGGGATTATACAGCACATGTATATATGTTTGTACGTATTTATTACTCTATTTCATTTGGACATGATTATACAGCACTTGTATATATGTTGGTACATATTTATTACTCTATTTGTACATGTTTATTCTATTTATTTTATTTTGGTAGTATGTTTTGTTTTGTTGTCTGTCTCCCCCTTCTAGACTGTGAGCCCACTGTTGGGTAGAGACCGTCTCTATATGTTGCCAACTTGGACTATCCAAGCGCTTAGTACGGTGCTCTGCACACAGTAAGTGCTCAATAAATACAATTGAATGAATGAATGAATGAAGACTGTGAGCCCCATGTGGGTTAGGGCCTGGGTCCAACCTGATTTGCTTGTATCCACCCCAGCGCTTAGTACAGGGCCTGGCATATAGTAAAGTCTTTAACAAATACTACAATTCACTATTATTATTATCATTATTATTACTGGTCCAGCTGAAAATCAGAGCAGTCTTAGAACAGTGCTATGCACATAGTCAGTGCTTAATAAATGCCATTATTATTATTATTATTCAGTTCCCTTTCACATCTAACCTCGATTCAACAGCTCTGCCCTCCTGCCAACCTGAAATGGTCGTCGCTCCCCCCACCCCCACAACACAAATTCCCCGTTCTTCTCGGGAATAAGTAGAGAAGTTATTAGTCCAAATTTGATCAAAATGACACACGGATTAGCGTGTACTTCGCACAGTCTAATTCTGTTTACTGTTCTTGGGGAGCGGGCAATTATTACAGGAGCCGGGACAGAGTGTTTTTAATAACATTTCTTGTTAAGATTTAATTACAGGAAATTGTATTTTCTTAATCACTGAAAACTCCACTGGCTAGGAGAAAAAAAAATGGTGATAATTTCGTTTGCGGTTTATTAAATCCTTAGGTTATTCTTCCCTTTACATTTACTCTGATTATGCACCCAAGTTAAGTGGTTTTTAACCCTTGAGTGACCTGGGAGGGCCGTAGTAGTCTACGAGAAGTAGTCTTGCCTAGTGGAGGGACCATGGGCCTGGGACTTTTAGGACTCGGGTTCCAATCTTGCCTCCGACACTTCATCATTATTATTACTATTATTATTGTTATTGTGTTTGTTAAATGCTTATTATGTACCGGGCACCGTACCAAGCACTGGGGTGGATACAGGCTAATCAGCGTGGACACAGTCCAAGTTCACTGTCTTAATCCCTGTTTTACAGAGGAGGTAACTGAAGCACAGCAGAGTGAAAAGATTTGCCCAAGGCTACAGAGCTTGTGGGCAGGGAGTGCATCTGTCGATCAATCAATCGTATTTATTGAGTGCTTACTGTGTGCAGAGCACTGTACTAAGCGCTTGGGAAGTACAAGCTGGCAACATATAGAGACAGTCCCTACCCAACAGTGGGTTCACAGTCTAGAAGATGCGTACGAATCTGTAATTTTACTTATTTATATTGATGCCTGTTTGTTTTATGTCTGTCCTCCCCCTTCTAGACGGTAAGCCCTGTGTGGGCAGGGATTGTCTCTCTTAATTGGGGAATTGTAGTTTCCAAGCGCTTAGTACAGTGCTCTGCACACAGTAAGTGCTCAATAAATACAATTGAGTGAATAGAAGGGGAGACTGACATTAATATGTTCCAGCCGCTGACTCCTAACCCAACCTCCCACGCCTGCCCCCTCCGCCAGCCCCTTAATAATAATAATAATGGCATTTATTAAGCGCTTACTATGTGCAAAGCACTGTTCTAAGCGCTGGGGAGGTTACAAGGTGATCAAGTTGTCCCAAGGGGGGCTCACAGTCTTTATCCCCATTTTACAGATGAGGGAACTGAGGCCCAGAGAAATGAAGTGACTTGCCCAAAGTCACCCAGCTGACAATTGGCGGAGCTGGGATTTGAACCCATGACCTCTGATTCCAAAGCCCGGGCTCTTTCCACTGAGCCATGCCCTTGTTCTCACCTAGCCCCCCGATTGCCCTAGCCCCCCACCCCTGTCCCTCAGAGCCCCCGGCCCAACCCCCAACCCTCACCCCCATCCCATAAGACACTTAAAAGACAGATTTAGAAATGCTTGTCATTACAGCTAAAATAGTAATAATAATAATGTCGGTATTAAGCGCGTACTATGTGCCAAGCACTGTTCTAAGCACTGGAGGGGATACAAGATAATCAAGATTGCCCCACGTGGGGCTCACAGTCTTCATCCCCATTTTACAGATGAGGGACCGAGGCCCAGAGAAGTTAAGTGACTTGCCTAAAGTCACGCAGCTGACCAGTGGCGGAGCTGGGATTAGAACCCATGACCTCTGACTCGCAATCCCGTGCTTTTTCCGGTAGTTATTGTAGTAATGATAACGGCATTTTATTAAGCGCTTACTATGTGCAAAGCACTCGTCTAAGCGCTGGGGAGGATTCAAAGTGATCAGGTTGTCCCACGGGGGGCTCACAGTCTTCATCCCCGTTTTACAGATGAGGGAACTGAGGCACAGAGAAGTTAAGTGACTTGCCCAAGGTCACACAGCTGACGAGCGGCAGAGCCGGGATTTGAACCCACAGTCTCTGGCTCCCAAGCCTGGGCTCTTTCCATTGAGCCACGCTGCTCCTGAACCCAGGTCCTCTGATTCCTAGGCCCTTATTCTTTCCTTTAGGCCACGCTGAAAAAATATCCTTTTAGACTGTGAGCCCACTGTTGGGTAGGGACTGTCTCTATATGTTGCCAACTTGTACTTCCCAAGCGCTTAGTACAGTGCTCCGCACACAGTAAATGCTCAATAAATACGATTGATTGATTGATCTATAAATATCTTGATATTGTAGTTATTGAGCCACTCGTGGGGCAGAACCCTGCGTCAGGCCCTGGAAAGAAGCTACAGAAATCGAGTCATACCGAACGGACCTATCTGTCCCGGGGGCTTAATATGTCACAAGGAAGACAAGTACACTTAAAATCACATATCTCTATATATGTATATTTATAAGAGCAGGAAAAGAGTGATTAAGACCAGCACAATGGGATAAATACCAAAAGCTCAGTGGAAAGAGGCCAGGCTTGGAAGTCAGAGGGACTGTGTGACCTCGGGAAAGCCACTTCATTTCTCTGGGCCTCAGTTAACCCATCTGTAAAAAGGGAATTCAGACTGGGTGAATAAAGAGGGACAGGGGCCGTGTCCAACCGGATTAGCGTCTATCTACCCCAGTGCTTAGTACTGGGGCAAGCACTTAACAAATGCTACAAAATAAAAATGACGCTCCACAGTAGTAGATGTTTCTAACAGTAAAGTTCGTGTGTGTTTGTGAGAGAGCGAGGAAAGGACTCACAGAAACACAGTCTTTTGTTAGGCTTTTGTGTCATTTGCGATGCTTGGCACTGCTTTTTCCTATTTGCCTCCTCTTGATTCTTTCCAAGTGCGGTTCCTTTCTGGCTCGGAGTGTGCCCTGCTGTTCTAACTGCTACAGTTGACTCCCAATTTTCAGCTGAGATGCCGACGTCGTCTGAGGTTTTGTTTTGCCTCCATCCTTAAAATGTTTCCTCGGCCCTCCTTGCTCTCAGCTTCCCAATTTCAGTTCGTTTCAAAGCAGCTGCTTGAATACGATTGATGATGATGATCAGGTTGTCCCGCTTGGGGCTCACAGTCTTCATCCCCATTTTCCAGATGAGGGAACTGAGGCCCAGAGAAGTGTTTATTACTCTGTTTATTTTATTTATTTATCTTACTCGTACCTATCTATTCTGTCTATTTTATTTTGTTAGTATGTTTGGTTTTGTTCTCCGTCTCCCCCTTTTTGACTGTGAGCCCACTGTTGGGTAGGGACTGTGTCTATATGTTGCCAATTTGTACTTCCCAAGCGCTTAGTACAGTGCTCTGCACATAGTAAGCGCTCAATAAATACGATTGATGATGATGATGGAGGGGATAGGCATAGCGTACGATAATTGCATTTGTTAAACACTTACTAAGTGCCAAGCACTGGGCTAAGTCCTGGGGAAGAGACCACCATATAATCAGATCAGATGCACGTCCTGCCCCACAATTGGGTTCACAGCATGGACTGTGACTTCTAGACTGTGAGCCCACTGTTGGGTAGGGACCGTCTCTATATGTTGCCAACTTGCACTTCCCAAGCGCTTAGTACAGTGCTCTGCACACAGTAAGCGCTCAATAAATACGATTGAATGAATGAATGAATGAATAGCACACGGGCCTGGGATACCCAGGGCTATCTGCGTTCTGATCCCGGACTCCAGTTATTACAGTCCAAAGAGGGCGGGGTGTGTGTGACATTAATATAAATATAATACCTTCTGGATATAATAATAATAATCAATCAATCAACCAAGTCAGAGTCAGAGGTCATGGGTTCAAATCCCGCCTCCACCACTTGTCAGCTGGGTGACTTTGGGCTAGTCACTTCACTTTCCTGGGCCTCAGTTCCCTCATCTGTCAAATGGGGAGGAAGACTGTGAGCCCCACGGGGGACAACCTGGTCACCTGGTATCTCCCCTCAGCGCTTGGAACGGTGCTTGGTACATAGTAGGCGCTTAACAATTACCATTATTATTATTAATAACCAATAACACAACACCAGTAGAGTAAGCAGAGACGATTCAGAGTAGTAATATTTATTGATGCCTCCTTCCTTGGGGTCTAGACACTTAATTGAACCATGGGCAAAGCAGACTGTGAGCCCGCTGTTGGGTAGGGACCGTCTCTATATGTTGCCAACTTGGACTTCCCAAGCGCTCAGTACAGTGCTCTGCACACAGTAAGCGCTCAATAAATATGATTGAATGAATGAATGAATAAATACGATTGAATTAATGAATGAATGTGTCCGCTTATCATGTCCAACCTGATTAACTTATATCTACCCCAATGTTTAGAACAGTGCTTGGCACATAGTAAGTGTTTAACAAGTACCATAATTCTTATTATTATATTGTACTCTCACAAGCGCTTAGCACGATGCTCTGCACACAGTGAGCGCTCAATAAATACAATTGACAGATGAGAAAATGAAGGCCCAGAGAATTTAAGTCACTTGCTCAAGCTCACAAAGCAGGGAAGTTGTAGAGCCGGGATTAAAACCCTGGTCCTCTGACCACCCCCCGACAGGCCCCTCTCCATGCTGCTTTTCTCTTTTTCTTCTCCAACACTGCCTTTTCCTGGTGGGGATTTTTGTTTTTTTTTTTGGTCTGGGTGCGAGAAAGGAGGCAGCTGGGTATTTATGCAGCGCAATTTCACGCTCACAAGCGGAGGATCGCAGTTTTTGAGTTTCTCTCCTCCTCCCTCCCGTCACCTCCGTTTCCTGTTTAGGCCGTATGCTTGCAAAGCACAGCAAATGAAACACACACACATTCTCTCATTCTCTCATTTATTTCTCTCTCTCTCTATCTCTTTCACACACTGGCTCTCCCTGTCTCCTCCCAACCCTGTGTTCCACAACTGTCTGGGCCCGGGGCTGAGGAGATGGCGTGGAAATAATAATAATAATAATAATAATGACATTTATTAAGCGCTTACTATGTGCAAAGCACGGTTCTAAGCACTGGAGAGGTTACAAGGTGATCAGGTTGTCCCACGGCGGGGCTCACGGTCTTCATCGCCATTTAACAGATGAGGTAACTGAGGCACAGAGAAGTGAAGTGACTTGCCCAAAGTCACACAGCTAATTGGCGGAGCCGGGATTTGAACCCATGACCTCTGACTCCAAAGCCCGTGCTCCTTCCCACTGAGCCACGCGGATATCACGCCTTTTTCCCCGGAGGTAGAGGACCATTTTGGGGAGGCTCAGGGGGGCTACCGGTGGCCTGGCCCACCCCGGCAGTGACAGTGGAAAGAGCCTGGGCTTTGGAGTCAGAGGCCATGGGTTCAAATCCCAGCTCCGCCACCTGTCAGCTGTGTGACTTTGGGCAACTCTGAGCCTCAGTTGCCTCATCTGTAAAATGGGGATTGAAACTGTGAGCCCCCCGTGGGACAACCTGATCACCTTGTAACCTCCCCAGCGCTTAGAACAGTGCGTTGCACCTAGTAGGTGCTTAATAAATACCATCATTCGTTAATTAATTAATGCCAAGCGCTTGGGAAGTACAAGTTGGCAACATATAGAGACGGTCCTTATTGTGGACATCTGAGCTGTAACCCCACAGGGGATTAGACAACTCCATCCAAAGCCAAACTAACTTCAGTAGGAGGGAGATGGGAATCTGCCTACATGACATAATAATTCATTCATTCAGTCGTATTTATTGAGCGCTTACTGTGTGCAGAGCACTATTTAAAATAATAATTATGATATGTGTTGGATGCTTACTATGTGCCAGGCACTGTACTAAGCACTGAGGTGGATACAAGCGCATTGGGTTGGGCCCAGTTCCTGTCCCACGTGAGGCTCACATTCTCTCTCCCCATTTTACAGATGAGGAAGCTCATCTGTCCCTGAGCTTGGCACAGTGCTCTGCACACAGTAAGCGCTCAATAAATGCCATCGATGGTGGATTGATTGAGACAGGGAGTGGGCAAGAGTGGGGAGAAGAGTCAAAACTGGGAATAAAGAGGGGTGAGAAGGGTGGGGGGGGCGGAGGAAGTGGTAGGGAAGGGATAAAGTGGTGACGAGCTGTATTTTAAGACTCTGATTAACTTGTATCTACCCCAGAACTTATAATAATAATAATAATAATGATGATGGCATTTATTAAGCGCTTATTATGTGCAAAGCCCTGTTCTAAGAGCTAGGGAGGTTACAAGGTGATCAGGTTGTCCCTTGGGGGGCTCACAGTCTTAATCCCCATTTTACAGATGAGGTTACTGAGGCCCAGAGAAGTTAAGTGACTTGCCCAAAATCACACAGCTGACAGTTGACGGAGCCGGGGTTTGAACCCATGCCCTTTGACTCCAAAGCCCGGGCTCTTTCCACTGAGCCAAGCTGCTTCTCTTCTAGTACAGTGCTTCTTTTTGCTTATAATACAGTGCAAGGCATATAGGAAGTACTTAATACCACTAAAAAACCCCCCAACAAATGTATATATCAGTGATTTTATTATTTGTATTAATGTCTGTCTCCCCTCCTCCAGAATGTGAGCTCCTTGTGACCAGGGATTGTCACTGTTTATTGTATTGTTCTTTCCCAAGTGCTTGGTACGGTGCTCTGCACACAGTAATAATAATAATGATGATGATGGCATGTATTAAGCGCTTACTATGTGCAAAGCACTGTTCTAAGCACTGGAAGTAAGTGCTTAATAAATATGATTGAATGAATGAATGAAATCTTGGGATGCCTGGCCCCTGGATCATATTCCCTGGCCCTTAATTGACGGACTGGGTCAGGCCCGGGGCCGAACGCTCAGGATGGTTCAGGGGACCTGGCAGGAGTTCATGAACGGCAAGCAAATCTGCAGCTCTGATGGAGTCAACTGAGATCGTCCCCGAGACGGCCCCTCTTCCAGTAACAGTGGTGTCGACGGCCTGGAGAATTTCCAGGTCTGGGACAATTGAGCCGGAGACCAAAGGAGGAGGGCGAGATGACCGGAAAGGTCTCTTACCTGTCTCCAGTTACTGTGATGCCATTAAAGATGGTAATGGAAATCTGGGCCTACTCAGGCCTTGCGGCAGACTTGGTGGGAGGAGAGAGAGAGATAGGGAGGAAGGGAGAGAGAGGGATCCAAGATCAAATGAGGGAGGGGGAGAGGAAAGTAACTGTGTCAGGAAGCAAGAGGCTCAGGAGGGGCAACACAGAGAAATCTTGTACATATTTACTATTCTATTTATTTTGTTAATGATGTGCACATAGCTTTATTCGTTCTGACGACTTTGACACCTGTCTACATGTTTTGTTGCCTGTCTCCCCCTTCTAGACTGTGAGCCCGTTGTTGGGTAGGGACCGTCTCTATATGTTGCCACCTTGTACTTCCCAAGTGCTCTGCACACAGTAAGTGCTCAATAACTACGACTGACTGAATGAATGACATGGGAGTCCTGGGGCCAGATGTGACCGATTCTGGCTGGAAAATGCGAAAGAGAAAACTGTCCCTGGGCTATTATGAAAAATTAGAAGATTTGGGAAGCCAGTCAAGGAGAAACAATATCAGATTAGCTGGTGTGAGGCCCGGAGAGCAGGTAAGGCCCCTGAACGCAGATGTTTTCCTGGAAAGTGTGATTAAAGGTAGCTCCTGGACTACTTAGGGACCCTGGGATGCTCAGAGGCACAGGCTTGGCACGGAGCGAGAGCGGGATGCATGGGGCAGATGCCTCCTGGAGCCATTTGAGGGACATAGTTCATTTCCCAGTCTTGGAAGCATTGCAGGGAGGGAGATGAGGCGGAGAAGAAAATGAGATAGAGAAGAGAAGGTGGAAGAAGAGGAGGAAGGAAAGGGAGAGAGGTGAGAGAGGAGGAGGAGGAGGAGGATTAAAGAGAGGAGACGAAGGAAGAGGAGAGGTAGGAGAGAGGTGAGAAGCAGCGTGACCAAGTGGAAAGAGCAAGGGCCTGGGAATCAGAGGACCTGAGTTCTAATCTCTGCTCTGCCACTTTGCTGTGTGACCTTAGGCAAGCCACTTCACTTCTCTAGGCCTCAGTGACCTCATCTCTAAATGGGGATGAATACTGCCAGTCCCATGTGCGACAAGGACTGTTTCCAATCTGATTAACGTATAGCAACCCCAGTACTTAGTACAGTGCCTGGCACATAGTAAGGGCTTAATAAATACCATACAAAGAAAAGACCCCCCAAAAAGGAAGCTTTCCATGGAGTTGAGCTAGGGTGGGAACCATGAGGAAAAAGGCAAGATATCAAGGTGGGGAAAGGGGGTGAGGGGAGTTTGCAGGTGGGGCAGGCTGCCCAGCTCCCTGACATCTGCTCTGACAGTTCTAGAAGCAGACTATCCTCTAGAAGCAGGGTGACTCACTGGAAAGAGCCCGGGCTTTGGAGTCAGAGGTCCTGGGTTCAAATCCCAGCTCTGCCAATTGTCAGCTGTGTGACTTTGGGCAAGTCACTTCACTTCTCTGGGCCTCAATTCCCTCATCTGTAAAATGGGGATTAAGACTGTGAGCCCCCCATGGGACAACCTGATCACCTTGTAAACTCCCCAGCGCTTAGAACAGTGCTTTGCACATAGTAAGCGCTTAATAAATGCCATTATTATTATTATTATTATTAGTTCCGGCCACCATGAGCAGCGTCCAGAGTTTCCTCAAAATAAATTCCGGGAAGATCATTATCAGCGTGGCTCGGTGGAAAGAGCCCGGGCTTTGGAGTCGGCGGTCATGGGTTCAAATCCCAGCTCTGCCAATTGTCAGCTGCGTGGCTTTGGGCGAGTCAACTCCTCTGTGCCTCAGTTACCTCATCTGGAAAATGGGGATTAAGACTGTGAGCCCCCCGTGGGACAACCTGATCACCTTGTAACCTTCCCAGCACTTAGAACAGTGCTTTGCACATAGCAAGTGCTTAATAAATGTCATTATTATTATTATTGTTATCATTCAGGAGACTTTCAACAGCTTTCATTTGGATTTGATTCCAACAGTAGTGCAAACGGGGATCCCTGGGAGGAACCTTATTAATAATAATAATAATAATAATGGTATTTGTTAAGTGCTTACTATGTGCAAAGCACTGTTCTAAGCGCCGGGGAGGTTACAAAGTGATCAGGTTGTCCCATGGGGGGCTCACAGTTTTAATCCCCATTTTACAGATGAGGTAACTGAGGCACAGAGAAGTTGAGTGACCTGCCCAAAGTCACACAGCTGACAGTTGGCAGAGCTGGGATTTGAACCCAAGACCTCTGACTCCAAAGCCCGGGCTCTTTCCACTGAGCCACGCAACGGACACCTTCGCTCTCCTAAAAGCTGGAAACCTTAAGCGTGTGTGTGACTTCTACAGTGTAATTCAGAGTAGGAGTCTGGCGGGTGGGGGAAGAGACTTTTAGACTGTGAGCCCACTGTTGGGTAGGGACTGTCTCTATATGTTGCCAACTTGTACTTCCCAAGCGCTTAGTACAGTTCTCTGCACACAGTAAGCGCTCAATAAATACGATTGATGAGATGAGAGGGGAGCACATCCAAAAAGGGAAGTTCTGGCCAGGCAGCCTGTCTCCCAGGGCTCAGAGCAAGACCAAACCTCTCCGACCACCAGCACGGAAGTCTGCTCTTGAGGAATCAATCAATCGGTGATATTTACTGAGCGCTTACTATGGGCAGAGCACTGTACTATGAGCTGGGGAGAGAAGCAGTGTGGCTCAGCGGAAAGAGCACGGGCTTGGGGGTCAGAGGTCGTGGGTTCTAATCCCGTCTCCCTCGCTTGTCAGCTGTTTGACTTTGGGCAAGCCACTTCACTTCTCTGTGCCTCAGTTACCTCATCTGTAAAAGGGGGATTAAGAATGTGAGCCCCAAGTGGGACAACCTGATTACCTTGTATCTACCCCGGCATTTAGAACAGTGCTTGGCACATAGTAAGCCCTTAACAAATACCATAATTATTATTATTGCAATACAACAGATTCAGCAACTACTTTCCCTGCCCATAATGAGCTGACAGTCTAGAGGAAGGCACAGTTTATCGAATCAACGTGGCCTGGGTGTCAGAGGACCTGGGTTCTAATCCCTGCTCTGCCACTTGCCTGCTGCGTGACCTTGGACAAGTCATTTAACTTCTCTGAGCCTCGGTTCCCTCACCCTGTTCTCCCTCCAACTTGGACGGAGAACCCCGTGTGGGACCTGATGTTCTTGTATTCATTCATTCATTCAATTGTATTTATTGAGCGCTTGCTGTGTGCAGAGCACTGTACTAAGCGCTTGGGAAGTCCAAGTTGGCAACATCTAGAGACGGTCCCTACCCAACAACGGGTTCACAGTCTAGAAGGGGGAGACAGACAACAAAACATGTAGACAGGTGTATCTACCCCAGCGCTTAGGACAGAGCTTAACAAATGCCACGGTCACTATTATCATCGAAGGCCGTACTGTAGGTTCAGAAACACAACTGTATCTCCAACTTGGAGTGTGAAGGATATAAATAAGGGAGGTAAAAGGGGAAGGAGTTACTCTGGGCACTAAATAGAGAGACTTTCACCTGCCGAGGAGCTAGCAGGAGCAAATGAAAAGTAAATGGGTTGCTAAAATGTTTTACTCTCCAGACTCATCACCGAAAGGGGAGTCGCTATTTTAATGAGGAGAAATGTATCACCCGGCTGTCCCGCCCGGCGCCTCGTCTCCCGAGGAAGGACATTTCAGGGAAACAGCAGGGCCGAGACACGGCCGCGGACACGGCCGATAAACCGCCGTGTCCCGTGTGAAGAGATCGCCCTTACGTGTCACTCGCGTGAATTACGGCCCCACGATGGCCCAGGGAGTTAAACTGCTTCCCGTCCTGAGGGGTAGGGACTGTCTCTATATGTTGCCAACTTGTACTTCCCAAGCGCTTAGTGCAGTGGTCTGCACACGGTACGCGCTCAATAAATACGATTGACTGACTGACTGCCCTCTCAAGATGGAGGGGCGGGGAGGGGAAGCCATCATCATCATCATCATCAGTCGTATTTATTGAGCGCTTACTCTGTGCAGAGCGCTGTACTAAGCGCTTGGGAAGTACAAATTGGCAACATATAGAGACAGTCCCTACCCAACAGTGGGCTCACAAAGGGGGAGACAGAGAACAAAACCAAACATACTAACAAAATAAAATAAATAGAATAGATATGTACAAGTAAGATAAATAGAGTAATAAATATGTACAAACATATATACATATATAAAGGTATATATGTACATATACATATATACAGATATCATCTCGTCTCTGGATGACCCGGTCAGCTCCGACACCCCCCTCCCTGGCCCCCAGATACAAACCATTAAACAGAGGAGGGTTTTTTTGCAGTCAATGGTATTTTTTGAGCATTTACTATGTGCAGACCACTGTACTAAGCTCTTGGGAGAGTATAGTAATATAATGGCCAGTCCCTACCCACAATGAATTTACAGTCTAGAGGACGAGTTTACAGCAGCTGTGCGGAGGCCCAGATCCACTCTCATCTGCCTCTCCTCCACCCGATTTTGACCTCATAATCGACAGACGATGGCTCTCCCCTGACCCAGTCCAGTTCAAAAGCCTTATTGAAGGCGCATCTCCTGATTAAGCCCTCCTTTCCTCTTCTCCCACTCCCTCTACACCACCCTGACTTCCTCCCTTAATTCATTCCCCCCACCCAGCCCTACTGCACTTATGTAGAGATTCGTAATTTATTTATTTCTGTAAGTGTCTGTCTCCCCCTCTAGACTGTAAGCTCGTTGTGGGCAGGGAACGTGTCTGCTTATTGTTGTATTGTAGTCTCCGAAGCGCTTAGAACAGTGCTCTGCACACAGTAAGCGCTCCATAAATACCGCTGAATGAATGAATCGAGCACTTAATCTGTGCAGGGCATTGTCCTAAGTGCTTGGGAGAGTACAGTGCAACAGATTGGTAGAAGAGTAGCCGAGCTGACTGGTTAATTTGTATCTACCCCAGCACTTGAAACCATGCTTGTCACATAGTAAACCCTTACAATTATTATTATTATTATCATTGTTACTGTTATTATTAAGAGAAGGGGCACGCACTAGAGAAAGAACAGCAGAATTAGGAACGGACTGAATGGGAAGGCTAAAAGAGAATGAGGATGGCCTAGGGAATCATTCAATTCATTCATTCAATTGTATTGAGCGCTTACTGTATGCAGAGCACTGTACTAAGCGCTTGGGAAGTACAAGTTGGCCACATATAGAGACGGTCCCTACCCAACAGTGGGCTCACAGTCTAGGGGTGATTTTGAGGCCGCAATGTCCCCAGAGGAGGAGAAGTCAGGGAGAAGCAGCGCGGCCTAGTCGAAAGAACAACGGCCTGGAAGTCAGAAGGACCTGGGTTCTAATTCCGACTCGGCCACTTGTCTGCTCTGTGACCTTGGACAAGTCGCTTTGCTTCTCTGTACCACAGTTACCTCATCATCAATCGTATTTATTGAGCGCTTACTATGTGCAGAGCACTGTACTAAGCGCTTGGGAAGTACAAATTGGCAACATATAGAGACAGTCCCTACCCAACAGTGGGCTCACAGTCTAAAAATTTTAAAAAAATTTACCTCATCTGTAAAACGGGGATTAAGACAGTGAACCCCACGTGGGCCATGAACTGTGCCCAGTCTGATTAGCTGGTATCGACCCTGGCGCTTAGTACAGCGCCTGGCACGTAGTAAGCACTTAACAAATACTGAAAAAAAATGCTTATCGAATAACATTAAGAAAAAAACGATCCCAAATCTTCTTCCTTCAGAGGGATGGTTTCAGAGCACCTCGATTAATGGGTGAACGGGCTCTACCCTGATCACCATTTACCTCTCTCGGCCCGCACTCTGACCAGAGATACGGCGCGCTGCTGTCGCTTAATTGACTGTGTTATTTAGATTGGATGGGCCTATAAACCTTACCGGGTGTAAAAATGTGGAAAATGAATGTGATTATGTCTCGGGCTGGGAATGAAGACGTTTCACCGAGTGATGTATTTAATTGCCCACTATAACATCCGTGTCGGGCAGAGAGTGAGGGAACATAATAACGGTACTTGGTCCGGCGTGCCTTGAGCCCAGAAGAAAGGCACCGCAAAGCATTATGATGCCACAGCAACTTGAAAGAGAAGTTTAACACTTGCCGGCTTCTTCCGGAGGCTGAAAGAACCACTGGTAAAACGCTCCAGACCTCCGCTTTCAGCCCGAAGGTTTCCATCGATTTCAGGATTCGGATTAGACCCTCCCTCCCGGCCCCGGGGGTCCACGAGGCCCCGAGAAGAGATGGGCCTTGACCCGTGTTCCCGAGACGGTCACGGCAGGTTGTGGCGAGAACCCAAGAGTCCCCTTCCTTCCCCTCTGTGGAGGCGCCTCCACTCTGAGGTAAGAGGGCCGCCGAGGGCCCTAATCATCTGCATAACATACGGTCGCGAAATTAATCTGAATAATAAAGCGTTAGAGCCAAGGATGGAAAAGGGACTACAGGATCAGAAGCCTGATTTACAACTCTTAAAAAATAAAGAAAGTGTATTGCGAAGATATATCTGTATATACCTGACACCCAGGCCCACGCTCTATCCACTAGGCCATGCTGCTTCTGATTGATTAAATAATAAATGATAATATTGGCATTTGTTAAGCGCTTACTATGTGCAAAGCCCTGTTCTAAGCGCCGGGGGGGATACACGGTAATCAGGTTGTCCCACGCGGGGCTCACAGTAGTAATCCCCATTTTACAGATGAGGTAACCGAGGCACAGAGAAGTTAAGTGGCTTGCCCAAGGTCACACAGCAGACATGTGGCGGAGCTGGGATTCGAACCCATGACCTCTGACTCCCAAGCCCGGGCTTTTCCCACTGAGCCACGCTGCTTCTCAATTGATTGCGATAAGAGAAGCAGTGTGGCTCAGTGGAAAGAGCACTCTATTTATTTTACTTGTACATATCTATTCTATTTTATTTTGTTAGTGTGTTTGGTTTTGTTCTCTGTCTCCCCCTTTTAGACTGTGAGCCCACTGTTGGGTAGGGACTGTCTCTATATGTTGCCGACTTGTACTTCCCAAGCGCTTAGTACGGTGCTCTGCACACAGTAAGCGCTCAATAAATACGATTGATTAAGATTAAGATTAAGAAGAGCAACCGGAGTAGGACCCAGGACTCCCCGGCGAGGCCGGGCAAACACCGGGCGAGGGAGAAGCGCTAACCGGCCAGCGGTAAAGCCGGAAGGCTACCGGCTATTCCTGCCGTCCAAAGAATAAAGAGATGAAGAGACGTTTCGCTTCCAGGGAATAGAGAGGGCTGTTTAGGATCCGAGCAACGGGATAGCCCCGCTGTCTTTGGCTGATTGGAGGGAATTGCGTGCTAAATCTGGCCCGTTTGGCCTGGCTGGTTTGGGAAGATGGATGGAGGGGTGGATTGAATCTGGCAGGGAGCAGAACTCTTAACTATGAACGGAGCGGCGGCTTCCAGAAGCAGTGAGGTGCTGCCCTTGGTGGGGTACGACCCCCTGGGTTGGCCCAGTGTCTACACCGTGGGCCTTGGAGTCATAAGGACCTGGATTCTAATCCCCGATCCTCCGTATGTCTGCTGTGTGACCTTAGGCACCTTAACCAGAAGCAGCGTGGCTCAGTGGAAAGAGCATGGGCTTTGGAACCAGAGGTCATGGGTTCAAATCCCGGCTCCGCCACTTGTCAGCTGGGTGACTTTGGGCAAGTTACTTGGCTTCTCTGGGCCTCCGTTCCCTCGTCTGTAAAATGGGGATTAAGTCTGCGAGCCCCATGTGGGACAACCTAATCACTTTGTATCCTCTCCAGTGCTTAGAACAGTGCTTTGCACGTAGTAAGCGCTTAATAAATGCCATCATCATTATTATTATTATTATTATTATTAGGCGAGTCACTTAACTTCTCGGGGCCTCGGTTACCTCATCTGTAAAATGTGGATTAACGGGCAAGTCACTTAACTTCTCTGGGCCTCGGTTACCTCCCCTGTCAAATGGGTATTAAAGAGTGGGACAGGGACTGCAACCAGCCTGATTAACTTGTATCTACCCCAGTGCCTGGTGCAATGCTTGACACCAAGTGAGGGCTTGGCAAGTACCATAATTATTATGTTTGGATATGGACCTGCGGATTTAGGGAGATGGGCATGACTGGATTTCCCGGAAGCACTCTGGAAGTTCGGCCATAATCCCTTCCCTATCTTGGGGTTCTACAGTTTGGTGAATCCCGCTTCTGGTGGGAGTCAGGTCCTCCCTCCCCTCCCACCCCCGGCCCAAGCTTCTCCTCCCTAGTCTCCCCCCGACCCCAGACTAGGCAGGGGTAGACCCCTGGCTCCCTGACAACCAGAATTCCTCTTCCCTTGCTAGATACCCCCCATAATAATAATAATAATAATAATGGCATTTGTTAAGCGCTTACTGTGTGCAAAGCACTGTTCTAAGCGCTGGGGGGGAATACAAGGTGATCGGGTTGCCCCACGTGGGGCTCACAATCTTAATCCCCATTTTACCTTGTAACCTCCCCAGCACTTAGAACAGTGCTTTGCACACAGTAAGTGCTTAATAAGTGCCATTATTATTAGTATTATTTATTTGTAGCTGGCACAGCGTCCACGTACGATCAGAATGATACATACTTTGTAGACCTAATAATAATAATTGTGATGCATGTTAAGTGCTTACTATGTGTCAAGGACTGCTCGAAGCTCTGGGGGAGATGCAAGAAAATCTAAGTAGGAAGGAGGACGATTAGTGAATCTCCATTTTACAGATAATAACAATAATAATAATAATGACATTTATTAAGCGCTTACTATGTGCAAAGCACTGTTCTAAGAGCTGGGGGGGGGGATACAAGGTGATTAAGTTGTCCCACGTGGGGCTCACAGTCTTAATCCCCATTTTACAGATGAGGTAACTGAGGCTCAGAGAAGTTAAGTGACTTGCCCAAGGTCACACAGCAGACATGTGGCCGAGCTGGGATACGAACCCATGACCTCAGACTCCCAAGCCCGGGCTCTTTCCACTGAGCCGTGCTGCTTCAGTGAGCCTAGGGTGAGGCTCACCTCAGGGGCAGGACAGGCAGCGGACGATCCCGGCTGCGAGAACAGATAAGATGAAGCCCCTGATGGGGTTTTCCCACTGGGGCGGCCATCTGTCCAGCCCTCGAGGAACCTGTTCAGATCCAAAGGGCTGATTGATAACAACTGTGGTATCTGTTAAGTGCTTACTATGTACCAGGCACTGTACTGAGCGCTGGGCTGGACACAAGCGGATTGGGGTGGTCACAGTCCCCGTCCCGCACGAGGCTCGGTCTTAATCCCCATTTTACAGATGAGGTAACTGAGGCCCAGAGAATAATGATAGCGTTTATTAAGCGCTTACTATGTGCAAAGTGCTGTTCTAAGAGAAGTGGAGTGGCTTGCCCAAAGTCACACAGCAGACGAGTGGCGGAGCTGGGATTAGGACCCGGGTACCTCTGACACAGTCTAGACTGCAAGCCTACTGTTGGGTAGGGACCGTCTCTATATGTTGCCAACTTGTACTTACCAAGTGCTTAGTACAGTGCTCTGCACACAGTAAGCGCTCAATAAATACGATTGATTGATTGATTGACAGCCAGGCCCACGCTCTATCCACTAGGCCATGCTGCTTCTGATTGATTGCGATAAGAGAAGCAGCGTGGCTCAGTGGAAAGAGCACAGGCTTTGGAGTCGGAGGTCATGGGTTCGAATCCCAGCTCCGCCACATGTCTGCTGTGTGACCTTGGGCAAGTCACTTAACTTCTCTGAGCCTCAGTTACCTCATCTGTAAAATGGGGGTTAAGACTGTGAGCCCCACGTGGGACAACCTGATCACCTTGTATCCCCCAAGTGCTTAGAACAGTGCTTTACACATAGTAAGCACTTAACAAATTCCATCATTATTATTATTATCTTAAATGTTCACCAGCAAATTTAGAGGCCAAAAACAACCTGAGCATCACAGATACCAAGAGTTGGAAGAAACTTTAAAGGTCATCTGGGTCAATCCCCCGTCTCCTGATGACGACAGTGACCACGCTAGTTCTAATTCAGGAAGGGAGCCCTAAAGCTAGTTTTAAAGTGAAAACCAACAATTAAAATGGGCTTGGAAAGGGCTAAATCCATCCATCTATCAATGAATGATATTTATTGAGTGCTTACTCTGTGCAAAACCCTGTACTAAGTTCTTGGGAAAGTACAATACAATCAGAATTGGTAGATATGATCTCTGCCCTCAGAAAGTTTACATTCTAGCAGGGGTTTTTTCCCCAAGTAGTTTCCCTAAAGAAAGAAGGAAAGACTCACAAAAATCAGGAGAAGAAATATGGGTTCGGCTACACGATGACTAAATCTCCCAATCCCCTGTTTTCTACAAAGTAAGATACATTAGAAAAAAAGATTAAGTTCTGGTCTATATATTGACTTTCCTTGTGATTGCTCTTTTTAAAAATAGTTTCTTGATACGATCCTTCACTATTAAATTTGTTTTGAAAACGTATGTCCGCCGTCTGAAATTTCTATTTGTTTCCAAGTTTAATTGAAATAAATTTGAATCAATACCAATATCTATTCAAAATTTGTCCCCTGAAAAAAAGACTTGATTTAACAGAGCATCGTTGTCCAATTATATGGCATGGGGGCGGGGGGAAACATAAAAAATTAATTTGAGGCTCCTCCACCCAAAACTTTGGAAACCCCTACTATAGGCTTTCATATAAAGAACTGTAGCGCAAGCGAAGAAAACTCAATTGCAAGAGCCAGGCACCCACATAAATTAAGCAAATAAATGCAATAAATAATAAATAATAGCGCTGTGCATGCTGTGAGTACTCAATAAAGACTTGTTGCCTGAGTGATGGACTAAATACACAAATAAATATTTACTCTGTACAAGATGACAAAAGCTTCTGCTTCCCTTCCCCGTCCCCACAAAGACAGCAGCAGGGCTGCGTTGTCCAGGGTCCTTTTTTTTTGAACTAGTAATCTCTAATGCACCGCCTCAGATTCTTCTGAATTATCTGGATTTTGCCCCGAATTATCCGGAGAATTTACTGGGGTGGACCTGATACAAATGGCGAGGGAAAGACAAACCTTTTTGTCAGTTTCTGGAGAACGGAAAGAAAACAGCAGGTAGCTATGGTAAGCGCTTATTACGCGCTAGGCGTTGTAGACTAAGATGATCGGATACAGTCTCTGTCCCTTAAGGGGTTCACAATCTAAAGGTCACGATTTCTAGTTTATTAGACAACTTGCCTTTTGCCTAGGCCACAAATTCACAAACACACCTTTCCCAGAGAAATCAAGTTTCCGACCTCTCCCCTCTCCAGTCCATACTTCACTCTGCCCTCGGGATCGTTGCTTTGCACATAGTAAGCACTTAACAAATGCCATCATTATTATTATTATTTTTCAAAAATGTCATCCTGGCCAAGTTTCCCCAATTCTCAAAAACCTCCGGTGCTTGCTTCCCCTCTCTGCATCAAAGAGAGACTCCCCGTTCCTCAGCTTTCCATCTTATCTACTTTTTCCCTTCAGCTTTCTCCCTCTGATCCGCTCCCTTCTCACACTATACCCCAGCTCAAACTCTGTGTTCCTCTCAAGCTCACCATCTCACTGGGCCCCATTCTTGACTCTTCCACTTCTGACCCCTTCCTCATGCCCCTCTTCCTTCAAAGTATTCCCTTCCTCTTAAAACCTGCCACAACACAGCTCACCCGATATTCAAAGCCCTTCTGAAATCTTCCTCCTCCAGGTGGTCTTCCCTAATTTTTTTTTTCCTCTCAAGTTATATCTTCCCAACTCAGGGGTTTTGTTTTGCATCATCTTTGCGCTCCATACACCCACAACTCACAATCTGGCTCTTCTGTATAAAGACATTTACACACTCTATTCTTTAAGCACTTAGCCCTGTATCCATTTTCCCCTTCTTTTTCCTCCCTATTTGTATATTCTGTCGGCCTCCCTGGCTAGACTGTGAGCTCCCTGAGGGCAGGAACCGTGCCTACCAACTCCATTGTAATGTTCTCCCCCAAGTGCTTGGGACAGGGCCAAATAATAATAATAATAATGATAATTTATTAAGCGCTTACTATGTGCAAAGCACTGTTCTAAGCCCTGGGGGGATACAAGGTGATCAGGTTGTCCCATGTGGGGCTCACAGTCTTAATCCCCATTTTACAGATGAGGGAACTGAGGCACAGAGAAGTTAAATGACTTGCCCAAAGTCACACAGCTGATGGAGGAGCCGGGATTTGAACCCATGACCTCTGACTCCAAAGCCCGGGCTCTTTCCACTGAACCACGCTGCTTCTCATGCCAAATGCAGTAAGTGCTCAGCAAATACCACAATGTGATCGATCGATGGCTCCGCACACGGTAGACAAGCAGCGTGGCTCAATGGAAAGAACACGGACTTTGGAGTCAGAGGTGATGGGTTCAAGTCCCGGCTCCGCCACTTGTCAGCTGTGTGACTCTGGGCAAGTCACTTCACTTCTCTGGGCCTCAGTTCCCTCATCTGGAAAATGGGGATGAAGACTGTGAGCCCCCTGGGGACAACCTGATCACCTTGTAACCTCTCCAGGGCTTAGAACAGGGCCTTGCACATAGTAAGCGCTTAATAAATGCCATTATTATTATTATTATTATTATTATTATTATTATTATTATTATAGATGCTCAGTAACTACTACTGACTGATTGTCTGAACTCCCTCACTGAGCCAAGAAGGTGGGGGAGGAAGATCAGGCCTCTAGCCTCCTCCTGTTTTCTCCCCAGCCCCGACCACACTTCACGGCTGCCCATCCAGCCGGGAGAACAGAGCCTGGCCGTAAAGGCTTTTTCAACTGACAATCCTATCAAACTCCCGTTTGCCGGTGTATATTACCAAGTGCAATTGCCAAGTAATGAGAACTAAACTCTATCTGTCGGAACAAACCAAGCAGACATTTCCCTGGGCTCTTAGGAAGGGGCTGAAGGGAAAACTCGGAGTTCTTGGCCTCCCTTAGCTGTCTTCCTGCCTGGAAGCAGGGGGCTTGGGAAATATCCCCTCTGGGATCTTGTCCTGATTTTCCAGACAACTCAAACATTCCCTTTCTCCTTCTCTCCATCCCTCTTTTCTCCCTCGTTGCCCCCGTTCCGTCTCGGCAAGGGAATCCCTTGGGTAAGAGAGGAGGAATCAATCAATCAATCAATCAGTCGCATTTATTGAGCGCTTACTGTGTGCAGAGCACTGTACTAAGCGCTTGGGAAGTCCAAGTTGGCAACATATAGAGATGGTCCCTACCCAACAGTGGGCTCACAGTCTAGAAAGACTGTGGAAGAGAGAGAGAGAGGTCCATCCACGTTGAGAAGCAGTGTGGCTCAGTGGACAGAGCCCAAGTCTGGGAGTCAGAAGGACCTGGGTTCTAATCCCGGCTCCGCCACGTCCTGCTCTGTGACCTTGGGCAAGTCACTTCACTTCTCTGGGCCTCAGTTACCTTATCTGTAAGATGGGGATAAGATTGCGAGCCTCACGTGAGACAGGGCCTGATTAACTCCAGTGCTTCAAACAGCGCTTGGCACATAGTAAGCACTTAACAAGTACCGCAATTATTATTCTTGTCAAATGCACATTTCTCTCCAGAGGATTGGGCGGGGAGGAGGCAGAGGAGAAGTGAGGGAGGGAGGCTGAGGGACCGGCCTTCCCGCTTCCCGCCTGGGCAATTTAGCCAGAAATGCGCTCCCGCCGAGTCGGATGCGTCTCGGGAACAATTGACTGGATTTCAATCAGAAATCCATCTTCCTTAAAGATAGCTTTCGGGTAACAACAGCGGACAGTCTATAATATTCTTCCTAATGCCAAACAATGAGGGGGTGGACACACACACACACACACACACACACACACACACACACACACACGCGCGCGCGCGCAAACCAAGTTCTGGCCCAATTCCCCTGGGGTCTGAGCCCCCCAACTCTGGGCCAAGGGCGAGGCGGATCTGGACCAATGGAAAGAATCAATCAATGAATCATCATCATCATCAATCGCATTTATTGAGCGCTTACTGTGTGCAGAGCACTGGACTAAGCGCTTGGGAAGTACAAGTTGGCAACATATAGAGACAGTCCCTACCCAATAGTGGGCTCGCAGTCTAAAAGGGGGAGACAGAGAACAAAACCAAACATACTAACAAAATAAAATAAATAGAATGGTGTTTACTTCAGTAATGGAAAGCCCATGTAGTGCATCTTATGCCCAAGGCGATCAGGCAAATCGTTGGCTCCAGCGACTTCCCAGACAATAATAACAATTATTGTGCTGTTTGTTAAGCACTTTCTATGTGCCTGGCACTGTACTAAGTTCTGGGATAGATACCAGTTCATCAGGTTGGACCCAGTTAATAATAATAATGATAATGGCATTTATTTAGCACTTACGAGGTGCAAAGCATTATTCCAAGCGCTGGGGAGGTTACAAGGTGATCAGCTTGTCCCACGGGGAGCTCACAGTCTTCATCCCCATTGTACAGATGAGGGAACCGAGGCACAGGGAAGTTAAGTGACTTGCCCAAAGTCACACAGCTGACAATTAGCAGAGCCGGGATTTGAACCCATGACCTCTGACTCCAAAGCCCGGGCTCTTTTGACTGAGCCATGCTGCTTCTCTACTATGTGCTGAGCACTGTACTAAGCGTTTGGGAGACGTCTGGGAGCCCCCAGACCTCCTGACAGTCACCAAGATCATTGAAAGTAGGTATTGTATCTAACTACTCTACTGAACTATTCTCTTCCAAAAGCTCCACTCTCAGGGTGTGCTCAGCCTAGTGGATAGTAAGCGCTCAATAAATACGATTGATGATGATGGATAGAGCACGGACCTGGAGCAGAAGGATGTGGGCTCTAATCCCGGCTCCGCCGCTTGTCTGCTGTGTGACCTTGGGTAAGTCACTTCACTTCTGTGGACCTCTGTCACCTCATCTGTAAAATGGGGATTAAGACTGATGGGGGACATGAACAGAGAAGCAGCTCAGTGGAAAGAGCCCGGGCTTTGGAGTCAGAGGTCATGGGTTCAAATCCCGGCTCCGCCAATGGTCAGCTGTGTGATTTTGGGCAGGTCACCTAACTTCTCTGTGCCTCAGTTAGCTCATCTGTAAAATGGGGATTAAGACTGTGAGCCCCCTGTGGGACAACCGTATCACTTTGTAACCTCCCCAGCGCTTAGAACAGTGCTTTGCACATAGTAAGTGCTAAATAAATGCCATTATTATTATTCATTCATTCATTCAATCGTATTTATTGAGCGCTTACTGTGTGCAGAGCACTGTACTGAGCGCTTGGGAAGTACAAGTTAGCAACATCTAGAGACGGTCCCTACCCAACAGCGGGCTCACAGTCTAGAAGGGGGAGACAGACAACGAAACAAAATATATAAACCAAATAAAATAAATAGAATAAATATGTACAAGTAAAATAGAGTAATAAAATATGTACAAACATATATACTTATATACAGGTATCTACCTATCCTATCCTATCTACCCCCTACAGCACCTGGCATGTAGTAAATACCCCTCAAAATCATCAGATGATGATGATGATGATGGCAGAGCACTGTACTAAGCGCTTGGGAAGTATTATTATTAACTGGGTCCAACCTGATTAACTGGCATCTATCCCAGAACTTAGTACAGTGCCAGGCACATAGAAAGTACTTAACAAATAGCACAATAATTGTTATTATTGCCTGGGAAGTCTCTGGAGCCAACGATTTGCCTGATTGCCTTTGGTATCAGATGCACTACATGGGCTTTCCATTACTGACCAACTTCAGCCTCAATTACTTGTGAGGTCACACAAGATTTCCTCAAATTCCAAATGCCTGATCCTCAGCAATCAATCAATCGACCAATCGTATTTATTGAGCACTTATTGTACAAGATGCTTGGGAGAATGCCATATTATAATCAATTAATCATTAGTATTTATTGAGCGCTTACTGTGTTCAGGCACTGTACTCAGCAGTTGGGAGAGTGTAATACAAAGGAGTTGGGAGATATGTTCCCTGCCCACAAGAAGCTTACAGTCTAGAGGGGGAAAGCTCCACAACTCCTCCAGATTTTGCCTGCTAGGTGGAGATAATTCGGCCCTGACTCAGAATCCCATAACTTCAAGAAGCCCCTAATTCCTTTTTTTATAGTACTTGGTAAGTGCTTACTCCATGCCGGGCACTGTACCGAGCGCTGGCGTAGATACAAGCTAATCAGGTGGCACACAGTCCCTGTCCCACACGGGACTCACAGTCTTAATCTCCATTTTACAGATGGGGAAACTGAGGCCCAGAGAAGTGAAACTGACTTGCCCAAAGTCACACAGCTGACAAGCGGTGGAGTCAGGATTAGAACCCGGGTCCTCTGACTCCCTAGCCTGTGGGTCGAGCTGTTTTTATTTTATTTTATTTTTATTTTATTTTTTATTTTATTTTATTTTATTTTGTTACTATGTTTGGTTTTTTTTTTTCTCTGTCTCCCCCATTTAGACTGTGAGCCCAATGTTGGGTAGGGACTGTCTCTATATGTTGCCAATTTGTACTTCCCAAGCGCTTAGTACAGTGCTCTGCACATAGTAAGCGCTCAATAAATATGATTGATTGATTGATTGATTGATTCAGAGAGACCAGATTCACCCCACCGAGCCTTCTCCTACCCCTCTCCGGCTTCGGACCGACCACGCATCTCTTGGTCTCTTCCCTAAAAGACCCGTCCGTCGGCCTTCTCAGACTCAATGACTCCTAGGTATTCCCCCCAGCTCTTTATTCTCCCCCTGGGAACTATTGCACTATTTGTCCTCTCCTCCCTTCTCTCCAGACTCTGTCCCTCATCTGTTTGAACAATTTCTCTCCCCGTCGACTTTATTGATCCTTTTTCAGAGCTGTGAAGACTCCTATTACTTCCCCTTGATGTCTCCTCTTTCCCAGCGAGGCGCCCATCTCTCTCTGACCCTTCTCTCGGAGATGGGATTATTAAGCACTGCGACTCTCTGTTCGTCCGCACCGCTGTCTTGGGAGAAAGAGTGCCAGAGCTCTTGACTTCAAAATAATGAGGCGAAGCTTGCATTTCGAGTCCAAATGCACAAAAATCCAAGCACTTCTTGCCCGTTTTGCCGCCGTTCCCTCAGATCCTGATCCTCTTCTCCCTTCGGTGGTCCTAGCTCCTGCTGGGTCACACTGGAGAAATTAATAACTGTGGTAATAATAATCGCGGTATCTGTTAAGCGCTATGTGCCACTCTCCTATGAATCGACCCCTTATTGTGGCAGGAGAGTTTGCGTACCCTGATGAACCTTAGGGTCACGCATATAGGGCAACCTATAATGGCAAGATATAAGCCAAAACTTCAGACAAAGCCAATTCACCCGTGCTGGGCAGCAGCAGCATGGGAAAGACTCAAAGGCGGTTAATCAAGTAACCAAAGCGTTGATCAAAGACAACGGCAGAGACTCAAGTTTTCAATGCGCGGAAGAAGGCAATAGTATTTACTATTCTATTTATTTTGTTAATGATGCGCATATAGCTATAATTCTATTTATTCTGACGATTTTGACGCCTGTCTACATGTTTTGTTTTGTTGTCTGTCTGCCCCTTCTAAACTGTGAGCCCGTTGTTGGGTAGGGACCGTCTTTGTATGTTGCCGACTTCCCAAGCACTTAGTACGGTGCTCTGCACACAGTAAGTGCTCAATAAATACGACTGAATGAATGAATGATAGTATCTTTACCAAGAAAACTCTATGGATACACATGCCGGAATGACTTTATGACAGAAGATGGGATGTCCATCCCCCCATCTTACCTCATTCCCTTCCCCACAGCACCTGTATATATGTATGTTTGTACATATTTATTACTCTATTTATTTATTTTATTTGTACATATCTATTCTATTTATTTTATTTTGTTAGTATGTTTGGTTTGTTCTCTGTCTCCCCCTTTTAGACTGTGAGCCCACTGTTGGGTAGGGACTGTCTCTATATGTTGCCAATTTGTACTTCCCAAGCGCTTAGTACAGTGTTCTGCACATAGTAAGCGCTCAATAAATACGATTGATGATGATGATGATGATGGTGATGTTCTGAAGAGGACGTTTCTATGGGTCAGAAAAGGCTCAATGACATTTGAGAAGAGAACTAGGTGCCAAGCAGAGTACTAAGCACTGGGGTAGATATCAGATCATCAGGTCCCAAATGGGGCTCACAGTCTAAGTAGGAGGGAGAACAGGTATTGAATCCCCATTTTGCAGATGAGGGAACTGAGGCACAGAGAAGTTAAGGGACTCGCCCAAGAGCACACAGCAGGCAAGTGGGAGAGCTGGAATTAGAACTCAGGTTCTCTGACTCCCAAGCTCTCGCCCATGCTGCTTGAAAAGGTGAGGCCAGGTGCAGTCCTGTTCGCAGCTGCAGCCTTGGCTATTTCCTATCCAATTTTGGTTTTCTAAAGGTATTTGTTAAGTGCTTACTATGTGGCAGGCACTCTACTAAATGCTGGGGTAAATAGAAGATAATCAGGCTGGACACATTCCTTGTCCCTTAACAAATCCCTCCTTCCTCTCCCCCTCCTCCCCATCTCCATCCCCCCCGCCTTACCTCCTTCCCTTCCCCACAGCACCTATATATATGTATATATGTTTGTACGTGTTTATTACCCTATTTATTTATTTATTTTACTTGTACATATTTATTCTACTTATTTTATTTTGTTAATATGTTTTGTTTTGTTCTCCGTCTCCCCCTTCTAGACTGTGAGCCCACTGTTGGGTAGGGACCATCTCTATATGTTGCCGACTTGTACTTCCCAAGCGCTTAGTACACTGCTCTGCACACAGTAAGCGCTCAATAAATGCGATTGATTGATTGATTGATTGATTAATAAATACGATTGAATGAATGAATGAATCATCATCGTTCGGGGCAGTCGGGCGTGGATTAAGTCAGGAGAAAGATTCAACTGCTCCCTTGGTGTAAAATCCCCAAGCAGCGGAACACCCAAAGGGACCTGCTGTGTGACCTTGGACAAGTCACTTAACTTCTCTGGCCCTCAGTTACTTCATCTGTAAAATGGGGATTAAGACGGTGAGCCCCACGTGGTACCACCTGATCACCTTGTATCTATCCCAGTGTTTACAACGGTGCTTGACACATAATAAGTGCTTAACAGGTACCGTTATTATTATCATTATTATTATTGTATTTTCTCTCCTTTGAACAGCTTTGCTCTCTCTATTCCTTTCGTGTTTTGCTGCCAGGCTTTGAGACGGAAAATTTGAATGATATCTGCGCAATAATCTCCTCCAACCCCAGCCCTTAGCTTCTGGAGATCAGTCTGTGGAGATTTGATCTGGAATAGGAGCAGGGCTCTCTTTAAACATGCCCCTGTAGCGATTCAATTACACAGATTACACTTCCCTGGATTGGGATGCAGCTTCTAAGCACTCGTGACTTGTAACGGGGAATGTGGAAAGGCGCTGGAAGATAAAGTCTTCACTCTGTGTCTAGCTATGCTTTTTTTAATATATTTTTCAGTCACACATCTCACGTCCTAGTGAGCTACAGAGTTGTGAGCTATTACTCAGCGATACAAAAGGAAAGCTCCCTATTTTCACTCCTCAGCCCGAGGTTTGGCTTCCTTATTTATTTACTAACGTGCCGCCGGCTGAATTGAGCTCAGAACAACATTAAAAGGAAATAGACATATCTCTCAGCAGCTCATGGGAGGCTAAGTTATCAACGAGAGAAGCAGCACGGCTTAGTGGACAGAGCACAGAGCTGGGAGTCGGAAGGGTCTGGGTTCTAATTCCACTCTTCCACTTGTCTGCCCTGTGACCTTAGGCAAGTCGCATTCACTTCTCCGAGCCTCAGTTAGCTGTAAAATGGGGATTAAGGCTGTGAGGCCCACGTAGGACAACCTGATTACCTTGCATCTTATCCCAGAGCTTAGATCAGTGCCTGGCACATAGTAAGCGCTTAACAAATACCGTAGTTCTTCTTTTCCTTCTAATTCTCTGTTGGGTGTCTGACACTACCATAAGCATGATAATTTCCAGGTCTCAGACAGTCGGGTCAAACGTAGGGCAAGTAAGCATCATGCAAAATCGTTGGGCTTATTAAAAGGAATTTGGCAAGAAACTAGCCAAGCTCAAACTCTCCAAGATGTTCCTTGCTTTCTTAGGCTGGGAGCCAAGGCTTTTTCAAAGAAAGGGATCATAGCAATCCCTATAAATCAATCAGTAAATTCTGCCATATGATGAGGTTTCCCGACCGATGAGATCTTAGAACGATCTACTTAAGATCACTTGAAAACTGGAAATGCTTAGAACCAATTTCGGAGGTGAAATTTAAAAACCTTCCGTTTCTCCTAGGACCCCCTTCCTTATTTCCCTTGGGAATAGACAAAAGATGGCTCCAAAGTGCTTTGCCGCCTAGGCTTGAGACTTTCGTTCTCAACTCACGGCAACCCTGGAGTTCCTTGCGGTGTTCCCCGGGACGGAAGCCGTCCGTTTGGCAAGCGGCTCGGATGGGAATCTTTGATCACATTTATCTCCAAGGGGAAAAGAGGATAAATAAGTAAAGAAGAATCCAATAAAAATGAAAGGCGTCCCCATTTCTTGCTTACTTTCAGATTATATTGCTACAGGGAAGGCCACACAATTGGAAGGAAAGAGGATTGCGAGGAAGACAGGCTTCACTCCAACCGGACGCCTGCTCATTCTCCCTACTTTCTCCCCCACCCTCCTTGTGGGGGGCCTCCCATTAGAAGCAATTTAATCCAGTGGAAAGAGCACAGGTTTGGGAGTCAGAGGTCATGGGTTCTAATCCCAGCTCCTCCACTTGTCTGCTGGGTGACCTTGGATAAGTCACTTCACTTCTCTGGGCCTCAGTTCCCTCATCTGTAAAATGGGGATTAAGCCTGTCAGCCCCATGTGGCACGTGGACTGTGTCCAACCTGATTACCTTGTATCGATCCCGGTGCCCGGCACATACTAAGTGCTTAACAAATATCATTAAAAAAAAAGTAAACTCATCATTTATGTCTGGCACTTATGAAATTAATGTACCAATCTTCAGGACTTATCAGTCAATCAATGGTATTTATTGAACACTTACTGTCTGCAGAGCACTGTACTAAGCACTTGGGGAGAGCACTTACATACATGCTCAAATGAACATTTAATAATGTGCATTAATTCCTCTGTTCTTAAATATTTTGCTGCCAGTCTCCCCCCGACATTAGACTGTAAGCTCCTTGTGGACAGGGAATGTGTCCACAGCACCTGTATACGTGTATGTGTGTTTGTACATATTTATTACTCTATTTATTTATTTTACTTGTACCTATCTATTCTATTTATTTTATTTTGTTAGTATGTTTGGTTTTGTTCTCTGTCTCCCCCTTCTAGACTGTGAGCCCACTATTGGGTAGGGACTGTCTCTATATGTTGCCAGCTTGCATTTCCCAAGTGCTTAGTACAGTGCTCTGCACACAGTAAGCGCTCAATAAATGCGATTGATTGATTGATTGATTGATTGATTGATTCCCTGTTTTGTGCTTCCCAAGCACCTAGTTCAAGCTTTTAGTACAGTGCTCTGCACTCAGTAAGTGCTCAATAAATATGATTGATTGATAGTTCTGGGCATCGCGTACAGTAGATGCAGGATGAGAAGCAGCATGGCCCAGTGGCTATAGCACAGGCCGGGAAATGAGGAGGACTCCCGGCTCTCCTACTTGACCGCTGTGTGACCTTGGGCAAATCGCTTAACATCTCCACGCTTTAGTTACCTCATCTGTAAAATGGGGATTAAGACTGTGAACACCATGTGGGACAGGGACCGTGTCCAACTTGATTTGTTTGTATCCACCCCAGCGCTTAGTGCAGTGCCTGGCACACAGTAAGCACTTAACAAATCCCATCATTATTATTATTATTAATAGTAGTCGTAGATGAACAATAAAGGCTATTACTGCTATCACTACTAGTAGGGGGAGAATAAATCCAACGAAGGTTTACCGATGTGACTAGTTCAGATAATAATCTTCGGCAGAATTGAAAAAGCAGCCAAGAGAGAGCTCCTTTCTCAGCCTCCTTCAGCGAAGTAGCACTCACCAATACAAAGCGACACCCAAATGTTTTGCAGCTCGGTAAACAGCCCGCACTGCTCCAAGTCTCCCGGAAGGAATCATCTTGCAGGGACCTCCCCAGCGCTTAGAACAGTGCTTTGCACATAGTAAGCGCTTAATAAATGCCATTATTATTATTATTATTATAATATAGAGACGGTCCCTACCCAACAGTTGGGACAACCTGATCACCTTGTGACCTCCCCAGCGCTTAGAACAGTGCTTTGCACATTAGTAAGCGCTTAATAAATGCCATTATTATTATTATTATTATATAGAGACGGTCCCTACCCAACAATTCGGACAACCTGATCACCTTGTGACCTCCCCAGCGCTTAGAACAGTGCTTTGCACACAGTAAGCGCTTAATAAATGCCATTATTATTATTATTCTTATTATTATTATTATATAGAGACGGTCCCTACCCAACAGTTGGGACAACCTGATCACCTTGTGACCTCCCCAGCACTTAGAACAGTGCTTTGCACATAGTAAGCACTTAATAAATGCCATCATTATTATTATTATTATATAGAGACGGTCCCTACCCAACAGTTGGGACAACCTGATCACCTTGTGACCTCCCCAGCGCTTAGAACAGTGCTTTGCACATAGTAAGCACTTAATAAATGCCATTATTATTATTATTATTATATGCAACGAGCCCCCAACGGGCAGCTGAACGCTTCCCATGAAATCTGGCCCTGGGTCCCTTCTGCAGGAGGTAGAACGAAGAGGGGAGGGGAGAGCTAACCTTGGAGACGAGACAAGGAGACTGGAGACACATCTGGAAGATTGGCTGCCTGGGGGATATGTTACAGACACACGTTCAGGGTATAATTAACACAGTCCGGACCAGAGAATGGAACTGAGCCTTTAGGTTTCAGAAGAAGAGGATAAAAAAAAAATCACAAAAAACTGGGGATTGCAGACTATCAGGGCCTGTAAGGACTCTGTGGACCTCACGATAGTAATAGTAATTGTGATATTTCTTAAGTGCTGTGGAAGAAAACTTCAAGGACTCTGCGTTGTGATCAGTCAATCAGTTGTATTTATTGAGCGCTTACTGTGTGCAGAGCACTGTACTAAGTGCTTGGGAAGTACAAGTTGGCATATAGAGACGGTCCCTACCCAACAGGGGCCTCACAGTCTAGAAGGGGGAGACAGAGAACAAAACCAAACGTATTAACAAAATAAAATAAATAGAATAGATATGTACAAGTAAAATAAATAGAGTAATAAATATGTACAAACATATATACATATATACAGTTGCTGTGGGGAAGGGAAGGAGGTAAGATGGGGGGGATGGAGAGGGGGATGAGGGGGAGAGGAAGGAGGGGGCTCAGTCTGGGAAGGCCTCCTGGAGGAGGTGAGCTCTCAGTAGGGCCTTGAAGGGAGGAAGAGAGCTTGGCGGATGGGCAGAGGGATTGAATGAATGAATTTGTTAGGCGCTTCCTATGGGCCTGGCGCTCTAATATGTATATCACCTGTATATATGTCTATATGCTTGTACATATTTATTACTCTATTTTACTTGTACATATTTGTTCTATTTGATTTTGTTAATACGTTTTGTTTTGTTGTCTGTCTCCCCCTTCTAGACCGTGAGCCTGCTGTTGGGTAGGGACCGTCTCTATATGTTGCCAACTTGGACTTCCCAAGCGCTTAGTACAGTGCTCTGCACACAGTAAGCGCTCAATAAATACGAATGAATGAATGAATGTTTAAAAAAAAGGTTACAGCAGAGACAAATTTTTTACTACTAGCTTGTCTTCTCCCTTCTCAGGATCGCACCCAGAGAGTTTCCAGTCCTCTACCAGTCTCGGCTACGGGAGGGAGAGCCAAGCAGAGGCCTACCCATTCCATGCCTAGTTGAGAAAGTGGAAGGCAATCTGCTACAAGTCAAAACTCACCCGTGTTGGGCAGCAGCGGCAGGGGAGAGAGTCAAGGGCGGAGACTCAAGTTTAACTGCAAGGAAGCAGGCAATGGTAAACCACTTCCACATTTTTACCGAGAAAACTCTCTGGATCCGCTACCAGAATGATTGTGTTGCCAATGTGTTGCCAATTTGTACTTCCCAAGCGCTTAGTACAGTGCTCGGCACACAGTAAGCGCTCAATAAATACGGTTGATGATGATGAGTGGGGCGTTATGGGAGAGATGTGTCCACGGCGTCCCCATGGGTCGGATGATGATTAGAAAACTTAAGACAAGACAAGCGCTTCTTCTAGCACTAGTAGGGAGTGGTGGCTGATGGGCAGAGGTTCCTCTCTACTTGGAAGTTGAGTTTCTTTATCAGTGGAAAGAGCACATCCGCCACGTCCCTCCATACATCCGCCAAGCTCGCTCTCTTCCTCCCTTCAAGGCCCTACTGAGAGCTCACCTCCTCCAGGAGGCCTTCCCAGACTGAGCCCCCTCCTTCCTCTCCCCCTCTTCCCCCTCTCCATCCCCCCTGCCTTACCTCCTTCCCCTCCCCACAGCACCTGGATATACGTATATATTTTTGTACTGATTTATTTATTTATTTATTTATTTGTACATATCTATTCTATTTATTTTATTTTGTTAATATGTTTGGTTTTGTTCTCTGTCTCCCCCCTTCTAGACTGTAAGCCCACTGTTGGGTAGGGACCGTCTCTATATGTTGCCAACTTGGACTTCCCAAGCGCTTAGTCCAGTGCTCTGCACATAGTAAGCGCTCAATAAATACGATTGAATGAATGAATGAATGGGCTTTGGAGTCAGTGGTCATGGGTTCAAATCCCAGCTCCGCCACTTGTCAGCTGTGTGACTTTGGGCAAGTCACTTCACTTCTCCGGGCCTTAGTTACCTCATCTGTAAAATGGGGATTAAGACTTTGAGCCCCCAGTGGGACAACCTGATCACCTTGTAACCACCCCAGCACTTAGAATAGTGCTTTGCACATAGTAAGTGCTTAATAAATGCCATTATTATTATTATTATTTATTTGTAGCTGGCACAGCGTCCACACACGATCAGAATGATACATACTTTGTAGACCTAATAATAATAATTATGATGCATGTTAAGTGCTTTCTATGTGTCAAGGACTGCTCGAAGCTCTGGGGGAGATGCAAGAAAATCTAAGTAGGAAGGAGGACAATTAGTGAATCTCCATTTTACAGCTAGTTATAATCTGTAATAATAATTGTTATTATTAATAATAATAATAATAAGATAATCAGGTCAGACACAGTCCTGTCCCTACATGGGGCTTGCAGTCTAGGTGGGAAGGAGAAGAGACACTGAGTCCCCATTTTACAGATAAGGAAACTGAGGCACGGAGCAATCAAGTGACTTGTCCAATGTCACACAACAAGCAAGTGGTAGAGCCGGGACCATGACCTTTCCTTCAGACCACGCTACATCTTAAAGACCTCTCAAAAAAAGACGGGATTGCAGAGGGGTATACCCTGAAACACTCGGAGGGCTTTCTGAAATTTGGAAAAAATCCTAGAACGGGAAATGTAATAACAATAATTGTGGCATTCGTTAAGCGTTTATTATGTGCCATCACTGTGCTAAGCGCCGGTGTAAAGAACTGCAATCAGATGAGACACAGGCCCCGTCTTCTATGGGGCTACCGTCCTAAGGTATTTAATACCCATTTTACAGATGAGGAAATTGAGCACAGAGAAGATAGTTAATCATATTTATTGAACGCTTACAGTGTGCAGAGCACTATACTAAGCACTGAGAAGAGTACAATAGAACATTATCGTAGTCACATTCCCTGCCCACAACGAGCTTACGGTCTAGAGGAAGTTAAATGACTTACCCACGGTCGCCCAGCAGGCAAGCGGCGGAGGCGGAATTAGAACCCGTCTCTTTAGACTCCCAGCCCTTGCTCTTTTCACTGGGGCTCACCGCACCTGTTCTATAGCCTGTCCTCTGCCTTCCGAGGCCACCCACCAACTGCTCGTGCCAAAGAAAAGTGGTTTGAAGGAAGCGTTTGCCTGGGGCAATGCCCTCTGGGCTGGGTGCCAACGTCTGATAGAGCCGTACGCTTCGCCCGGAGAAGAGTTAAGGGAAAAGACAAGTAGCTTGGGAAAGGTGTCCTATCTGCTGGAAGAAAATGATCTGTTTGTGAGCCGACAAAGTTCACTCTGTCAAGTGCCTTTTGACACGATGGTCGCCGCCGAGGAGCTTGGAAAAGGGCCAGCTCCGCACAGCAAGCTTCCTACTCGTATTCCGAGCTGTGAGGAGATAAACCAGCCTACTCTAGGCCCTCTTTTTCCTCCATTCCCTTCTCCCTCCTTTTATTCGTCCCCCCTTCCCAGCCCCACGGCACTGATGTACATTTCTGTCATTTATTTATTTCTCTGTCAGCTGTGTGACTTCGGGAGAGCCGCTTCACTTCTCTGGGCCTCATCTGTTAAATGAGGATTAAGACTGCGAACCCCACGTGGGACGCCCTGATGACCTTGTATCTACCCCAGCCTTCGAATGCGAATTAAGAATTAATAATGATACATTGTTATTAATAATTATTATTTAGAATTAGAATGTACAATTTAGAATGAATAATTAATAAAAATGCATTAATATTAATAATAATGTCTCCCCCTCAGTACTATAAGCTGGTTGTGAACAGGGAACACGTTTGTTATATTGTTATACTGTACTCTCACAAGCGCTTGGTACAGTACTCTGCACACTGTAAGCACTCAATAAATACCAGTGATTGATTGATTAATCCTTAGGAAGTTTCCTCTACCATGCCCAGGCCCCAGCCAAAGAACAGAGTCTGTCAGTCAGTCAGTCAATCGCATTTATTGAGCGCTTACCGTGTACCGAGCACTGTATTAAGCACTTGGGAGAGAACAGTACAACAATATAGCAGATACATGCCCAGTCATAGCACAGAGTCTGTCAGTCAGTCAGTCAATCGCATTTATTGAGCGCTTACCGTGTACCGAGCACTGTATTAAGCGCTTGGGAGAGAACAGTACAACAATATAGCAGATACATGCCCAGTCATAGCACAGAGTCTGTCAGTCAGTCAGTCAATCGCATTTATTGAGCGCTTACCATGTACAGAGCACTGTATTAAGCGCTTGGGAGAGAACAGTACAACAATATAGCAGATACATGCCCAGTCATAGCACAGAGTCTGTCAGTCAGTCAGTCAATCGCATTTATTGAGCGCTTACCATGTACAGAGCACTGTACTAAGCGCTTGGGAGAGAACAGTACAACAATATAGCAGATACATTCCCAGCCCACAGTCTAGAGGGGAAGCCAGACATTAATATAAATAAATAAATGACAAATATGGACATAAGTGCTGTGGGGTTGGGACGGGGGATGAATAAAGGGAGCAACTCAGGGCGACGTAAAAGGAGCGGAAGAAAAGGAAAGGAGGGCTTAGTCTGGGAAGATCTCTTGGAGGAGATGTACGTTCAGTAAGTCTTTGAAGCAGGGAAGAGGAATTTTCTGTTGGATTTAAGGAAGGAGGATGTTCCAGGACGGAGGCAGGACATGGGAGAGAGCTCAGTAATGAGATAGATGAGATCGAGGGACAGTGAGAAGGTTAGCGATAGAGGAGCAAAGTGTGCAGGTGGCATTGTAATAGGAGAGTAGTGAGATGAGGTAGGAGGGGGCAAGATGATTGAGTGCTTAAATAATGTTGGTATTTGTTAATCAATCAATCAATCAATCGTATTTATTGAGCGCTTACTGTGTGCAGAGCACTGTACTAAGCTCTTGGAAAGTACAAGTTGGCAACATATAGAGACAGTCCCTACCCAAAAGTGGGCTCACAGTCTAAAAGGGGGAGACAGAGAACAAAACCAAACATACTAACAAAATAAAATAAATAGAATAGATATGTACAAGTAAAATAAATAAATAAATAGAGTAATAAATATGTACAAACATATATACAGGTGCTGTGGGGAAGGGAAGGAGGTAAGATGGGGGGATGGAGGGGGGACAAGGGGGAGAGGAATGAAGGGGCTCAGTGTGGGAAGGCCTCCTGGAGGAGGTGAGCTCTCAGTAGGGCCTTGATGGGAGGAAGAGAGCTAGCTTGGTGGATGGGCAGAGGGAGGGCATTCCAGGCCCGGGGGATGAGCGCTTACTAAGCGCTTACTACATGCCAAGCACTGTTCTAAGCACTCGGGGGGATACAAGGTAATCAAGGTTGGCCCAGGTGGGGCTCACAGTCTTAATCCCCATTTTACAGATGAGGGAACTGAGGCCCAGAGAAGTGAAGTGACTTGCCCAAAGTCACACAGCAGACAAGCGGCGGAGCCGGGATTAGAACCCACAACCCCTGACTCCCAAGCCCGGGCTCTTTCCACTGAGCCACGCTGCTTCTCATAGAGGAGAGGATGGGTAAGGTTCCTCAATCAGGTTGATTCTGGAGAAGGGGAGCAAGGAGTTCTAATGGTGGTTTGGTGGCAAGGCAGGAAATTCTGGCAAAAAACTTCTTCCCCCGGCTCATCTTTTCCTAACCAAACTGTTGGCGCTTTTGCTAGGCTTGACGGGTTTTTTTTCTAGAACTTAGTAGTTCTTCACCTCCCCCGTGAAGAGTTATTGGAATGGCTTTTACAGAAAACAAGTTCCAGTCAACTGAGTCCTCTCAACTGAGTGACACAGGGAAGGGAAGAAACGGTCCCTGCTTTGAAGAACAGTAAGGAATGGGATTCAGGGACAGGGCAGTCAGCAACAGAATCGTAAAACACAAATAATAATAATAATAATGTCGGTATTTGTTAAGCGCTTACCATGTGCAAAACACTGTTCTAAGCGCTGGGGAGGTTACAAGGTGATCAGGTTGTCCCACGGGGGGCTCACAATTTTAATCCCCATTTTACAGATGAGGGAACTGAGGCCCAGAGAAGCTAAGTGACTTGCCCAAAGTCACACAGCTGACAGTTGGCGGAGCTGGGATTTGAACCCATGACCTCTGACTCCAAAGCCCAGGCTCTTTCCACTGAGCCACAGCAGCTTCTCCATGACAGACACATAATAATTGTGGTAATAATTGGAGAAGTTGGAGTAATCGGAGAAGCAGCGTGGCTCAGTGGAAAGAGCACCGGCTTTGGAGCCAGAGTTCATGGGTTCCAATCCCGGCCCCGCCAATTTCTAGACTGTCAGCCCGCTGTTGGGTAGGGACCGTCTCTATATGTTGCCAACTTGTACTTCCCAAGCGCTTAGTACGGTGCTCTGCACACAGTAAGCGCTCAATAAATACGATTGAATGAATGAATGAATGAATGGTCAGCTGTGTGACTTTGGGCAAGTCACTTCACTTCTCTGTGCCTCAATTACTTCAGCTGTAAAATGGGGATTAAGACTGTGAGCCCCCCATGGGACAACCTGATCACCTTGTAACCTCCCCTGCGCTTAGGCTAGTGCTTTACACAAAGTGCTTAATAAATGCCATTATTATTAATAATAATAATAATTGTAGAGCCCAGAGGACCTGGTGTGACTTTGGGCAAGTCATTTCACTTCTCTGTACCTCAGTTACCCCATCTGTAAAATAGGGATTAAATCCTACCCCCTCTTACTTAGACTGTGAGCCCCATGTGGGACAGGGACTGTGTCCAACCTGATTGACTCGTATCTACCCCAGCATTTAGAACAGTGCTTGGCGCATAGTGAGCCTTTAACAAGTAGCATAATTATTAACATTTAATTATTTGTTAAGCACTCAACTAGGTGCCAGACACTGTACTAAACTCTGTGATAGATACAAGATAATCAGGTTGGACACAGTCCCTGTCCCATTTAGGGCTCACAGTTTTAATCCCCATTTTACAGATGAGGTAACTGAAGCACAGAGAAATTAAGTGACTTGCCTAGGGTCAGAGAGCAGACGAGTGGAGGAGCTGGGATTCGAACCCAGGTCCTCTGACACTCAGGCACGTACTTTTTTCCGCTAGGCCACACTGATGCAAAAACGCAAATGACGAGATTTGTATTGTAGATACACACTTGCTCAAGGGCTACTGCAAAGGATGGAACGGTAGAGAAAATAGAGTCTCAAGGGGCAGGATTTAGCAGAGTTTTGAAGGGGGAAGAGGTATAATTTGGCAGTCATTTCAATCAATCAATCAATCGTATTTATTGAGCGCTTACTGTGTGCAGAGCACTGTACTAAGCGCTTGGGAAGTACAAGTTGGCAACATATAGAGACAGTCCCTACCCAACAGTGGGCTCACAGTCTAAAAGGGGGAGACAGAGAACAAAACCAAACATACTAACAAAATAAAATAAATAGAATAGATATGTACAGGTAAAATAAATAAATTTCGGGTGAGGGGAAATGGGAATTGTCCGTCAATCATATTTATTGAGGGCTTACTGTGTGCAGAGCACTGTACCAAGCGCTTGTCAAGAATCATGAAGGATTTTGGCCTCACCGACTTGAGTCCTTAAGCGACGACTATTGTGTAACTCGATGGGGAAAGAGAGAGCTGGGAAAAAATGCTTTGAGGGCTGGCATATTTTTTTATCTTTCTTTTTAAGGCTGATCTAACCCATCCAAAAGGAAACTCATTGCGATATAAAACTGATCGACATAGAAACATTAAAAACCTCAGAATCTTTCTCCCGGGGGCTGGGCTACCCGAGCAGTGTACTGGAACAAAATCGGGTCGTAAATCTTGCCTAACTATGCTTTCATCTAGATATAAAATTCCAACTCTCTTACCTGAAACCCTCTTGTCGCCTTCAACAAGCGGCCGTGTCCCACCCCAGGGGCCTGCTGTACTTGGACAGTGATATGTACTGAGCATTTTTTCTGTTCAGGGCACTGTACTAATCACTTGGAAGAGGACAATGTGTTAAAGTTGGTAGTTAAGATCCCTGTCCTCAAAGAGCTTCTAGTCTAATCTCCAACTACCTGGGGAACAGAAAGGGCCTCTAACAGGCTCCATGTTTTGTTGTTTTGTTTTAAATAGTATTTGTTAAGCGCTTACTATGTGTGTTTCTGGCACTGTATTAAGCGCTGGGGTAGATACAAGCTAATCAGGTTGGACGCAGTCCACGTCCCACATGGGGCTCACAGTCTTACTCCCCATTTCTCAGATGAGGGAACTGAGGCCAGAGAAGTAAAGTGACTTGCCCGAGGTCACACGGCAGACTAGTCGTGGATCAGGGATTAGATTTCCAGGCCTGTACTCTATCCACTGGGCCATGCTGCTTTGACTGTTTTCATCATCATCAATCGTATTTATTGAGCGCTTACTATGTGCAGAGCACTGTACTAAGCGCTTGGGAAGTACAAATTGGCAACATATAGAGACAGTCCCTACCCAACAGTGGGCTCACAGTCCAAAAAGTGGGCTCACAGTCTAAAAGTCCAGCTCCCATCTGTCTCGTTGTGTGGAGGACAGCTGTGTCTTTGGGGTGCTGTTGTTGTTCTTTGTACAAAGTGCTTGTCACATGCTAAGCGCTTAACAAATAGCATTATTATTAATAATAATACTTGGTTTTTGTCCTTCATCTGACTTTCATAAGAAAGTGGAAAAGCACCCCAACCTTTACCAGGGCGTTCAAGTATCATATGGACTGATGGTTTGCCAAATACGTGATGTCTGTTCTATGACCCTCGGACTGCACAAAGGGGACCGGGTGAGAGAGTGCGGATGGTTCGGTGAAAGCCCTCACCACTACCGCGAAAATAACTCAAGCCATATATCCACTGGTAATAGAACATGTGCCTTTCCCCCTTAACCACGGGTATCGGAGCAATGCTTAGCTAAATGGCAAGAGGCCAGAAAAGACGCATGATTGTGTTTTCACGGAATAAAGTGGTAGACGTGGTTCCTTCCCTCAAGGAACTTACATTGTAGCAGCGGAGACTGACAGTATAATAAATTGCAGAGAAGGAAAATGGTAGCGTATAAACTTCTCCCTTCCTCCACCCCCAAAACCACATGGAGAAATAAAGCATTCATTCAGTCGTATTTATTGAGCACTTACTGTGTGCAGAGCACTGTACTAAGCGCTTGGGAAGTACAAATCAGTAACATATAGAGATGTTCCCTACCCAACAACAGACTCACAGGCTGAAAGATGATAGAAGATAGTTATGGGCAGGGAATGTACCTGCTAATTCTCTTGTATTTTACTCTCCCAATCGCCCACTACAGTGCTCTGCACACAGTAAGCACTCGATAATTGATTGATTGATTTCTATCATTTCTCATGTGTGTACTTTATTGTAAGTATGTCTCCCCCACTAGACTGTAAGCTCCTTGTAGGTGGGCCATGTGTCTGCCAACTCTATTGTACTCTCCCAAGCACTTAGTACAGTGCTCTGCACATAGTAATCACTCAATAAATACCGCTGATTGACTGAAGTGGACTAGAACCCAGGTTTCCTGACCCCCCAGTCTGCTCTCACATGAGTAGATGAAGAAACACAGGTGACAGGGACTCTAAATCATCTGAGTTGCAGACAGATTGCTGCTGGGGAGTGAAACAAAGGTATACATCATACCCAAAATGTCACACCCTTGTCATTGTCACTGTCAATTTATGTCTATTGTATTGCACATTCAGTTAGTCTATTGTATTTATTGAGTACTTACTGTGCGCAGAGCACTGTAGGGAAGCAGTGTGGCTCAGAGGAAACCGGCACGGGCTTTGCAGTCAGAGGTCATGGGTTCAAATCCCGGCTCCGCCAATTGTCAGCTGTGTGACTTTGGGCAAGTCACTTCACTTCTCTGGGCCTCAGTTACCTCATCTGTAAAATGGGGATTAAGACTGTGAGCCCCCTGTGGGACAACCTGATCACCTTGTAACCTCCCCAGCGCTTAGAACAGCACTTGGCACATAGTAAGTGCTTAATAAATGCCATTATTATTATTATTATTATTATTATTCTCTGTGCCTCAGTTACCTCATCTGTAAAATGGGGGTGAAGACTGTGAGCCCCCTGTGGGACAACCTGATCACCTTGTATTTCCCCCAGTGCTTAGACTAGTGCTTTGCACATAGTAAGCACTTAATAAATGCTATCATTATTATTATTATTATTACTAAGCACTTGGGAGAGTACAACATAACAATATAACGCACATATTCCCTGCTCACAACCAGTTTACAGTTTAGAGGGGGACATGGCCCCTTTTAATTCTTTGCGTTCTCCAAGTGCACTGTACACACAAGGTGCTCAGTATATATTTTCACTAATGATAGTATGCCAGCGGACTGGATAGAAAGCTGGGAAATACAGGCTCTAATTTCTATAAATAATTCACGATGTGATTTATAGCAAATCACTTAACCTCTCATCTGTAAAATGGGCAGTTTCTCATCTATACAATGGACAGTGTAGGATCTTACCTTTCCCCTGAAACGTTGTCTATTCCCAATCAATTCCGTAATGAATGGCAACTGACTACGGAGAAAAGAGATGGGAGATGAAGCGCTCTGGGCTTCTTGTAGCAACATCATGCATTTAAAATCAGGGCAGTGTTTCTGCTTTTGCTGTTCTGACAGTCCGGAGGGCAGGTTTCAGGCTTCGTGGATGCGCCTGTGAGTGATGTTAACTCTCTCTGGGGGAGAGGTTTGGACGAAGCATAACTAGGGCTGTGCCCTTTCCCAGCAGCTTTGTCAGGAGTCACTGATTGACTTGAGACAGGAGGATGGAGAGGAGCCGGGAGAGGGACCTGGAGTGAAAGAAAGGAGAGGGTCAGTTATATCATAATAATAGTAATTTTTGCTTATCTTAATAACCACAATGATAATAAAAGCAGGAAGAACCTGCTTTCTAGACTGTGAGCCCACTGTTGGGTAGGGACCGTCTCTATATGGTGCCAACTTGTACTTCCCAAGCGCTTAGTACAGTGCTCTGCACACAGTAAGTGCTCAATAAATACGATTGAATGAATTGAATTCATTCTAGCTCTCTTCTAGCTCTTTAGCTCGTCTAGCTCTCTTCCTCCCTTCAAGGCCCTACTGAGCGCTCACCTCCTCCAGGAGGCCTTCCCAGACTGAGCCCCTTCCTTCCTCTCCCCCTCATCCCCCTCTCCATCCCCCCCATCTTACCTCCGTCCCTTCCCCACAGCACCTGTATATATGTATATACGTTTGTACATATTTATTACTCTATTTATTTATTTATTTATTTTATTTGTACATATCTATTCTATTTATTTTAATTTGTTAGTATGTTTGGTTTTGTTCTCTGTCTCCCCTTTTTAGACTGTGAGCCCACTGTTGGGTAGGGACTGTCTCTATATGTTGCCAACTTGTACTTCCCAAGCGCTTAGTACAGTGCTCTGCACACAGTAAGCGCTCAATAAACACGATTGATTGATTGATTGAATATGTTGCCAACTTGTACTTCCCAAGCGCTTAGTACAGAGCTCAGCACACAGTAAGCACTCAGTAAATACGATTGAATGAATGAATGAAAGGACCTGGAGTGAAGGAGAGTCAGTTATAATAATACAACAACAATGATAATAAAATTGACTGCTTTTCTTCACTCCAGGCCCCTCCTACCCCGGCTATGAAAATAATGGGGAAATGGGGAGATAGAAAAGAAGTAATATGAATGCAGAAGCTGTGTGACTTTGTCACTTCACTTCTCTGTGCCTCAGTTCCCTCATCTGTAAAATGGGGATTAAGATAGTGAGCCCCAAGTGGGACAACCTGATCACCTTGTATCCCCCCCAGCGCTTAGAACAGTGCTTTGCTCATAGTAAGTGCTTAACAAATACCATTATTATTATTATTATTGTTATTAAAAGGTAAATGTGTACTTTCCCAGACACCAGTACAGTGCCCTGCACACAGTAAGCGCTCAGTAAATACCACTCATTGATTGGTTTGGGGAGAAAGGATCAGTGTGGCTGCAAAGAGGGAAAGAAGCCGAGGTGAACGGGCAAACAGGTTGCTTTCCTACCCTTACTGCTCTATTCATTCATTCATGTTTATTGAGCGCTTACTGTGTGCAGAGTACTGTACTAAGCGCTTGGGAAATCCAAGTTGGCAACATATATGTTGCCAACTTGTACTGCCCAAGCGCTTAGTACAGTGCTCTGCACACAGTAACCGCTCAATAAATACGATTGAATGAATGAATATAGAGACAGTCCCTACCCAACAGTGGGCTCACAGTCTAAAAGGGGGAGACAGAGGACAAAACCAAACATACTAACAAAATAAAATAAATAGAATAGATATGTACAGGTAAAATAAATAAATAAATAAAGTAATAAATATGTACAGACATATATACGTATATACAGGTGCTTCCCAAGCGCTTAGTACAGTGCTGTGCACACAGTAAGCGCTCAATAAATACGATCAATTGATTGCTGTGGGGAAGGGAAGGAAGTAGGATGGGGGGATGGAGGGGGGATGAGGGGGAGAGGAAGGAATCAATCAATGTCGTATTTATTGAGTGCTTACTGTGTGCAGAGCACTGTACTAAGCGCTTGGGAAGTACAAGTTGGCAGCATCTAGAGACGGTCCCTACCCAACAGTGGGCTCACAGTCTAAAAGGGGGAGACGGAGAACAAAACCATACTAACAAAATAAAATAAATAGAATAGAAATGTACAGGTAAAATAAATAAATAGAGCAATAAATATGTACAGACGTATATACCTCCATCCAGGTGCTGTGAGGAAGGGAAGGAGGTAAGATGAGGGGATGGAGGGGGGGCGAGGGGGAGAGGAAGGAAGGGGCTCAGTCTGGGAAGGCCTCCCCTTGTATCCTCCCCAGCGCTTAGAACAGTGCTTTGCGCATAGTAAGCCATTAATAAATGTCATCATTATTATTATTATTATTACTATTATCCTTCTTGCCCCTCACAAACATGGCGGCGCCAGCCTGGCAAAGCCGCCCCTCAGTAAAATGGCGGCTGCTCCCTCCCCGCCCCGCCCCTTTCCCGCCGCCGCCGGCCAATGGGAGAAGAGCACGAGGCTCTGCGCCTGCGCAGTGGCAGCTGTCAGGGCCGTCGGGCGGCGCGTGGCGGGGAAGATGCCTAAAAAGAAGCGGGAGTGGGGGAGCGTCGTCCATGAGGTGAGGAGATTTGGGGCGTGTGGAGGTGTGAAGTGGCCTTTTTTTCCCCTCACAGCGGGTCTGGGGTCAGTCTGCCTCGCACAGAGATAGAAGGGGAGATGGCAGGGAAATGACCAGTGAGGGGAGGTCATAATAATAATCATTATTATTATTATTATTATTATTATTATTATTATTATTAGAGAAGCAGCGTGGCTCACTGGAAAGAGCCCGGGCTTTGGAGTCAGAGTTCATGGGTTCAAATCCCGGCTCTGCCAGTTGTCAGCTGGGTGACTTTGGGCAAGTCACTTCACTTCTCTGGGCCTCAGTTGCCTCATCTGTAAAATGGGGATGAAGACTGTGAGCCCCCCGTGGGACAACCTCATCACCTTGTAATCTCCCCAGCGCTTAGAACAGTGCTTTGCACATAGTAAGGGCTTAATAAATGCCATCATTATTATTATTATTATCATCATCAATCGTATTTATTGAGCGCTTACTAAGCGCTTGGGAAGTCCAAGTTGGCAGCATAGAGAGACAGTCCCTACCCAACAGTGGGCTCACAGTCTAGAATCAATCAATCAATCATATTTATTGAGCGCTTACTGTGCGCAGAGCACTGTACTAAACGCTTGGGAAGTCCAAGTTGGCAACATCTAGAGACAGTCCCTACCCAACAGTGGGCTCCCAGTCTAAAAGGTGGAGACAGAGAACAAAACCAAACATACTAACAAAATAAAATAAATAGAATAGTCTCCAGTCTGAATAGCCAGCACCTGTATATATGTTTGTACATATTTCTTACTCTATTTATTTTACTTGTACATATCTATTCTGTGCTATTTGTTAAGTGCTTACTACGTGTCAGGCCCTGTACTAAGCGCTGGGGAGGATACAGGCTAATCCAGTTGGGCACAGGCCCTGTCCCACGTGGGGCTCACAGTCTCAATCCCCATGCGTATTTATTTTATTTTGTTAATTTGTTTTGTTGTCTGTCTCCCCCTTCTAGACTGTGAGCCCGCTGTTGGGTAGGGACCGTCCCTAGATGTTGCCAAGTTGGACTTCCCAAGCGCTTAGTACAGTGCTCTTCACACAGGAAGAGCTCAATAAATATGTTTGAATAATAATAATGATGATGATGGCATTTATTAAGCACTTACTAGGTGCAAAGCACTGTTCTAAGCGCTGGGGACGTTACAAGGTGATCAAGTTGCCCCACGGGGGGCTCACAGTCTCCATCCCCATTTTACAGATGAGGGAACTGAGGCTCAGAGAAGTTAATCAATCAGTCAATCGTATTTATTGAGCGCTTACTGTGTGCAGAGCACTATACTAAGCGCTTGGGAAGTACAAGTCGGCAACACGTAGAGACAGTCCCTACCCAACAGCGGGCTCACAGTCTAGAAGGGGGAGACAGAGAACAAAACCAAACATACTAACAAAATAAAATAAATAGATATGTACAAGTAAGATAAATAGAGTAATAAATATGTACAAACATATATACATATATATAGGTGCTGTGGGGAAGGGAAGGAGGTAAGATGAGGGGGATGGAGAGGGGGACGAGGAGGGGAGGGGGAAGTTAAGTGACTTGCCCAGGGTCACACAGCAGACGTGGTGGAGTCGGGATTCGAACCTATGACCTCTGACTCCAGAGCCCGAGCTCGTTCCACTGAGCCACGCTGAATGAATGAATGCAGTGCTCTGCACACAGTAAGCGCTCAATAAATATGATTGAGTGAATGAATTTTGCAGGTGAGGGACCTGAGGCCCAGAAAACTAATTGTAGTGGTATTTTTTGAAGTGCTTATTATGTGGGAAGCACTGTACTAAGCGCTGGGGGGATGCAAGGTGATTAGGTTGTCCCACGGGGGGCTCACAGTCTTCATTTCTGTTTTACAGATGAGGTAACTGAGGCCCAGAGAAGTTAAGTGACTTCTTTGTAATGGCATTTATTAAGCGCTTACTATCAATCAATCAATCAATCGTATTTATTGAGTGCTTACTGTGTGCAGAGCACTGTACTAAGCGCTGGGGGGGAATACAAGGTGAGTAGGTTGTCCCACGTGGGGCTCACAGTTTTCATCCCTCTTTTACAGATGAGGTGACTGAGGCCCAGAGAAGTTAAATGACTTTTTTTAAATGGCATTAAGCGCTTACTATGTTCAAAGCACTGTTTTAAGCGCTGGGGAGGTTACAGGGTGATCAGGTTGTCCCACGGGAGGGCTCACAGTCTTCATCCCCATTTTACAGATGAGGTAACTGAGGCACAGAGAAGTTAAGCCATTTGCCCAAAGTCACACAGCTGACAATTGGCGGAGCCAGGATCTGAACCCATGACCCCTGACTCCAAAGCCCGTTCTCTCGCCACTGGGCCACACTGCTTCTCCAAGTAAGGTGACTTGCCCAAGATCACACAGCATTCACGTGGCAGAGTCAGGATTAGAACCCATGACCTTCTGACTCCCAGGCTTGTGCTCTCCACTACGTCACGCTGCTTCCTACTGTGGTATTTAAATGCTTACTATGTGCCAGGCACTGTACTAAGCGCTGAGGTGGATACAAGCGACTTGGGTGTTTCTGGGGTTCCTGTCATCCTAGGGGTACTGGGGTGGAAAGGAGGGGATTGGGTGGGCCCTGAAAGGAATCCCTCAACTGTATTTTTTGTAGTATTTATTAAGAGCTCACTATGTGTCAAATTCTGTTCTAAGCGCTGGAAGTAGGTTCAAGTTAATTTAGGTTGGACACAGTCCCTGTCCCAAAAAGGAGTTAAAAACCAAGTAGGAGGGAGAATTTGACTGAGCACTTACTTTGTGCAGAGCACTGATAAGCTCTTGGGAGAGTGAATAGACGTGGCTTAGTACAGTGCCTGGCCCATAGTAAGTGCTTAGCAAATACCATAATAATAATAATACTCAATCTCGGCCCTTTTAGGGGTTTATAGTCTAGCAGGAAAGACCAAGTCGCAGGTCAAACTGAGAATCTGGATGTGTGTCCTGTGCTGTGAAGGTGGAATCTTATTAAGAGCACATCATCAGCATCAATCGTATTTATTGAGCGCTTACTATGTGCAGAGCACTGTACTAAGCGCTTGGGAAGTACAAATTGGCAACATATAGAGACAGTCCCTACCCAACAGTGGGCTCATTTCCTCCAAGAGGCCTTCCCTGACGGCGCCATCATTTCCTCTTCTCCCATTCCCTTCTAGGTTATCTTTGCACTTGGTTTTGCACTTTTTACCCCTCTCTTAGCCCCCACCATTTATGAGCCCACTGTTGGGTAGGGACTGTCTCTATATGTTGCCAACTTGTACTTCCCAAGCGCTTAGTACAGTGCTCTGCACACAGTAAGCGCTCAATAAATACGACTGATGATGATGATGTTTATATCTGCAATTTTTTTATATTAACGTTGATATCCCCCTCTAGACTGTAAGCTCCTGGGCGGGGAAGGTCTTTACCAGCTCTTGTACCCTTCCAAGAGTGATGATGGCCTTTGTTAAGCGCTTACTATGTGCCAAGCACTGTTCTAAGCACTGAGTGCTCTGCACACAGTAAGTGCCCAAAGAAGTAGGATTGATTGGAGTGAGTTCCTAAATACTTTGAAGTGGTGGGAGGGAAATGATGATGTTGATGGTATTTGTTAAGTGCTTCCTATGTGCTAAGCACTGGGGGAGATTCAAGGTTATACAGGGTTGTCCCAGGAGAGGCTCACAGTCTTCATCCCCATTTTACAGATGAGGTAACAGAGGCACAGAGAAGTGAAGTGACTTGCCCCAAGTCACCCAGCTGACAAGTGGCGGAGCTGGGATTAGAACCCACGACCTCTGACTCCCAAGCCTGTGCTCTTCCCACTGAGCCACATTGCTTCAAAGAAAGGAAGCTTAGTACAGTGCTCTGCACATAGTAAGCGCTCAATAAATACAACTGATGATGAAAGGAAAGAAAATGAGGGAAAAGGTGATGGGGAGAGACAAGGATATTGTTGGGGAATCACCAACTTTGTTGTAGTCTCCCAAGTGTACAGTAATCTACATGTAATCCACCCATTTCCAAGTCACTTGTGGAAAATGGAATCTCTTAAAGTTTTAAAGACCCCACCCCTCACAAGAAAGATTCCATACCCAGCAATTCATTCCAATGTTGAGCAGTCGCCACTGTCAGCAAATCCTTCACTGTCTAATTTTCTCATCCTGCCATTTGTCCATTTTTCCTAGATCCTACTTCAGTCACCTATGTGACTGAATTTCTACGTGAATTCCCCCTTCATTCCTGAAGATAAGTAAATTGATTTGGGCTCTAGTATTCTCTCATGTCGAATAATCCAAATTCCTTTTAACCTTGCCTCCTCTACATACATTCTGTACACCAACCATTTTCATTCTCTTTGGAAATCTCCCCTGTCTCACCTCCGGATTTCACATCCCAAGTTCAGGGCCGGTGTCACCCTAGCACTTGGGTTTACTTCTGTGACCTTGGGCAAATCACTTCACTTCTCTGTGCCTCAGTCCCTTCATTCGTAAAATGGGGTATAAAGACTGTGATCCCCACGTGGGACAGGGACTATGTCCAAAGCGATTACGTTGTATCTACCTCGGCACTTAGAACAGTGCTTGGCACAGAGTAAGCACTTAACAGATACCATTAAAATAAAAAGGATCAGTTCTCCAGCCAGTCTAGCTTCCAAACCCACCTTTAAGTTTGTTTCTTTTTTCCCTTTTTTGATTTTCCATGAACACTCCAGTCCGGATAGAGTATGTACCTGGGGCCCGAAGAACCTGGGTTCTCATCCCATCTCCGCCACCGGTTTGCTGTGTGATCTTGAGCAAGTCCGTTATAATAATAATAATTTTGGTATTTGTTAAGCGCTTACTATGTGCAAAGCACTGTTCTAAGCGCTGGGTAGGATACAAGGTGATCAAGTTGTCCCATGTGGGGCTCACAGTCTTAATCCCAATTTTACAGATGAGGTAACTGAGGCACAGAGAAGTTGAGTGACTTGCCCAGAGTCACACAGCTGACAAGCGGCGGAGCTGGGATTTGAACTCATGACCTCTGACTCCCAAGCACGGGCTCTTGCCACTAAGCCATGCTGCTACAGTTAACTTCTCTGTGCCTCTGTTACCTCATCCGTAAAATGGGGATTAAAACTGTGAGCCCCATGTGGGATGGGGACTTTGCTTGTTTCCACCCCAGCACTTAGTACGGTGCCTTACACAAAATTAAGCATTTAACCAATACCACATATATATTATACACTCTGGCCTCAGCTGACCCAAAAGAAAGAGGGATCCCGAGCCGGGCTTTCCTTCGTGCCTCGCTTCTACCTTTCTCCTCTCACCACGGATGCTACTTGACTGCCGGGTTGTACTAAATGTTCTACACTTATTAGAAGTTGTGTGCTCAGAGCCAGTGAAGTGGTGATTTAATCAAAAATGTTTGTTAATCTGATGAGTGCAATAAAAACCACGCAAGTGAGTAATCTCAGCACCTGCAAACCATCCCCGCTTGTTGCAGTGAACCAATTACTGAGCAGGCAGCACTTATCCACAAGGCTGTGGCTCAGGCCATCTGTGTTTGGTAGTCACCTTCCTTTTCTAGTAATTACGGTATTTATTAAGCACTTACTGGGTGCCAGGCACTGTGCTAAGCGCTGCCACTTGTAGCCCTTCTCAGATTTCTTTCAGCTCTTTGCACCTGGGATCATAATAATAATGCTATTTGTGAGATATGTGGGGCACTATGTGCCAGGCCCTGGGAAAGATAACAAAAAATCAAGTCAGCCAGTCATGTATTGAGTGCTTACTGTGTGCAGGGCACTGTACTAAGCACTTGGAAGAGTACAATGTAACAATACAGACACATTCCCTGCCCATAATGAGCTTACAGTCTGGAAGGGACCCAGTCAGACCCAATCCCTGTCCTACACAGAGCTCACAGCCTAAGGGGGAGGGTGAACGGGTATACTTGTTTTTACAGATGAGGAAACTGAGGTACCGGGGAGTTGTGTGACCTGCCCAGGGTCATTTGACAGGCAGGTGGTGGAGCCCTCTAGACTGTAAGTTCGTTGTGGGCAGGGAATGTGTCTGTTTATCGTTGTAGTGTATTCTCGCAAGCGCTTAATACAGGGCTCCGCACACAGTAAGTGCTCAATAAATGCGATTGAGTGAGCCAGGAGTAGAACCCAGGCCTTGTGATTCCCTGGCCCCTGCTCTCTCCACTACGCCTGGTGTCAGGGGAGGGAAAGTGAGCTTTTAGGATTAGACTTCCAAGAGATTATTCCAAAAAGCAAGAGAATTGTGGTTCAGAATAATGAGAAATAACATTTTCCGGGGCTGATTTTTCCCATCTCCTGGGAGGAGGAGATGGTCATTTCCCTCCAGTCTTAATGGCAGAAAGATCCTGGCGGAAATAAGCCTTGCTTAAGCTTTTTTATCCACCGTGGTAATCCAGGTTGGGATACTTAATAATTGCATTCCATTTTTTAAAGAGAGGGACGGCGTGGACCGACATATTCCGATGTTGCCGCGGGGAGCTCGTTGAGAACAGCATTTCGCTCCTCAGAATCTTTCAATAATAATTGTGGTATTTTGTTAGGCGCTTGGGAGACTACACTATAGCGGAGTTGGTCGGTGCAAGCCCTGCCCACAACAAGCAGCATGGCCTAGTGGAATGAGTCCCGAAGTCCGACTGCCAGTTGCTCGCTGGGTGTGACCTTGGGCAAGTCACTTCTCTGTGCCTCACTTTCCTCAACGGTAAAATGGGGATTAAATATCTGTCCTCCTCTGTAGTTAGATTGTGAGCCCCGCTGTGGGACGGGGACTGTGCCCAATCTAATTAACCTCCACCTACCCCAGCGTTTAAAACAGTGTTTGACACGTAGTAACCGCTTAACAAATACCATAGAAGAAAAGGAACTCACAGCCTAGAGATGAAATGACCTCAAAGCCGAGCCAAGTCAGCAGCCTTCAAGAACCTGAGAAAAACCCAGGCCTGCTCAGTAAGACGCAGACGCAAATCCCCTATTGTTGTTCACGCTTATTAAGACCTTACAATATCAAGCATTGGGGGTAATTCCACAAAAATCAATAAATAACACTGTACCCTGGACCTTAGTCTGTGTCGGGGAAGACAGATTTATAAAACAATATGGAATATAACAGTTATAGATCACAGTCCCATGAATCAAAAATATTAACCGTGCAATATGGACATTAAATGCACTGCTCTGCCCATGTTCCAAGGCCTTCCCCAATCCCACTCCTCCTAATAAACCTTTCCCATTTTCCCTCCAGGACCCTGAACTGTACAAACTCACCAGTCGTTTGTAGCATTTAGGTCTTTTATTTACATCCATCTCCAGCCCTTGCGTATGTATGTTGGGTCAACTGTACGTGCAGTCGTTGATTTTTATTATTCTTATTGTTCATGGTTTTATGTCTGTCTCCCCCATTAGAGTGAGAGATCTCTGAGGGCAGGGAACATATCACTTCTCTGCATTTTACTTTCCTCAGGGCTTGGTACGGTGCAAAGCCCCCAATGGGCGCTCAATAAATGCTATTTCTACTACTAATAATAATTGTGGTATTTAAGTGCTTACTATATGTGTACTAAGTGCTGGATGATAATAATAATAATAATGGCATTTATTAAGCGCTTACTATGTGCAAAGCACTGTTCTAAGCACTGGGGAGGTTACAAGGTGATCAGGTTGTCCCATGGGGGGCTCACAGTCTTAGTCCCCATTTTACAGGTGAGGTAACTGAGGCCCAGAGAAGTTAAGTGACTTGCCCAGAGTCACACAGCTGACAATTGGCAGAAGCGGGATAGATACAAGAATATCAGATTGGACAGTCCCTGATCCACACAGGGCTCAAACTGTAAATAGGGTATTGCATCTCCATTGCACAGAGAAGATAAGCGATTTGCCCATGGTCACACAGCAGGCAAGTGGCGGAGCCAGGATTAGAACCCGTGCCCGGATAGCTCAGTCGGTAGAGCATCAGACTTTTAATCTGAGGGTCCAGGGTTCATGTCCCTGTTTGGGCGTGATGTGTTTTTTAACTTGTACTTCCCAAGCGCTTAGTACAGTGCTCTGCACACAGTAAGCGCTCAATAAATACGATTGATTGATTGATTGATCGATTCTAACTTCCAGGCCCGAGCTCTTTCCACTAGGTCATTCATTCATTCAATCGTATTTATTGAGCGCTTACTGTGCGCAGAGCACTGTACTAAGCGCTTGGGAAGTCCAAGTTGGCAACATATAGAGACGGTTCCTACCCAACAGTGGGCTCACAGTCTAGAAGGGGGAGACAGACAACAAAACAAAACATATTAACAAAAGCAGTGTGGCTCAGTGGAAAGAGCCCGGTCTTTGGAGTCAGAGGTCATGCGTTCAAATCCCGGCTCCGCCACTTGTCAGCTGGGTGACTTTGGGCAAGTCACTTCACTTCTCTGGGCCTCATCTGGAAAACGGGGATGAAGACTGCGAGCCCCCCGTGGGACAACCTCATCCCCTTGCACCCTCCCCAGCTCTTAGAACAGTGCTTTGCACATAGTAAGCGCTTAATAAATGCTATCATTATTTATTATTATTATAAAATAAGTAGAATAAATATGTACAAGTAAAATAAATAAATAGAGTAATAGGTCCACCGCTTTCCTGATGATTGGGGATAGTCTTCCAGCTCCCATCACTCTGGGCACACAGTAAAGAAGCGGCACAATGTTTGTGATTGTGGCTTTTGCTCACTTCCTGCACGGGATAAGCTTAACCCCCACGGAGCCAGCTGGAGTCCCACAGCACTTTTATGTCCGTATCCGGGATTTATTTAATGTCCGTCTCCCGCTCTAGACTGTAAGCTCTTTGTGGGCAGGGAATGTGTCTACCACCGCTGTTATATTGTTGTACTGCCCCCTCCAAGTGCTTGGTGCAGTGAGTCAGCGGGTGGCGGAGGCAGCAGGTGAGCGCGCCTCCTCGTTAGGCCCCTTCATCCCCCACCCCACTTTTATTACTACCACTACTAATAATGATATTTATTCAGCGCTTACTATGTGCCAAGCACTGTTCTAATCAATCAATCAATCAGTCGTATTTATTGAGCGCTTACGGTGTGCAGAGCAGTGTACTAAGCACTTGGGAAGTCCAAGTTGGCAACATATAGAGACAGTCCCTACCCCACAGTGGGCTCACAGTCTAAAAGGGGGAGACAGACAATAAAACCACACATACTAACAAAATAAAATAAATAGATATGTACAAGTAAAATAGAGTAATAAATATGTGCAAACATATATACAGGAGGTTACAAGGTGATCAGGGTGTCCCACGTGGGGCTCCCCGTCTTCATCTCCATTTCCCAGATGAGGGAACTGAGGCCCAGAGATGAAGAAGAAGAATGATGGTATTTGTTAAGCGCTTACTATGTGCCAAGCACTGTTCTAGGCGTTGGGGAGGTTGCAAGGTGATCAGGGTGTCCCACGTGGGGCTCCCCGTCTTCATCCCCATTTCCCAGATGAGGGAACTGAGGCCCAGAGAAGAAGAATATTCATTCATTCAATCGTTTTTATTGAGCGCTTACTGTGTGCAGAGCACTGTACTGCTACTAATAATGTACTATAATAATAATAATAATGATGGTATTTGTTAAGCGCTTACTATGTGCCAAGCACTGTTCTAAGCGGTAGGGAGGTTGCAAGGTGATCAGGGTGTCCCACGTGGGGCTCCCCGTCTTCATCCCCATTTCCCAGATGAGGGAACTGAGGCCCAGAGAAGAATAATGTATATATGTTTGTACGTATTTATTACTCTATTTCTTTTATTTGTACATATTTATTCTATTTATTTTATTTTGCTAATATGTTTTGTTGCCTGTCTCCCCCTTATAGACTGTGAGCCCGCTGTTGGGTAGGGACCGTCTCTATATGTTGCCAACTTGTAGTGCCCAAGTGCTTAGTCCAGTGCTCTGCACACAGTAAGCACTCAATAAATGAGTTGAATGAGTGAATGAATTGGAGGGGAGACCGGAGACTGTTCTGGCCATCCATTGGATCCTGCAGCCTCATTCATTCATTAATTCATTGTCGTATTTATTGAGCGCTTACTATGCGCAGAGCACTGTACTAAAGCACAGTATAACAATAAACAGACTGTTCTGGCCATCCATTGGATCCTGCAGCCTCAGTCATTCATTAATTCATTCAGTCGTATTTATTGAGCGCTTACTATGCGCAGAGCACTGTCTAAAGCACAGTATAACAATAAACAGGCGCATTCTCTGCCCACAGTGAGCTGACAGTCTAGAGGGGGAGACAGACTTTAATAGAAATAAATTACAGCTAGTCGGGGAAGGCCTCTTGGAGAAGACGTTTGGCTTAGATGCTCCGGCTTCTGTCCGGCCTCCGCTGTCTTGGACGCGAAAAGTTTCCACGCCAGGAAGGTCCCGAGGCTCCTGGGAGGAAACACTTCACCAGGGAAGGCCGGCTGCCTCGCCGGGAACCGAAACGGAGGCGCTTTCTGCCGGATTTCATTCCGGGTCTCCGCCTCTTCCCAGAGGAGGGTTTCAGTCCTCACAGGCTGGTGAACACATCAAGCGGCTGTTCGCCAGCCTCTTAATTAATGAATTCATAAGGCGAGGTGTGGAGCCCAGCGTGCTTTGAGACTTCCCGTGCGAAGCCCTTCTCATTAATTCATCATAATATACTGGGGGGAAGAAAACTAAACTTCCTGACCCGGGGGGCCAGCCCCAGTCTGGCTAGCAGCAAGTGACCCCTCTGGCCTTGGGCGTCTTGTAAATCTCCAGATTTTTCAGTCAGTTAAAGGATTCCCTCCGGAAACTCTGCGGCTGAGGACATCGCTCCTCTTCAACTCTTAAAAGCCTTCCTGAGGAACGGTTAATTTGTCAACCTTGATGTTAGGAGTATTGCGCTAAAACCAGGTTTGGGCTTCGCGGCGGGTCTCTCTGCTTTCATCTTCCCGGTAGAATCCCTGGCCCAGGGCCAGCTGCTCCACAACAAGCAAAAAGCCCCACTCAAGGCAATTTTCCTGCCCGTTAATGAGATAATAATATAGGCCAAGCTCTGTGCTGAGTACGGGAGTAAATCGCAATCAGATACAGCCCCTGATTTCTTTGTTGTTCTTGTTTTTATGTTGTTTTTAAGCGCCTAGTAGAGTGCCCTGCAAGCAGTAAACACTCAATAAATATAGTTCATTCAATCGTATTTATTGAGCGCTTACTGTTTAATTGATTGATTGCTATGTGCCAAGCACTGTACTAAGCACTGGGGTGGATGTGAGGTAATCCGGTTGGACACAGTCCCTGTCCCACATGAGGCTCAAGTAGAGTTCAACAGGTCCTCTCTGTCTCTCTGTCCTGACTCCAGTCCACTAATCCAGCTAGCAAAGAGATTCCCGAGGTTAGAGAACAGAGTTGGGATTATAAACAGGCCTCCACGGAGGGGGAGAACAGAGGAAACGGGAAACAGAGGCCTCAGAGAATTTAAGTGACCTGCCCACGGTCACACAGCAATCAGGTGGTGGGGCTGGGACTAGAACCCAGATCCTTTGGAATCAAAGGCACTAGGCTGTGCTGCTTCCCTGGATCCTGAATTCTTGTTGCGCTGGAGGAGAGAGCGTGACAGCTTGCAGCCGGGAGGGACCGCTTCCCTCTTGGCCACCGGCTCATCCCGTCCTCCTGCTCTGCCCGGGAGAAGGACCAGCCTGGCTGCAGGTGAAGTCTCAGCCTGGTGGGCTTGTGGAGAGAAGAGACACAGAGAAAGAGAGAGAAAGAGGAGTGGAGAATGGCAGCGAGAGACAGAGAGAAGCCAACAGGAACAGCCAAAAGCCAATCTGCCCTTTCCTCTCCATCCAAACCGCTACCCTGCTCATTCAAGCTCTCATCCTATCCCGTCTGGACTACTGCACCAGCCTTCTCTCTGATCTCCCATCCTCGTGTCTCTCTCCACTTCAATCCATACTTCATGCTGCTGCCCGGATTATCTTTGTCCAGAAATGCTCTGGGCATGTTACTCCCCCCCTCAAACATCTCCAGTGGCTACCAATCAATCTGCGCATCAGGCAGAAACTCCTCACCCTGGGCTTCAAGGCTGTCCATCCCCTCGCCCCCTCCTACCTCACCTCCCTTCTCTCCTTCTACAGCCCAGTCCGCACCCTCCGCTCCTCCACCGCTGATCTCCTCACCGTACCCCGCTCTCGCCTGTCCCGCCATCGACCCCCGGCCCACGTCATCCCCCGGGCCTGGAATGCCCTCCCTCTGCCCATCCGCCAAGCTCGCTCTCTTCCTCCCTTCAAGGCCCTGCTGAGAGCTCACCTCCTCCAGGAGGCCTTCCCAGACTGAGCCCCTTCCTTCCTCTCCCCCTCGTCCCCCTCTCCATCCCCCCCATCTTACCTCCTTCCCTTCCCCACAGCACCTGTATATATGTTTGTACATATTTTTTTACTCTATTTATTTTATTTGTACATATCTATTCTATTTATTTTATTTTGTTAGTATGTTTGGTTTTGTTCTCTGTCTCCCCCTTTTAGACTGTGAGCCCACTGTTGGGTAGGGACTGTCTCTATATGTTGCCAATTTATACTTCCCAAGCGCTTAGTACAGTGCTCTGCACATAGTAAGTGCTCAATAAATACGATTGATGATGATGATGATGATGAATGGAGAATGACAGCAAGACAGAGAGAGGCCATCAGGAATGGAGAATGACAGTGAGAAAGAGAGAGTGGGTACCCACGTGCATACGTCGGTTTGTATACTCGCCCCTGCCCACCGTGGGAAGCCAGGCTCAGCCTGGGCCTTGCCCCCTGGGCGATCATCAGGCGTGAGGGCTGGGCTGGAGCGGGCTCTGAAGAGCTCTGACTCACGGCTCGATTTCTGCCGGAGAGCCAGAGCGAGACGTCCCCAGGGACCTGCCGGGGAATTTTACAGTTTCTCGCAACTCGGAGATTTTATTGCGAATGGGGCCCTCGGGAGCCAGCCCTAAAGCTCTGAGAATAAGGTGTTACTCCCTGAACCAGGCGACTAGAAGGAGATTTTTCCGTTGCTGGCTGCTTGTGCTTTGCTTTTGATGAAGCTCGGTGGGAGTGTGGAACAGCTGCTGCGGAGAAGATCTCTCTCTCTCCTCCTCTGTCTCTCTCCCTCTCCCCTCCTTGGCTTGCAGAAGACAGCTGCTTTCATGCATTGCACTTCCCAAGCGCTTAGTACAGTGCTCTGCACACAGTAAGCGCTCAATAAATACGATTGAAGGAAGGAAAGCTGTGGGCACAGGCCCTGTATACCCACCAGCGATGAAATCCTTTTCTTCTCACTGACCCCAGTAGCGTGAATAATTAAGTTACCTCCTAATAATAATGATGGTATTTGTTAAGCTTGTACCGTGTGTCAGAGCACTGGGGCAGATACAAGGTAATCGGGTTGGACACAGTCCTTGTCCCACATGGGGCTCACAGTCTTAATTCCCATTGTACAGATGAGGCAACCGAGGCCCAGAGAAGCAAATAATAATGATAATAATGATGGTATTTGTTAAACATGTACCGTGTGTCAAAGCACTGGGGTAGATACGAGCTAATCGGGTTGGACACAGTCCTTGTCCCACATGGGGCTCACAGTCTTAATTCCCATTGTACAGATGAGGCAACCGAGGCCCAGAGAAGCAAATAATAATGATAATAATGATGGTATTTGTTAAACATGTACCGTGTGTCAAAGCACTGGGGTAGATACGAGCTAATCGGGTTGGACACAGTCCTTGTCCCACATGGGGCTCATAGTCTTAATTTCCATTTTACAGATGAGGCAACTGAGGCCCAGAGAAGCAAATAATAATGATAATAATGATGGTATTTGCTAAACGCTTACTAAGCACTGTTCTGAGCTCTGGTGTAGGTACAAGGTCGTCGGGTTGTCCCCCGTGGGGCTTAAAGTCTTAATCCCCATTTTACAGATGAGGGGACTGAGGCACAGAGAAGCAAAGTGATTTGCCCAAGGTCACCCAGCAGACAAGTGGCTCCCGGGCTTCATGACCGCCCTTGGGACCTCTGCCCTTGACTCCCGGGCCTCATGTCTCCTGTAATTAATTTATTTGTATCTGTCTGTGATTGATTTATTTTATTCTATTGATTTATTTATATTAAATAAATTATATTATTATATTATATTACATTATATTATTATGTCTTGCCTCCCCCTGTAGACTGCGATCTCGCTATGGACAGGAAGGTGTCTGTTTAATATCGTACTCTCCCAAGAGCATAGTATAGTGCTTTAAATACAATTGAATGAATAAATGGTCTTTCCTTTAGCCGGGACTAGGAGACGAGAGGGGACACCAGTGTGAGATCCACAGGGTTCAGGGGCCCTGAACAGAAGCCACGGCCCACCACCTTCCCCGTCCTTCGGTCCCTGCCTCACTCCAGCCCCTCCACAGACAAAGCCATCTCCTTTCCTAAAACCTGCACGGAAGGGACCCGCCGCAGCCCTGAGCCTCCCGGCTCCAGCAATTTTTAACGTCCAAACCCAATCCCTTCTCCTGCAGTTTCACCACCTCCCTGGAAACAGAAACAGCCCCTCACCATCCCCGGAGACCTCCTGGTGACCTCTGCCCTTGACTCCCGGGCCTCATGTCATTTATTAATTTGTATCTATCTGTAACGATTGATTTATTCTGTTTACATTAAGGTCTGCCTCCCCCTCTAGACTGCGATCATCATCATCAATCGTATTTATTGAGCGCTTACTCTGTGCAGAGCACTGCACTGAGCGCTTGGGAAGTACAAATTGGCAACATACAGAGACAGTCCCTACCCAACAGTGGGCTCACAGTCTAAAAGGGGGAGACAGAGAACAAAACCAAACGTACTAACAAAATAAAATAAATAGAATAGATACGTATAAGTAAAATAAATAAATAAATAGAGTAATAAATATGTACAAACATATATACAGGTAGATCTCGTTGAGGGCAGGAATGTGTCTGTTTACTGTTATATCGTACTGTCTTTGCACTGACTTATCAAACAACCCCGGCCCTGCCGTAGGTCCAGGAGAAAAAGCACCAAATATCAGGAGACTTGGATTCTGTCGCTCTATCAGTTGTATTTATTAGCTCTTACTGTGTGCAGAGCACTGTCTAAGCCCTCAGGAGAGTACACCATAACAGAGTTGGTAGATATATACCTTGCCCACAGCGAGTTTAGGCTTAGTTCTGCCTGTAGCAGCCTGGCTAAGGTGGATGAAGACCACAAGTGCGCCTTGCCATTCGCCTACTCGCTTGTTGCACCCCCAATCAATCCAATCAATCAATCGTATTTATTGAGCGCTTACAGTGTGCACAGCACTGTACTAAGCGCTTGGGAAGTACAAATTGGCAACATATAGAGACAGTCCCTACCCAACAGCGGGCTCACAGTCTAGAAGGGGGAGACAGACAACAAAACAAAACATATAAACCAGTTTCCCCGGTCGGGGGCCTGGCTTCTAAAGCTGGGCCGTTTCGAGGAGAGGCGAGACCTTCAGCGGGCCATAAATATTCATGGGAGGAGGTTAGAAATCCAGGCCCGAAAACCTTGATTTGTGTCCGCCTGTTTCAGGCTCATTAAGAAATGGTAAATGAAATTGGGAGTGTCCGGAGGTTTTGCCGATGAATCGGACCGGAGCAGATAAAGAGCCCCGGACGCCAGCTACCCGGGACGCGAGCTGCGTGCGGGTGTGACTTGCCGCTCGTGCTACTCGTTTGCCTCCCTCAGTTTGTGGATTTTGCCCCTAATTAGGTCTCCGAGCGGCCGGGTCGAGATGGCTCATCGGGCGAGCGGCGGGGGGACTCCTGGTGCCGTCTGGCAGTCGGTCCATTTGATAATTACGATACTTGTCAAGCGCTTACTGTGTGCCAAACACTGTTTTAAGCCCTGGGAGAGGGCCAAGGTAATCAGGTTGGCACAGTCCCTGTCCCACGTGGGGCTCACTGTCTTAATCCCCGTTTTACAGATGAGGTAGCTGAGGCCCAGAGAAGGGAAGCGACTTGGCCAAGGTCACACAGCAGACGTGCGGCGGAGCTGGGAACCTTTCAACTCCCAGGCTCTTGCTCTATCCACCAAGACACGTAGTGAGGGAGGAACCGGCCGAACAGCTCTCACTGGGGCAGGGGGTGCCCGCCTTCTTTCCTCCGACCCCTTCGCCGAGACGATAAATCAGTCCCCTGGGTGGGCTGTGTGAGACCCCCCACCTCCTTTGAAAGTATCGAGGAATCAAGGCAGTAGGATCTAGGACCAAGCCAGCCGCAGTAGCCCGACTCCGACCGGGGAGGGAAGAGAAGTAATCATCGTGGTGCTTGTTAAGCGTTTGACAAGGGGCCAAGCACTGTGCGAAGCGCTGGGGTAGATGCAAGATAGTCCAGTTGGGCTCAGTCCCACAGGAGGCTCACAGTGTAACGGGGAGAAAGGAACGGGTATCGAATCCCCGGTCGACAGACGAGGAAACGGGAAGTGAGTGACTTGTCCGGGGTCGCGCAGCAGACAGGTGGAGGAGTCAGGATTAGAACCCAGGTCCTCTGATTCCCAGCCCCGTGCTTTCTCCATTAGGCCAGTAGAATGAGAGGCAGGAGGCCCAACTCCACCTCCGTGGGCCTCAAGGATTCCATTTGTGCCCCAGGAAACCTCGGTGATGCCTCCCATCCTACTCAAAGACGTCGGGGGGCTGGCGTTTTGATGAGGAGGATGGTATTTGTTAAGCGTTTACTATGTGCCAAGCAGGTAGATACAAGGTCATCAGGTTGTCCCACTTGGGGCTCACAGTCTTCATCCCCATTTTACAGATGAGGTAACTGAGTGACTTGCCCAAAGTCACACAGCTGACAAGTAATGAAAATGGGATAAGAACTCACAACCTCCGACTTCCAAACCCATGCTTCTTCCACTTAGCCACGCTAGCTTCTCAGGGTTTGGGGGTTATTCGTTCATCCGTTCATTCATTCAATTGTATTTATTGAGCGCTAACTGTGTGCAGAGCACTGTACTAAGCGCCTGGGAATCAATCAATCAATCAATCATATTTATTGAGCGCTTACTGTGTGCAGAGCACTGTACTAAGCACTTGGGAAGTCCAAGTTGGCAACATATAGAGACGGTCCTTACCCAACAGTGGGCTCACAGTCTAGGCCTGGGACTTCACTAGAGAAGCAGCGTGGCTCAGTGGAAAGAGCCCGGGCTTTGGAGTCAGTGGTCATGGGTTCAAATCCCGGCTCCACCAACTGTCAGCTGGGTGACTTTGGGCAAGTCACTTCACTTCTCTGGGCCTCAGTTCCCTCCTCTGGAAAACGGGGATGAAGACCGTGAGCCCCCCGTGGGACAACCTGATCACCTTGTAACCTCCCCAGCGCTTAGAACAGTGCTTTGCACGTAGTAAGCGCTTCACAAATACCATTATTATTATTTTTAGGGCGGAGTAGCAGAGTTCCGGGCATCCTCCTTCCATCGCCCCCTTCTCAAATGAGCACCCTCACCCACATTCTCAGGGCAGGCCGACTCGGACACCCGGGAGCGAGTGTGGGAGACGAGAGCTTTTGGACTCATAAACCACCACCCCACAGCAGAGCCTCCGGTCGAGGGCTCCCGGGTTGTTTTGGGGGTTTTTTTAAATGTTATTTGTAAGTACTCACTATGTGTCGGGTGCTGTACTAAGCACTGGGGTGGATGCAGGGTAGGTTGGGCACCGTCTCTGTCCCACACTGGGCTGGGAGGGAGCAAAGCTTCAGCTGGAGTTTGGGGGCAGAGGAGGTTGGGGCTTGGAAGACTGTAGGAAAGAGGAGGCTGGGCTTAGTACAGTGCCCGGCACATAGTAAGCGCTTAACATTAGTAAGTTACCTCTCCAACACTGTAATGCAGCCTCTAACTCCTCAAGTGGCTTGTATCAAATTTCATTATTTGGGGAGAAGGATTTGCACTGTTGATGCTAATTACATTATTGAGAATTACCTTATTTGATGCTAATTACATTATATATGTATATATGTTTGTACATATTTATTACTCTATTTTGCTTGTGCCTATCCTGTTTCATTTTGTTAGTATGTTTGGTTTTGTTCTCTGTCTCCCCCTTTTAGACTGTGAGCCCACTGTTGGGTAGGGACCGTCTCTGTATGTTGCCAACTTGGACTTCCCAAGCGCTTAGTACAGTGCTCTGCACACAGTCAGCGCTCAATAAATACGATTGATTGATTGATTAACAAATATCACAGAAAGGGCGAGGGGTTCCTCCTTCCCCAGCACTCGTTCTCCTGCTCTTTGTGGCAGGGGATGTAGCTGGGTTTTAGTCCCTGTGGTCGCCAAGGTCTTAACAAATACCATCATCATCATCATCATCAATCGTATTTATTGTTTATTTGATTATTTGATTATTTATTTATTATCATCATCACCTTGGAACCTCCCCAGCGCTTAGAACAGTGCTTTGCACATAGTAAGCGCTTAACAAATACCATCATCATCACCTTGGAACCTCCCCAGCGCTTAGAACAGTGCTTTGCACATAGTAAGGGCTTAATAAATGCCATCACTATTATTGTTATTACTCTTGTAAGCTCCCCAGCGCTTAGAACAGTGCTTTGCACATAGTAAGCGCTTAACAAATACCATCATCATCACCTTGGAACCTCCCCAGTGCTTAGAACAGCGCTGTGCACATAGTAAGTGCTTAATAAATGCCATCATCATTATTATTATTACTATTGTAAGCGCCCCAGCGCTTAGAACAGTGCTTTGCACATAGTAAGCGCTTAACAAATACCATCATCATCATCAAGGTGGGAAGCCACGGGGCCTAGCAGAAAAAGCACAGGCCCGGGAGTCGGTGGACCTGGGTTCTACTGCCGGCCCTGCCACTGACCTGCCGTGTGATCTTGGGCTTGTCACTTCACCGGCCTCAATTTCCTCAGCTGTATAATGGGGGTTAACTACCTGTCCTCCCTCCAAATAGACTGGGATTCCCATGCCGGACAGGGACAGCGTCCGACCTGCTTGTACATATTTGTTACTCTTTTTATTTATTTATTTATTTATTTATTATTTATTTATTATTTATTATTTATGTATTTATTGTTATTTATTTATTTATTTTACTTGTACATATCTATCCCATTTATTTTATTTTGTTAGTATGTTTGGTTTTATTCTCTGTCTCCCCCTTTTAGACTGTGAGCCCACTGTTGGGTAGGGACTGTATATGTTGCCAATTTGTACTTCCCAAGCAGTTAGTACAGTGCTGTGCACATAGTAAGCGCTCAATAAATACGATTGATTGATTGATTGATTAGCCTGTACCTACCCCAGGGCTTAGAACGGTGTTTGACACATCGTAAGCGCTTATCAAATGCCATTTTTTTAAAAAAAAAAATTGCCTTTTGGCCTTAGCGGGGATCGGAGTGGAGCCATCTCGGTGGCCCTGAAAGGCCCAGACTGAGCCCCCTCCTTCCTCTCCCCCCAACAACTGTACATATGTTTGTATCATCATCAATCATATTTATTGAGCACTTACTGTGTGCAGAGCACTGTACTAAGCGCTTGGGAAGTACAAGTTGGCAACATATAGAGACAGTCCCTACCCAACAGTGGGCTCACATATACATATATATACATATACATACATATACATATACATACATACACACATATATACATATATATTATATATATACATACATATATACATATACATCAATCAATCAATCAATCAATCGTATTTATTGAGCGCTTACTATGTGCAGAGCACCGTACTAAGCACTTGGGAAGTACAAATTGGCAACATATAGAGACAGTCCCTACCCAACAGTGGGCTCACAGTCTAAAAGGGGGACTTTTAGATGTATAATATATACATATATTATATATAAATCTGATTTATTACTCTCTTTTACTTGTACATATTTACTATTCTACTTATTTTATTTTATTAACGTGTTTTGTTCTGTTGTCCGTCTCCCCCTTCTAGACTGTGAGCCCGCCGCTGGGTAGGGACCGTCTCTAGATGTTGCCAACTTGGACTTCCCGAGCGCTTAGTACAGTGCTCGGCACACAGCGAGCGCTCAATAAATACGATTGAAGGAATGATGAGGCATTCCCGGTTCTAGGGGCAGAGTTTGCTCGCTCCGGTATGGGTGTCCGGCCTAGGCTCATGGCAGTCACGGCAGGTGATGGGCAACCGGGTGGGACCGTGGGACGCTCCTTCGGCCTGTCGGGGATTTGGGGGCGAGGACGGCTGAGAAGGGGAGGCTTCGCGTGAAGCGCGAGAAGCAGCGTGGCTCAGTGGAAAGAGCCCGGGCTTTGGAGTCAGAGGTCACGGGTTCGAATCCCGGCTCCGCCACATCTGCTGTGTGATCTTGGGCAAGTCACTTAACTTCTCTGAGCCTCAGTTACCTCATCTGTAAAACGGGGACTGTGAGCCCCACCTGGGACAACCCTGTATCCTCCCCAGCGCTTAGAACGGTGCTTTGCACATAGTAAGCGCTTAACAAATGCCAATTATTATTATTATTATTATTATCATTATTATTACTATTATTATTATTATTATTATTATTATTATTATTATTCGCGGCGCCAACCCCAGGACGCTGAGCGAGGCGGGGGGGACTTGGTCTGTTGCAGATTGACGGGCTGGAAGAAAAGCTGTCGCGGTGTCAGAGAGACCTGGAGGAGCTGGACGGCAGGCTGGGGGGGGAGGAGCTGAGCCCCCAAGAAAGGTACCTCCTCCCCTTGGCTCATCAATCAATCAATCAATCAATCAATCGTATTTATTGAGCGCTTACTGTGTGCAGAGCATGGGCTTAGAGAAGCAGCGTGGCTCAGTGGAAAGAGCCCGGGCTTTGGAGTCAGAGGGGATGGGTTCAAATCCCGGCTCCGTCAGCTGGGTGACTTGGGGCCGGTCACTCCAATCAATCAATCAATCAATCGTATTTATTGAGCGCTTACTGTGTGCAGAGCACTGGACTAAGCGCTGGGGAAGTACAAGTTGGCAACATATAGAGACGGTCCCTACCCAACAGCGGGCTTAGAATTAAGGATTAAGACTGAGCCCCATGGGGAACAGGGACTGTGTCCAACCTGATTACCTTGTGTCTACCCCTGTGCTTAGTACAGTGTCTGCCACTTAGTGAGCATTTAACAAATACCATAAAAAAAAAAGGTGAAAAAACCTAAGGCTTGAGCTGCAGAGCAGTTCTTTAAATGGCTGGGTTTTTTTCCTGATTTGACTCTCCCTGTCTGCTCCCCTGGCTTTCCGTGATGATGATGATGATGGTGATGATGATGATGGTATTTGTTAAGCGCTTACTACGTGCAAAGCCTGTTCTAAGCGCTGGGGAGCTTACACTAATAATAATGATGGCATTTATTAAGCGCTTACTATGTGCAAAGCACTGTTCTAAGCGCTGGGGAGCTTACAGTAATAATAATGATGGCATTTATTAAGCGCTCACTATGTGCAAAGCACTGTTCTAAGCGCTGGGGAGCTTACAATAATAATGATGATGATGGCATTTATTAAGCGCTTACTATGTGCAAAGCACTGTTCTAAGCACTGGGGAGGTTCCAAGGTGATGATGATGGTATTTGTTAAGCGCTTACTATGGGCAAAGCACTGTTCTAAGCGCTGGGGAGCTTACAATAATAATAATAATAATGATAATGGCATTTATTAAGCACTTACTATGTGCAGAGCGCTGGGGAGGTTCCAAGGTGATGATGATGGTATTTGTTAAGCACTTACTATGTGCAAAGCACTGTTCTAAGCGCTGGGGAGCTTACAATAATAATGATGATGGTATTTATTAAGCGCTTACTATGGGCAAAGCACTGTTCTAAGCCCTGGGGAGGTTCCAAGGTGATGATGATGGTATTTGTTAAGCGCTTACTATGGGCAAAGCACAGTTCTAAGCGCTGGGGAGCTTACAATAATAATAATAATGATAGTGGCATTTATTAAGCACTTACTATGTGCAAAGCACTGTTCTAAGCGCTGGGGAGGTTCCAAGGTGATGATGATGGTATTTGTTAAGCGTTTACTATGTGCAAAAGCACTGTTCTAAGCGCTGGGGAGCTTACAATAATAATAATAATAATAATGGTGGCATTTATTAAGCACTTACTATGTGCAAAGCGCTGTTCTAAGCGCTGGGGAGCTTACAATAGTAATAATAATAATAATGATGGCATTTATTAAGCACTTACTATGTGCAAAGCGCTGTTCTAAGCGCTGGGGAGGTTTCAAGGTGATGATGATGGTATTTGTTAAGCGCTTACTATGGGCAAAGCACTGTTCTAAGCGCTGGGGAGCTTACAATAGTAATAATAATAATAATGATGGCATTTATTAAGCACTTACTATGTGCAAAGCACTGTTCTAAGCGCTGGGGAGCTTACAGTAGTAATAATAATAATAATGATGGCATTTATTAAGCCCTTACTATGTGCAAAGCACTGTTCTAAGCGCTGGGGAGGTTCCAAGGTGATGATGATGGTATTTGTTAAGCGCTTACTATGGGCAAAGCACTGTTCTAAGCGCTGGGGAGCTTACAATAATAATAATAATGATAGTGGCATTTATTAAGCACTTACTATGTGCAACACGGTGTTCTAAGCGCTGGGAAGGTTCCAAGGTGATGATGATGGTATTTGTTAAGCGCTTACTATGTGCAAAGCACTGTTCTAAGCGCTGGGGAGCTTACAATAATAATAATGATGATGATGGCATTTATTAAGCGCCTACTATGTGCAAAGCGCTGTTCTAAGCGCTGGGGAGGTTCCAAGGTGATGATGATGGTATTTGCTTACTATGGGCAAAGCACTGTTCTAAGCGCTGGGGAGCTTACAATAGTAATAATAATAATAATGATGGCATTTATTAAGCACTTACTATGTGCAAAGCGCTGTTCTAAGCGCTGGGGAGGTTCCAAGGTGATGATGATGGTATTTGTTAAGCGTTTACTATGTGCAAAAGCACTGTTCTAAGTGCTGGGGAGCTTACAATAATAATAATAATAATAATAATGATGGCATTTATTAAGCACTTACTATGTGCAAAATGCTGTTCTAAGCGCTGGGGAGATTCCAAGGTGATGATGATGGTATTTGTTAAGCGCTTACTATGTGCAAAGCACTGTTCTAAGTGCTGGGGAGCTTACAATAATAATGGTAATGGCATTTATTAAGCGCTTACTATGTGCAAAGCACTGTTCTAAGCGCTGGGGAGCTTACAATAATAATAATAATAATGATGATGGCATTTATGCTGACCCCTCCGACCCCTTCCCCCGCTCCACCACTACCCGAGGCGAGCTCAGGACGTCCCTGGGGCTGCCGCCTTCCAGGAAGGCCGGGTCGATGCCGTGATTTCGCAGCGGACGAGCACCGTGCGATGGCACTGCTGCTCCTGCCTCGCCCGCCCCAGCCCCTCTAAAGGCCCCAGCCTCCAATTCCCAGAGGGTTGTTTGGCTGGCCCTTGGCCACGGGGGCTACCGGCAAGTGAGGAGGGGGGGATTGGGCAAAGACAAGAGGAAGGAATCCCGGTTGGGAAGGAGAGGGAATTCTTCCTGACCAGGCCGGGGACCTCCTTTCTCCCGTCGGTGTTTCCCAGAGTTGGGAGGGGGAGAGTCGGCTGGGGGCCCGATTCCTGGCTCATCCCGCTGCCCTCGGCTTGGAGGGGCGGCGGAGGCCCAAGTGGGGGTCACGTTGGGCACCTCTGATGCCCTGGGACTGTCGAGCGGGGGGCGGCGCGGGAAGAGCGGGGGCCGAAGGGTCGCTGAGAGCGCCTTCTCATCATCATCATCATCATCAATCGTATTTATTGAGCGCTCACTATGTACTGTGTCTCCTCTCTCTCCAGGAAGGCCCTCGAGAAGCAGAAGAAGGGGCTGGAGACCCAAGCCTCCAACTACGGTAAGATCCCTGGCCGCCCCGGACGCTGACCTCTGACCTCCGGCGGCTGCCCCAACTCGGGGCTGTGGGGCGTCCAGTGGGGAGCCGCTGCTTTCTGGCGGCAGTGTGGTGACGGACAAGCAGGGGCCGAGGAAGGAACCTCTCCATACTCCCCGGCGCGGGTGGAAAGCGGGGGACGGGAAGCGGGGGGACCCAGTAATGGCCACATCCCATCCCGTAATCCTCATCTCCTGCCCGCCCCCCCTCCATCTTCCAGGGCTGAGTTCTCCCCCTCCTCTCCCCTCCCCTGCCTCTACCTCCCCCCAGGAACAGGGATTGGGAGGGAAGAGCTGAGATGACCGGTGAGGATGGGGGTGGAGAAGAATGGGAGACCCGGCCGTTATTATTAATAATAATAATAATAATAATAATATTATGTTTGGTAGCCCTGGGGCTAGGTGGGGGGCTCTTTCTGCTTGGCGGGGAGGCCCACTGCAGCACTCTGAGGGATTGGCGGGGGAGAAGGACTTTTAGACTGTGAGCCCACTGTTGGGTAGGGACTGTCTCTTTACGTTGCCAACTTGTACTTCTTAGAACAGTGCTCAGCGCTTAGAACAGTGCTTTGCACATAGTAGGCGCTTAATAAATGCTATCATTATTCCCAAGCGCTTAGTACAGTGCTTTGCACACAGTAAGCGCTCAATAAATACGATTGATGATGATGATGATGATGAGAAGGATGTAAGCGAAATGGTCATTTAACCCTCCCCTCATATCAACATGCAGATTCAATCAATCAATCAATCAATCGTATTTATTGAGCGCTTACTATGTGCAGAGCACTGTACTAAGCGCTTGGGAAGTACAAATTGGCAACACATAGAGACAGTCCCTACCCAACAGTGGGCTCACAGTCTAAAAGGGGGAGACAGAGAACAAAACCAAACATACCAAAAAAATAAAATATAGATTCGTGAAGTGTTCCATGTTTTTGACCATTTTGATAGCCATCCACGTGTCCTGTTTTGTTGTCCGTTTCCCCCTTCTAGACCGTGAGCCCGCCGTTGGGTAGGGACCGTCTCTAGATGTTGCCGACTTGGACTTCCCAAGCGCTTAGTACAGTGCTGTGCACACAGGAAGCGCTCAATAAATACGACTGAATGAATGGATGACGGTTCGCCGCTCAATAAATATGACGGTTCTCAGCCTGTGGTGGCACCTGATGGGTGAGCCCACTGTTGGGTAGGGACTGTCTCTATATGTTGCCAATTTGTACTTCCCAAGCGCTTAGTACAGTGCTCTGCACATAGTAAGCGCTCAATAAATACGATTGATGATGATGATGATGGGTTTCCTGTCTCCATTCCCGACCCTGTTTCCGAGGAAGCACTGCCCTGCCGTTGACCCCCGCCCAGTTGTAGCCGGGGAAAGGCGTGGGTAGTGCCCAGGCTGCCCTCCCGGCCGCCTGCGAGCCCGTTGTTGGGTAGGGACCGTCTCTATATGTTGCCAACTTGGACTTCCGAAGCGCTTAGTACAGTGCTCTGCACACAGGAAGCGCTCAATAAATAGGAATGAATGTTGGGGTGATGCTGCCACCTGCTGGGGCGCTGGTCGCCTGCAGGGCAGTGGCCGGAAATCAATCAATCAATCAATCAATCATTATCATTATTATCATTATCAATCGTATTTATTGAGCGCTTACTGTGTGCAGAGCACTGTACTAAGCGCTTGGGAAGTCCAAGTTGGCAACATAGAGAGACAGTCCCTACCCAACAGTGGGCTCAGTCTAAAAGGTGGGCTCACAGTCTCAAAGGACTCTAAATAGTCTAAAAGGATCATCTAAAAGTCTAAAAGGATCATCATCATCATCAATCATATTTATTGAGCACTTACTGTGTGCAGAGCACTGTACTAAGCGCTTGGGAAGTACAAGTTGGCAACATATAGAGACAGTCCCTACCCAACAGTGGGCTCACAGTCTAGAAGACTTTCCTTTGGACTGGAAAGTCCAAAGGGCCGGAGCCGAGGGAATGAGTCCAGTCGGCGCCCCTTCTCCCGGGCCCGGAGGCCGGATCACCCGGCCTCCACTCTCCCGAGCGCTCACTACGGTACCCTGTGCTTACTAGAGAAGCAGCGTGGCTCAGTGGACTGTGAGCCCACTGTTGGGTAGGGACCGTCTCTATGTGTTGCCAACTTGGACTTCCCAAGCGCTTAGTACAGTGCTCTGCACACAGTAAGCACTCAGTAAATACGATTGATTAGGAGTCGGAGGTCATGGGTTCTAGTCCCGACTCCGCCACCTAATACATCCCTTCAAGGCCCTACTGAGAGCTCACCTCCTCCAGGAGGCCTTCCCAGACTGAGCCCCCTCCTTCCTCTCCCCCTCCTTCCCCTCTCCATCCCCCCCCCCCCCCCCCCCGCCTTACCTCCTTCCCTTCCCCACAGCACCTGTCTAGATGTATATATGTTTGTACGGATTTATTACTCTATTTTACTTGTACATATCTATTCTATTTATTTTATTTTAATATGTTTGGTTTTGTTCTCCATCTCCCCCTTCTAGACTGTGAGCCCGCTGTCGGGTAGGGACCGTCTCTAGATGTTGCCAACTTGGACTTCCCAAGCGCTTAGTCCAGTGCTTTGCACGCAGTAAGCACTTAATAAATGTCATTATTATTATTATTACTGTGTGCAGAGCACTGTACTAAGCGGTTGGGCAGTCCAAGTAGGCCATCTTACCTCCTTCCCTTCCCCACAGCACCTGTATATATGTGTATATGCCTGTACATATTTATTACTCTATTTGTTTTACTTGTACATATCTGTTCTATTTATTTTCTTAGTATGTTTGGTTTTGTTCTCTGTCTCCCCCTTTTAGACTGTGCGCCCACTGTTGGGTAGGGACTATCTCTAGATGTTGCCAACTTGTACTTCCCAAGCGCTTAGTACAGTGCTCTGCACACAGTAAGCGCTCGATAAATACGATCGATTGATTGTTGGGTAGGGACTGTCTCTATATGTTACCAACTTGTACTTCCCAAGCGCTTAGTACAGTGCTCTGCACACAGTAAGCGCTCGATAAATACGATTGAGTGATTGTTGGGTAGGGACTGTCTCTATACGTTGCCAACTTGTACTTCCCAAGCGCTTAGTCCAGTGCTCGGCACACAGTAAGCGCTCAATAAATACGATTGATTGATTGATTGTTGGGGAGGGACTATATATGTTGCCATCTTGTACTTCCCAAGCGCTTAGTCCAGTGCTCAGCACACAGTAAGCGCTCAATAAATACGATTGATTGTTGGGGAGGGACTATATATGTTGCCATCTTGTACTTCCCAAGCGCTTAGTCCAGTGCTCCGCCCACAGTAAGCGCTCAATAAATACGATTGATTGATTAACAAATAGGATAGCTATTATTAGTCCAATTTCTCTGTTCCGTTGCCCCCAGGTTGTCCCCGCAGGGCCTGGCTTGGGCTCCCAAGGGGCCCTCGGGGTGCTCAGCACACAGTAAGTGCTCAGTAAATACGATTGATTGATTGATTGATTGATTAGCAAATAGGACAGTTGTTATTAGTCCGATTTCTCTGTCCCACTGCCCCCAGGTTGTCCCCGCAGGGCCTGGCTTGGGCTCCCAAGGGGCCCTCGGGAGCGGCCTTGAAGCCGGGGGCCTCTGAGCGGCGGCAGGGCCAGGGGAGGGAGGACCAGGGGCCCGCTCCTCCGCCTCTCCCCGGCCGTCTCGTTGCAGAGCGGGAACTCCGGCTCCTGCGGCGGGAGAACCGCCGGAACACGCTGCTCTCGGTGGCCGTCTTCCTGCTCCTCGTCCTCGCCTATACCTGCTGGACCGTGTGAACGTGCTCCCCCGGCCCCGTCCCGACTACCCAGGGGAGAGACCAAGAACTGCCCTTCCCTCAGCGGGAGCCCGGGATTTCATCCTGGCTCCGCCGCTCGGCCTCCGCGTCGCCTTCGGCACACCGCTTCATTTCCCTCTCATCCGCAAAATGGGGATGAAGAGGACGAGCCCCGTATGGGACGGGGACCGCGTCCGACCCCGTTTGCTTGTATTCGCTTCGTACAGCGCCCGGCGCATAGTAAGCACTGCACAGATACCACCGGGATTACCCGACGTCGGCTTTCCATAGGGGGTCCGCGCCGCTGCTGGGAGGGCCACGGGGTGGAATCCATCATCGGTCTTTGGGCCGGGCCCAAAATGCGGGGAAAAACCGCCAATAAAAGAGTCCCGGGCCGACGTTTCGTTTGCCAAGTAAATATCAGAGTCGGCTGTGGCTCTCTTGCCAGGGCACATTGGTAGGAGGGAAAACAATTTAAACAGAAGATGGGTGGGGGAAGAGGAAGGCCGCCTTGTCTGTCAAACCAGCGCGTGGGGGAAGATGGGTTCAGCCTTCTGGGAAGCAGTGTGGAAAAAAAAACAGGGCCTGAGAGCCGGAGGATCTGGGTTTGAATTCTGCCTCTCCCACACCTGCCTTCTAGGCGACCTTGGGCACGTCGCTTAACGTCTCCGGGCCTCGTCTGTAAAACGGGAACCACCACTGTCCCCGGCCCTTGAACTCCGTGTGGGTCGGGGATTACGTCCATCCTGATTATCCTGTATCTACCCCAGCATTTAGCACCGTCCTTGGCACGTAGGAAGCGCTTAACGGAGAGCCCGATTATCTGGGGGGATATCCCAGGGGAAGTGAGAGGGGTACAGACTTACGGGCGGAGAGGAGCCGGTAAATTTAGCTGGGCTTATGGTGAGGGACGGGCGGGCGCCGTGGTGGATCCGTCTGAGCTGCAAATACAGAGATGGTGGGGCGGGAGACTGGTAGGAGGCCGGAGAGGAGCAACTAAAACGATGGAAGGGGCTCGATCGGGGAAAGGAGGCGAGATTAAACCAGTTAAATATGTAAAGCAGTGAGTGAGGGCGACAGGAGCCTGGGAGCGAGCGGAAGGCTATAAAACACCAAGGAGGATCCCCGGGGGAGCCGGGAGGGGAAATCGAGCTAAGGGAAGTTTAGGCCGATCGGAGAACCGTATAGTCTCTCAGGGAGTTCGAGCCGGTGGGAAAAATCTGGAAAATAGCTGGCTCCCCTGACGGATAAGATAGATACCTTGGGCCTCTCCGATTCTCTGCGGTGGCTTCGGGAGCGGGAGAGGGGGAGGCGTCTTGGGGGTCCGCCGTGATCCAGCAGACCGCAGACCTGTGAAGCCCAGGGCCGGACACCTTTGGGGGAACATTTGGGAAGGGGAGAAGGTGTCCCACGCCCAAATGCAGCAGTGCCAACTGTTCTGATGCAGGAGGGTGGTCTTGGAGGAAAGGGGCCGTAACCCAAACCTGGCCTTTCCTTTCATGGGGGCCGCCCCCGGCTTAAGACTGGAGGGTTAAGGGCTACCATCTCCTACCTGTGAAACCCCCCAAGGGTCCCAGGCCGGGCCCGCCCTTCCACCAACCGCCATGAACCAGCCCTGGGGTCGGTCGCTTGGGTCGAAATGGCCACCCGGACTTTAAAAATAGGTTTTGTCTTTAATGATGTGAGGCACCGATGCCAGCCGGCGAGCCCCGCCGGGCCCGGGGTGAGAGGAACCGCCTGACGTCGGCAGGGTGGGGGCCCGTCGGCGAGGCCGCACCGGCCCATCTCTGGTCGGGTCCGGGGGCAGGGGAGAAGGGCCCAAACTGCCGCCGTCCCCTCGCCCCCCGCCCCGGCCGCCAGGACCGTGGCCTCGGCCAGCTCCGGGCCCAGCCTTCCCCGACAGCCGGAGGGACTAGAGGGCCGACAACGGGTTAAGTCTCAAAAAAAGGCCGCCGCCAACCGTGCCGGGGGCCGCTTGGGGGTGAAGCCTCCGGGCCCGGCGAGATGGAGGGAAGACAAACTCGGCGGCGGGGCGTGGGGGGGAGTCTTTGGCAATGCACACAGAAGCCATAGCGGGGAACCCGACCGGAAACACCAGGGAAGTCTCCTGCCGTCCCTCAAGGAGCCCCCCTCTCCACCGGGCCAGGCAGCGGGGTGGGCGGGAGGGTCTCCCCACTCTCTGGCAGGGCCTTCTGGTGTCTCCAGGCTCGGGGCGGTAGCCCAGAGGTCGCGGAGAGGGAAGAGCCGCCTGGGCGGGTCCTGGGTGGGGGGCAGAGGGGAGGCCCAAGCCCCTGGGTGGCCACTGCGTTTGAAATCCGGAGACCCAGTGCCCAGGGAAGCCGGGCCCGCGAGCCACCCAGGCCCAGGGGAAGGTGGAGGCCTCCAAGTCAGGCAAGGCTTTTCCCTGCCCGCGGGGAGGAGGGGGCAGGAACTACGGAGGGAAGCCCGGGGCCGGAGTGGCCGTGCCCCCCGACCCGTCCACCGGTCAGGCAGCCGGGAAAGGGGACCCGCCGTCTCGGACTGGCTCCCGGTCCCCGGCGGGGGCGGGCCACTGGGCGTCCCGGCCGTTCGACCCCCAGGGCTCTGCCCGAGGGGGCTCTGGGTGCGGGCGGCGGCGGGAGAGGCGACACGGGGAGAGCTACGTGGGGACGGGAGGCGGGGCACGAGGGCTAAGCCCGCCGGGGGGGGGACGGGAGCCTGAGAGTCAGAGAGGAGGGGGCGACGGATCTGGCCTCCCCCTCCTCAGGTGGCTACCGTCCTTCCCCGGCCCCCGGGACGGCTCCTTCCCCAGATTGGAACTAGGGCAGGCCAGGGTTCAGCCCTCATGTCCTCCATCTCCGCTCCACAGGTCCCTCGGCTCTCCTGGTGGCCGAGGCCTAGAGCTCCTAGCCCCCTCTTCCAAAGAGGGGCAACACCCCCCAAAGTTCAGCAGCCGCCCCTGGGTCTCCAAGGGCGGGGGAGAGGGGGGCAGCCAAACCCTCGGTTTCTGACGTCCGGGAGCTCCGGTTCCGGGGGAGACGACCGGCTTCGGCTTCTCCGAGGGCTCCGACCCGCTGCTCCCAAAGAGGGGGGTGTGCTTGGGAAGGGATGGGGGGGAATCGGGGAGGCGGGCCGCCCGCCAAGTTCCTCGGCCCCCCGGGCGGGCGGATGCTCAGGGGCTGTGCGCCTGGATGAAGGACAGCACGTCCTCCTTGGACAGCGTCTCGGGATCCTGCCTCTTCTGGGAGTCGTGGACCCGCACGCCCTCTCGCCATTCCCAGAAGAGGCGCCGGAAGTAACAGATGCTGCGGGGAGAGAGCGGAGGGCAGGCGGTCAGTCGGGCGTGCACCCCCCTCCCCTCGGACGGGCCAGACCGGGCTCAAATCGACGCCAATGAGGGGAAGGGGCCGTCGGGGGTCTTCGCTTCGGTCGCCCGCGTTAGGGGTTCTAGGGGAGGGGGGGCCCGTTCCCGCGCCGGAGCGGGGCGATGAGAAAACCAGTCGCCGCCTCTTAAAAAAGGCGAGGAGCCGTGGCTAGTTGGGGGGTATCTTTTAGACTGTGAGCCCACTGTTGGGTAGGGGCTGTCTCTATATGTTCCCAACTTGGACTTCCCAAGTGCTTAGTACAGCACAGTAAGCGCTCAATAAATACGATTGATTGATTGAGTGATACTGCCCTCGCCCACCCGTCCCCCAGACGCCACAGCCAGGGAACTGTCGTCGTCCTCCTCCTCCCTCCGCTGCTGCCGCCGCTAATTACCGCCAACACGGCTGTGCTGGAGTCCTACAATTAGCGACACTTAATATTCATGGTTTATTTGCCGGGCGCTGTTCTAACAGCGGTATTAGCACAGTGACAAGAACAAGTGTCGGCGGCTAATTACCGACACATTAGTGCTCGCCGGCCGCACGCGGTCGGTCGGTCCGTCCGTCACGGGCTTCCCAACGGCCGAGGCCGGGCCGGCCGGCTCGGAAGCGGGAGAGGAGACGGGGGAGAGCCAAGCTCTGCCCATTGCCAGCTGTGTGACTTTGGCCAAGTCACTTCACTTCTCTGGGCCTCAGTTCCCTCATCTGTCAAATGGGGATGGAGACGGTGAGGTGGGACAACCTGATCACCTTGTATCCTCCCCGGCGCTCAGAACAGTGCTTTGCACGTAGTAAGCGCTTAACAATATTATTATTATTATGATAAGAAAGCGCCTAGATGTGGTGGGGCCGAAGAGAGGGGAGGCGAGAGGAAGGTTGGTTCTTCCCAATTCTGGGAAGCCCTGTTCTGAGGGCATATCTTGTACATATCTATTTATTTTATTTGGTTAGTATGTTTGGTTTTGTTCTCTGTCTCCCCCTTCTAGACTGTGAGCCCGCTGTTGGGTAGGGACTGTCTCTGTTGCCGACTTCCCAAGTGCTTAGTACAGTGCTCTGCACACAGTAAGCGCTCAATAAATATGATTGATTGATTGATTGATTGAGGGACAGGGCCGTGAAAGCCGGATCTGGGCCGGGATCCCTCCCCGTGGGCTGAATATTCTAGGAGCTAGGCAGCCCCGTAATAATAATGATAACTGTGGTATTTGTTAAGCGCTTAAAGTGTGCCAGGCACTGTACTAGGCGCTGGGGTGGATACACACCAGTTGGGTTGGGCACCATTCCTGTCCCACACGGGGCTCACAGTCTTAACCCCCCCTTTTTCCAGACGAGGCAACTGTGGCCCAGAAAAGTGAAGCGACTCGCCCGAGGTCTCTCAGCAGACGTGGCAGAGGTAGAATTAGAACTCGGGTCCTTACTGAGCACTGTATTACGCGCTTGGGAAGTCCAAGTTGGCAACGTATAGAGACGGTCCCTCCCCAACAGCGGGCTCACAGCCTAGAAGGGAACAAAACCAAACATGCCAACAAAAAGCCACTACCCCTGCCCTACCTCGATGCCCCCGAGGGCTCCTCAGGGTCAGAGCCTGTTTCTGCCCGTAGTAGGGCTTCACCTCTACTGATGATGATGATCAATCAATCAATCAATCGTATTTATTGAGCGCTTACTGTGTGCAGAGCACAAGCGCTTGGGAAGTCCAAGTTGGCAACATATAGAGACAGTCCCAGTGGGCTCACAGTCTAGAAGGGGGAGATAAATGGTGGCATTTATTAAGCACTTACTACGTGCAAAGCCCTGTGCTAAGCGCTGGGGAGGTTACAAGGTGATCAGGTTGTCCCACGGGGGGCTCACAGGCTGAATCCCCGTTTTACAGATGAGGTCACTGAGGCCCAGAGAAGTGACTTGCCCATTGGAGACTCTCCCCCGAACAGCTCCGTCTCTTAGCCAGTTCCACAAAGGGGGGAAAAAGATGTCTACTCTTGTCCGTCCTGCCCAGAGAACGGGATCCCTTGGGTTCCCTTCCTCCCAGGCTGCTCAAAACCCAGCCGTCGCGGCGGAAGCCCGGAGCTTCTGGGATAGAAAGCGTCGCTCCCGCCTCACGGAGAGCCCTTCGTGGACCCCAGAAGGGTCCGCTGCCAAGGAGGACTGGCATAGGGACCTGAGGGGGAGCGGGGATTTGGGGGGAGGGGGGTGCCCTAATTAGGACCCGTGGAGCGGGAGGGGGAAGGAAAGGGAGGGTTCGCTCTTAATTACTGAAAAGGTGCGATGGAGTCCAGGGGAAGGTCGTAGGTGGAGACTTTCGCCAACTTGTTGAAGAAGAATTTCCGCTTGGAGGTCCGGCTGAATCCCATGGTCCAAGGGTCTGTGGAGAAGGGGAGGAGCGGTAGGATGGCGGGGGGGGAGCGGGCCCTGTGGTACCCGCCCCATCGCCCCGCTTTGGGCATCTTTTAGACTGTGAGCCCACTGTTGGGTAGGGACTGTCTCTATATGTTGCCAGTTTGTACTTCCCAAGCGCTTAGTACAGTGCTCTGCACATAGTAAGCGCTCAACAAATACGATTGATGATGATGATGATCATCCCTCAAAGCCGCGGCAAGGCCGCCGACTGGGCCCCCGACCCCAGTGCCTGAGAAGAGAGAGATCGAGAACCCACCGAGGGGCAGGGACTGGGTCTAATTCCCTCCTCTGCCTTCTCTCCATTCATTCATTCATTCGATCGTATTTATTGAGCGCTTACTGTGTGCAGGGCACTGTACTAAGCGCTTGGGAAGTCCAAGTTGGCAACATCTAGAGACGGTCCCTAGCACAGTGTTGTACACTCAGCAGGTGCTCGATAACTGTCACCATCACCACTACTACAACCTGGTCACCTTGTAACCTCCCCAGCGCTTAGAGCGGTGCTTTGCACATAGTAAGTGCTTAACAAATGCCATTATTATTATTATTTCTGCGTGAGAACAGGATGCAGTCGAGGAATGCCAAGAAAGACAGCTCGTCTTGCAGGCTTCTCCCACTGAGCGAGATGGGGGCCCCGGATGGGGGTCCTCGGGGGGGATGCCCATCTGCAACGTTTATAATAATAACGCACAACCCTGCACTGGGCCCTGAAACCACTGCTGCTTATTGAAGCCCCCTGGAAGTGGCTTTTCCTGAGTGACTTAGCTGGGCTGTGGACAGACCGTCTTGGCCAGGCACCTGCTCCCCAAAGGGTCCTCCTCATCCAAGGTGGGCACCGACCTTTGGGGCCAGGATAGCCCGGGGGGCCTGAGGGCGGTGGCAACCCCAGGGAGGGTGATGGGGGGGACCCTCCTGCCCGGGCGGGAGGGGACCCACCCAGGACCGAGCACGGAGGGAGGGCGAGAGCGGGGACAGGCCGGCGGAAGCCGAGTGGTGGGCGGAGGGGCCAAAGGCATGCTCACCGTTGACGGTCCTGATGATGTACAGTCCAGTTGGCACGAAGTGCCGATCGTCCCGTCCCGTGTAGGACAGCCGGGGTATGTTGTACGAGCCCTTTATAATCTTCATTTCCAGCCTGGGTCCCAAGGGAGAGGGGGCAGAGGTCGGGGGCCGGGGCCACCCACAGGAAGGAGGGAGGGAGGGAGAGGGAATCCCCCAAAACGGGGGTGTATCTGGCCTCCCCTGGAGCTGTGCCAACATACACCCCCCCCCCCCCCCATCCCAGCCCCCACAACCCCGGCTCAGGAGGAGCCACCTCGTCGAGGGGCCGGCCAGTAGGCCGTTCCTTTATTTTGCCCCTCTTCCCTCGCGGGCAGGCCCCGAACCGTCGGTTCCGGCCCCTCCGACTTCCCTCTCTGCTCTCCACGGCCCTCCAGATTTTCCGTTAGCTCCGGCAGCTGCCGCTCCCAGAGCGAAGCCCCGGGAGGGCAGCTCCCTCCCGGATCTGCACTCCCAAACTGGCTTCCCTCCCTCCCTCCCTTCTTCCTCCCTCTCCTCCTGAAGACTCCCTGCTTGGCCCTGCTGCCCTGTCCCAGCCCCCGGGGCGAACAGCAAAGATCTTGCTCCCTCACCTCAGAAAGATCTTCTCCATTTCCTCCAGCCTGTACACCTCTTTCACTCTGGGGCAGGATGGGACAGACACAGAGAGAGGGAGAGGAGAGAGAAGCCCGAGGGGCAGTGAGTTCTCCATGGGGAGGGGGAAAGACCCGAGAGGTGCGGGTCGGCCGGGGGCGCGGGGCGGGCAACTGCTCTGCTCTCTAACCTCCCCGCCAGCACCGCCAGGCCATCCTCGCCCGGCCACCTCGCTCCGGTGCCGACTCCGTCTGCCTCGAGCTCGCGTCCACGGCCTCAAACCCCCCCAGAAGGCATCCCCACAACCCCTGGGGCTGAGAGGGGGATCCCCAGGACAGCCGCTCGCGGGCCCCTCCCGGGCAAACCGAGGGCCGGCCCTTCGCCTTGGGGCCCGGGACCTGACCGGGAAAGCCGGCGCCGGAGGCTCAGGAGCCGGCAGATGCTCGGCAGCGGAGGCGCGGAGAGCTTGGAGCGAGCCAACGGGCTCTCCTCTCCCTCCCCTGGAGGATGGGGGTCAGCTGGGGGGAGACGGGCCAGGCCCCGCGACCCTCGCGGCCACCGGGCCGGACCACTAAAGTCACTCACCTGATGGGGTTCATGTCGGGCCGGCTGGGCTTGGAAATAGCTTTAACGAACTTCTCGGCCAGGTGGATTCTGGAAGGCAGGCCGGGCTACGTGAGCATCCTCCCAGAGCGGGCCCCGGATCCCACGCCCCGGTGGCCGTCATCATCATCAATCGTATTTATTGAGCGCTTACTAGGTGCGGAGCACTGTACTAAGCGCTTGGGGAGTACAAATTGGCAACACATAGAGACAGTCCCTACCCAACAGTGGGCTCACAGTCTAAAAGTCATCTCCCCGGGCCTGGGGCAGGGAGGGCAAACCCTGCCTCTAGCCGCCAGCGGCACCGTGGCGGGCACCGTGGCGTCTTGGACTACCGAGGTCGGTGGCCCGGGGCCAGAAGCGGGACCGAAGCCGGAGGCCAGGGACTAGCCGCCAAGAGAGCAGCGTGGCTCAGTGGAAAGAGCCCGGGCTTTGGAGTCAGTGGTCAGGGGTTCAAATCCCGGCTCCGCCAGTTGTCAGCTGGGTGACTTTGGGCAAGTCACTTCACTTCTGGGCCTCAGTTGCCTCATCTGGAAAATGGGGATTGACTGTGAGCCCCCTGTGGGACAACCTGATCACCTTGTCGCCAGCGCTTAGTGCTTGGCACATAGTAAGCGCTTAATAAATGCCGCCATCATCATTATTATTATCATTAAGAGAGAGCCAGGGATCTTAAAATCGTCCTCGGGACCAGTCCCACTCTTCCAGAGCCCCAAGCCCCTCTACAGCCGCTGTAGTCTGGATGACCCTCCTGGCGTCCGGCCAGCACAAATGGCTCCAGCCGAGTCCCGGGAGCTGGCCTCCAAGGGTGACCGGAGTCCAAACCCCAGCAAGCTCTCTGGTCCGGGATCGATACTTGTGGGCTGCCAGTCACCGTGGGGAGAAACTGCAGGGGCGGACTCGGGGGTCAAGAGTTCTGGGACCCCCAAATTCACCAGCCAGCACGGCGGCTGACCCCAGAGGGCTCCAGGACCGGGGACGGGGGAGCGGGCTGTCACCGTGAGGGCTGTCACCTCCCCGTCTGCCCCAGGCCCAGCCCTACCGTACCGCTGGTTAAAGTGCTGCTCGCGGACGTCGTTGCCGTTGAGGACCAGCACGTCCAGGATGTGAATGGCGCTGATTTTCCTCTGGGCCTTGCCCTGAAACAGACGGGAGACGAACGGGCCCGTGACCCGTTTTCACTCCTCCGTTTTCCCCAGGCTCTAACAGGCCACGGGAAAGCCGCCCCGACGGCTCCGAGCCCGGGCTCCTCCGGTTCGGGCCCCGGGCCGAGACCGGACCGTTTTCCTGACCGGGGCCCCGGAACTGGGGCTTAACGTGGACTCGCTGATTGCTCACCCCTTCCCGTTAACAGGCTACAGTGTGGGTTCTTTCCCCGGCCCAACTTTCAGTTTCAGACCCAATCCCGCTCCCGGCTCATCTTCAAGGCTCTGATTTCCCTCTGCTGAGCCTCTCAATCCCCCTGCTGAATCAGAGGACCCCAGCGGCAGACCGGGCCCCCCAGGAAGAATCCCAACAGCTCAAGTAGGGCCCGGGGGACCGGGTGAGAAGCCTTCCCGCCGTCCTTGCGCCAGGGTGACCCTGTGGGGGCTTGATCTGGGCCCCAGACCCTCCTCGGCTACCTGCGCTCGGCTACACTTCAGCAGGCTTTTGGAAATTACAGCCGCCCTCCCTGGCTTGATGGGGCCGCGGCAACTTGGGACGCCATCCCGAGTCAGGGGCCGAAGAGAGGCGGGAATGCCAAGGGGAGGTCAGTCGCAAGTCCAGCACGTCCCGGGACGGCCCGGGAGCTCGTTCCGTCAGGCAGGGACCGGGATGGTCCCGTGGGAAGCCCTGACTCCCGGGGCTGGGTGTGTGCATCCCGGAGGCAGGCCAGTGGACGACCTCTCACCTCTCCCTTCAGCTCGTGGACAATCTCCACAGACAGCAGGGTGTCCCGCGGCAGCTCCGTCTTCAGGTCCAGCTTGGTCCAGCGGTCGGACTGGCGGCCAGCCCACGTGTAGATCTGCGACTTCTGCCGGCGGAGGGGAGAGGCCGGGTCAGGAGGGGATGGGGCGATTCCGGGCCTCGGGGGACGTGTCTGCGTTAAGTCAGGGGCTGGGTGAGCCAACACCCCCTTTCTGCCTGTGTTCTTGGAAGTTCTCAGAGGAAGGGGGCGGCGGGGTGGAGAGAAGACGAAAAAGACATTTATAAGGGATTCCTTAGAGGTGTTGAACTTTGATGACCTCCACTGCAGTACGAGAGAAGTGGCGGGGAGTTGACCAAGGGGTGACGGTGACTGATGGCTACCAATCAATCTGCGCATCAGGCAGAAACTCCTCACCCTGGGCTTCAAGGCTGCCCATCACCTCACCCCCTCCTACCTCACCTCCCTTCTCTCCTTCTCCAGCCCAGCCCGCACCCTCCGCTCCTCCGCCGCTAATCTCCTCACCGTGCCTTGTTCTCGTCTGTCCCGCCATTGACCCCCGGCCCACGTCATCCCCCTGGCCTGGAATGCCCCCAATCCCTCTGCCCATCCGCCAAGCTCGCTCTCTTCCTCCCTTCAAGGCCCTGCTGAGAGCTCACCTCCTCCAGGAGGCCTTCCCAGACTGAGCCCCTTCCTTCCTCTCCCCCTCGTCCCCCTCTCCACCCCCCCCATCTTACCTCCTTCCCTTCCCCACAGCACCTGTATATATGTTTGTACATATTCATTACTCTATTTATTTATTTATTTTACTTGTACATAGCTATTCTATTTATTTTATTTTGTTAGTATGTTTGGTTTTGTTCTCTGTCTCCCCCTTTTAGACTGTGAGCCCACTGTTGGGTAGGGACTGTCTCTATATGTTGCCAACTTGTACTTCCCAAGCGCTTAGTACAGTGCTCTGCACATAGTAAGCGCTCAATAAATACGATTGATGATGATGATGATGGCAGGGAGAGGAGAGGCTCAGATGATGAGAAAGGCGAGATGAGGAAAGACGGGGGCTGTGTCAAGAAGGACGGAGATGGGAGAGAAGGGAGAAAGCGCACCTCGAGGTGGGGAATGAGAGGACCAGGCCACGGTTTCCCAGATCAACTAGCCCGACTTGCTTCCCATTCTGCCCCCGTCCCTCAGCCCCCCAAGCCTGGCCTGGCAGCTATCCTAGAGAGCCCGGGGACGAGCCGGGATGAGGGAGCGGGGGGCCCGAACCCAAGCCCGTATTTCAGGAAGAGCCAGGGGAGGAGCCCACCAAGGGGATGGGAGAGAGAGGGAGGTTCGCTGGGGCCCAGCTCTGAGCCCGCTCCCCAACTCACCCCGAGGCCGATGAGGAACTTGGCCTCGCTCCCCGACACCATGCAGCGGTAATCCAGCACCGGGCGGATCTTCTCCAGGGTCTTCGGGTTGAGCGGGGTGGGCTTGTAGCTGAAGATGTCCATGTCGGCCCCCTGAAGGGCCCCGGAGGGGGACAGAGGGCGGTGATGATGTGGCCGTTTCCCTCCGGGCAACGAGGGGCCCAGAAGGAAAGCGGGTGAGGGTGAGGGCAGGATGCCGGGGACCCGGATCCACGGAGCGGCTGCTGCGGGCGGCCCGCCTCTCGTCCGCCGCTCCGCAAAAGCGAGGACTGTCTTCCCTCTCGCCTGTCTGCATTACCCCGTTTCAGCTTCTCTTCCCCACTGAGCCGGAGAGGGCTGGCGACCGCTCCCCCGGCTCCCGAGGCCGAGCCTCACCCTGGCTCCGTCTCTCTCTCGGCCCCCCCGAGGTCGGGGTCCCGCCCGCCCCAGAAGGAAGAGCTGCCCCCTGCGGACCCCTCAAATCCCTCGGCCTCGGCTTCCTCACCTACAGAGAGGTGAAGGGGAGCCCTGAGAACCCACGCCGCTGAGAAGCGGCGAAGCCTAGTGGACAGAGCCTGGGCCTGGGCGGCGGAAAGACCTGGGTTCTAATCCCGGCTCTGCCACTTGTCTGCTGGGTGACTTGGGGCAAGTCACTTCACTTCTCTGTGCCTCAGTTCCCGCATCTGTCAAATGGGGATGAAGACTGGGAGCCCCCGTGGGACAACCTTGATTACCTTGTATCCCCCCCACAAGGCTTAGAACAGTGCTTGGCACATAGTAAGCGCTTAACAAATACCATCATTATTATTATTATTCTCTGGGCCTCAACTACCTTATCTGTGAAGTGGAAATTAAGATGCTGAGCCCCACCTGGGGCAGGGACTGTCTGACCCGATTAGATGATTAGTACAGTGCCTGGCACATAGTAAGCACGTGCTACGTACTATTAAAAAAAAAGAGAAAGCACGCGTGCGTCGTGCCAGACATCAACAACGACTGAACCCGGTGAGTTTTGAAACGGAGCCGCCAGGCTAGACAAGACGGCCCGGGATTTGGGAAGAGGCTCCCCGCCTTGTAGACTGTGAGCCCGCTGTTGGGTAGGGACTGTCTCTATATGTTGCCAACCTGTAAGCGCTCAATAAATACGATTCAATGATGATGATGATGTTGCCAACTTGTACTTCCCAAGCGCTCAGTCCAGTGCTCTGCACACAGTAAGCGCTCAATAAATACGATCGATTGATTGACAAGAGGTAAGGGGAGTTGGGATTCGCGCCCCCGGGGTCAGCCCGGGCGAGGATGCGGAGGGCTCGAGTCCGTGCTCCGGACCCACCGGACCCGCCCGCCACCTCGGCACCCCTTCCCGGGCTCACCTGGATCAGCTCGAAGAACTTGGATTTGGGGTCCGAGGGAGAGGGGGCCACCCGGGCCTGGTCCGGAATCTGCGGCGGAGGACAAGAGAGCGGCGTTTTGGCCTTCTCACGGCCCGGCGAGCTCGCTGCTCCTCACGGCCAACCCTCTCCCCTCCTCTTTCGGGGGAGAAGGCGGGGGACGAAGGGGCAGTGATGGGAGCCCGCTCTGCCCCCCGCGTTCTCGTCCGCCCAGGCCACGCTGACTCCTCCAGGAGGCCTTCCCAGACTGAGCCCCTTCCTTCCTCTCCCCCTCGTCCCCCTCTCCATCCCCCCATCTTACCTCCTTCCCTTCCCCACAGCACCTGGATATATGTATATATGGTTGTACATATTTATTACTCTATTTATTTATTTATTTTACTTGTACATTTCTATCCTATTTCTTTTATTTTGTTGGTATGTTTGGTTCTGTTCTCTTTCTCCCCCTTTTAGACTGTGAGCCCACTGTTGGGTAGGGACTGTCTCTATGTGTTGCCAATTTGTACTTCCCAAGCGCTTAGTACAGTGCTCTGCACATAGTAAGCGCTCAATAAATACGATTGATTGATTGATTGATTGGGCCTCCTCGGCTGTCTTGGAGGGCCACAGTGCGGAAAAGCAGACCACCGCTGCCTGTCTGAACAAGCCTGAGGGGAATGGCGAAGGGCTGGAGGAAGCCACTGTACCGCCCTGTCCCTGCCGGGCCTCAAGAAGCGTGGTCTGGTTGAATGACTGAATGAATATGTATATATGTCCATATTTATTACTCTATTTTACTTGTACATATTTATTCGATTCATTCTATTGGGTTGATATGTTTGGTTTTGTTGTCCGTCTCCCCCTTCTAGCCTGTGAGCCCGCTGGTGGGTAGGGACCGTCTCTAGATGTTGCTAACTTGGACTTCCCAAGTGCCCAGTCCAGTGCTCTGCACACAGTAAGTGCTCAATAAATACAATTGAATGAATGAATGAATATGTATATATGTTTGTACAGATTTATTACTCTACTTATTTTACTTATACATATTTACTATTCTATTTATTTTATTTTGTTAATATGTTTTGTTTTGTTGTCTGTCTCCCCCTTCTAGACTGTGAGCCCGCTGTTGGGTAGGGACCGTCTCTAGATGTTGCTAACTTGGACTTCCCAAGCGCTTAGTCCAGTGCTCTGCACACAGTAAGCGCTCAATAAATACGATTGAATGAATGAATGAATATGTATATATGTTTGTACATATTTATTACTCTATTTATTTTACTAGTACATATTTATTCTATTCATTTTATTGGGTTGATATGTTTGGTTTTGTTGTCCGTCTCCCCCTTCTAGACTGTGAGCCCGCTGCTGGGTAGGGACCGTCTCTATGTGTTGCCAACTTGTACTTCCCAAGCGCCTAGTACAGTGCTCTGCACACAGTAAGCGCTCAATAAATACAATTGAATGAATGAATGAATATGTATATATGTTTGTACATATTTATTACTCTATTTATTTTACTTGTACATATTTATTCGATTCATTTTATTGGGTTGATATGTTTGGTTTTGTTGTCTGTCTCCCCCTTAGACTGTGAGCCCGCTGTTGGGTAGGGACCGTCTCTAGATGTTGCCAACTTGGACTTCCCAAGCGCCCAGTCCAGTGCTCTGCACACAGTAAGTGCTCAATAAATACAATTGAATGAATGAATGAATATGTATATATGTTTGTACATATTTATTACTGTATTTATTTTACTTGTACATATTTATTCTATTCATTTTATTTGGTTGATATGTTTGGTTTTGTTGTCTCCCCCTTCTAGCCTGTGAGCCCGCTGGTGGGTAGGGACCGTCTCTAGATGTTGCTAACTTGGACTTCCCAAGCGCCTAGTACAGTGCTCTGCACACAGTAAGCGCTCAATAAATACGACTGAATGACTGAATGAGTGAATGAATGAATGGTGGCCAGGCCACAGGCCTGGGGGGGCGGAAGGACCTCGGTTCTAATCTCGGCTCGGCCACTTGTCTGCTGTGTCACCTCGGCCAACTCATTTCACTTCTCTGGGCCTCGGTCACCTCATCTGGAAAATGGGGATTTAGACTCTCGTTGCCGGCAGGGAATGTGCCTGTTTATTGTTATACTGTACGCTACGCTTAGTACAGCGCTCTGCACCAAGTGCTCAATAAGTACTACCGACTAATTGACTGAGCGTGGCTCAGGGGAAAGAGCCCGGGCTTTGCAGTCAGAGGTCATGGATTCAAATCCCGACTCTGCCACCTGTCTGCTGTGTGACTTTGGGCAAGTCACTTCACTTCTCTGGGCCTCAGGGACCTCATCTGTAAAATGGGGATTAAGACTGTGAGCTCCCCGTGGGACAACCTAATCACCTTGTAAACTCCCCAGCGCTTAGAACAGTGCTTTGCACATAATAAGAGCTTGATAAAAATGCCATTATTATTATTATTATTATTAACTAAGTACTATTGACTTGGAGCCCCACATGGTACAGACACTAAGTGCTCAATAAGTACTACTGACTAATTGACTATTGACTAAGTACCACTGACTTGGAGCCCCACATGGGACACAGACTAAGTGCTCAGTAAGTGCTACTGACTAATTGACTCTTGACTAAGTACCACTGACTTGGAGCCCCACATGGGACACAGACTAAGTGCTCAGTAAGTGCTACTGACTAATTGACTCTTGACTAAGTACCACTGACTTGGAACCCCACATGGGGCACAGAATAAGTGCTCAATAAGTACTACTGACTAATTGACTATTGACTAAGTACCACTGACTTGGAGCCCCACATGGGACAGAGACTAAGTGCTCAATAAGTACTACTGACTAATTGACTCTTGACTAAGTACCACTGACTTGGAGCCCCACATGGGACAGAGACTAAGTGCTCAATAAGTACTACTGACTAATTGACTCTTGACTAAGCACCACTGACTTGGAGCCCCACATGGGACAGAGACTAAGTGCTCACTAAGTACTACTGACTAATTGACTGTTGACTAAGTACCACTGACTTGGAGCCCCACATGGGACAGAGACTAAGTGCTCACTAAGTACTACTGACTAATTGACTGTTGACTAAGTACCACTGACTTGGAGCCCCACATGGGACAGAGACTAAGTGCTCACTAAGTACTACTGACTAATTGACTGTTGACTAAGTACCACTGACTTGGAGCCCCACATGGGACACAGACTAAGTGCTCAGTAAGTACTACTGACTAATTGACTGTTGACTAAGTACCACTGACTTGGAGCCCCACATGGGACAGAGACTAAGTGCTCACTAAGTACTACTAATTGACTGTTGACTAAGTACCACTGACTTGGAGCCCCACATGGGACAGAGAATAAGTGCTCAATAAGTTCTCCTGACTAACTGACTGTTGACTAAGTACCACTGACTTGGAGCCCCACATGGGACAGAGACTAAGTGCTCCATAAGTACTACTGACTAATTGACTCTTGACTAAGCACCACTGACTTGGAGCCCCACATGGGACAGAGACTAAGTGCTCCATAAGTACTACTGACTAATTGACTCTTGACTAAGTACCACTGACTTGGAGCCCCACATGGGACAGAGACTAAGTGCTCAATAAGTACTACTGACTAATTGACTCTTGACTAAGTACCACTGATTTGGAGCACCACATGGGACAGAGACTAAGTGCTCAATAAGTACTACTGACTAATTGACTGTTGACTAAGTACCACTGACTTGGAGCCCCACATGGGACAGAGACTAAGTGCTCAATAAGTACTACTGACTAATTGACTCTTGACTAAGTACCACTGACTTGGAGCCCCACATGGGACAGAGACTAAGTGCTCAATAAGTACTACTGACTAATTGACTCTTGACTAAGTACCACTGACTTGGAGCCCCACATGGGACAGAGAATAAGTGCTCAATAAGTACTACTAATTGACTAAGTACCACTGACTTGGAGCCCCACGTGGGACAGAGACTATGTCCAACCTGATTAGCTCGTATCTAGCCCGGCGCTTAGTACGGCGCCTGGCACATAGTAAGCGCTGAACAAATCAATCAATCGTATTTATTGAGCGCTTACTGTGTGCAGAGCACTGTACTAAGCGCTTGGGAAGTACAAGATGGCAACCTATATAGTCCCTACCCAACAAATACCACTCGAAAGAAAAAAGTCTGAGGCCGGGCAGCAGAGGTGGGTCACAGAGCCTCGTTAGAGCCCTTTGTCGGCACCTCCACGGCTTGGGCACGGTTCGTGACGGTGGTGTTCTGGTGAGCGATGCCACCCCACCAGGCCCCACGGGACCCCCGAGCACAAATGTCCTCCTCCCGAGGCCAGAGACGGGGAGCGCGGAGCCGGGACGGAGGGTCCCGCTCGGGCCGGGTCCCGTGGGGTTGGGGTGGGGGACGGGGGGCACCCCGGGGTCCCGGGGAGCGGGCGATACTCACCCCCCAGAGCTGCAGGCACTCTTTGCGGATCTCTGCCTGGCGCGGCTCGCTGAGGGTTCTGTGGGGAAAAGCCGACGCCTGCTTAACGCAGCGAAGGGGGCGGAAAGGTGGGAGATTTCCCCTTCCCCTGCCTCTCCCCCGCCCCCCCAACCCACACACAAGCTCCTGCCCTCAGCGTGGAACCAGTCCAGTCAAGGGGGTGTACTTCCCAAGCGCTTCGTCCAGTGCTCTGCACACGGTAAGCGCTCAAGAAATACGCCTGAATGAATGAACGTTGAGAAGCAGCGTGGCTCAGTGGAAAGAGCCCGGGCTTTGGAGTCGGAAGTCATGGGCTCAAATCCCGGCTCGGCCAAGTGTCAGCTGGGTGACTTTGGGCGAGTCGCTTCACTTCTCTGGGCCTCAGTTACCTCATCTGGAAAATGGGGATGAAGACTGGGAGCCCCGCGAGGGACAACCCGATCACCTTGCAACCTCCCAGGCGCTTAGAACAGTGCTTTGCACATGGTAAGCGCTCAATAAATACCATCATTATTATATGTTGCCATCTTGGACTGCCCAAGCGCTTAGTCCAGTGCTCTGCACACAGTAAGCGCTCAATAAATACGACTGAATGAATGAATGAATGAGTGTAAAGGGCAACAGGGTGAGAAGCTGGCACAGCGGGCGATGACCTTCTGGACTGTGAGCCCCCCTTCTAGACTGTGAGTCCCCCTTCTAGTGAGCCCACTGTTGGGTAGGGACTGTCCCTATATGTTGCCAACTTGGACTTCCCAAGCACTTAGTCCAGTGCTCTGCACAGAGTAAGCGCTCAATAAATACGATTGATTGAATGAATGAATGTAAAGGGCAACAGGGTGAGAAGCTGGCACAGCAGGCGATGACCTTCTAGACTGTGAGTCCCCCTTCTAGACTGTGAGCCCACTGTTGGGTAGGGACCGTCTCTAGATGTTGCCAGCTTGTACTTCCCAAGCACTTAGTCCAGTGCTCTGCGCACAGTAAGCGCTCAATAAATACGATTGAATGAAGGAATGAATAAATGTAAAGGGCAACAGGGTGAGAAGCTGGCACAGCAGGCGATGACTTTCTAGACTGTGAGCCCCCCTTCTAGACTGTGAGCCCGCTGTTGGGTAGGGACCGTCTCTAGATGTTGCCAACTTGGACTTCCCAAGCGCTTAGTCCAGAGCTCTGCACACAGTAAGCGCTCAATAAAGACGACTGAATGAATGAATGAATGAATGAATGTAAAGGGCAACAGGGTGAGAAGCTGGCACAGCAGGCGATGACCTTCTAGACTGTAAGTCCCCCTTCTAGACTGTGAGTCCCCCTTCTAGTGAGCCCACTGTTGGGTAGGGACCGTCTCTATATGTTGCCAACTTGGACTTCCCAAGCGCTTAGTCCAGTGCTCTGCACACAGTAAGCGCTCAATAAATACGATTGATTGAATAAATGAATGAATGTGAAGGGCAACAGGGTGAGAAGCTGGCACAGCAGGTGATGACCCTCTAGACTGTGAGTCCCCCTTCTAGACTGTGAGCCCGCTGTTGGGTAGGGACCATCTCTAGATGTTGCCAACTTGGACTTCCCAAGCGCTTAGTCCAGTGCTCTGCACACAGTAAGCGCTCAATAAATACGATTGATTGATTGATTGATTGACCAGCCTGCTCACTTCCCCTGCCAGGGGATCAGAGAGCCCTGCCACCGGCCTCCAGGCTAAGGACTTCACGGGTTAACCAGCACGGGCAGGGATCTTGCCTGCCGACTCCGCTGAATGGTCCGCTCCCGAGCGTTTAGCGCAGCGCTCTGCAGCTAGTACGCGCTCGACAGATAATAATAATTCCCCCTTTTAGACTGTGAGCCCACTGTTGGGTAGGGACTGTCTCTATACGTTGCCAACTTGTACTTCCCAAGCGCTTAGTCCAGTGCTCTGCACACAGTAAGCGCTCAATAAATACGATTGATGATGATGATAATAATAATGATGGCATTTATTAAGCGCTTACTACGTGCCACTCTAAGCGCTGGGGAGGTTACGAGGTGATCGGGTTGTCCCACGTGGGGCTCTCCGTCTTCGTCCCCGTTTTACAGATGAGGTAACTGAGGCCCACAGTTCCCCAAAGTCACACAGCTGACAACGGGCGGAGCCGGGATTTGAACCCATGACCTCTGACTCTTTCCACTGAGCCACGCTGCTTCTTACTCATCAGATACCACTGATGATGACGGTGATGGGCCGGCACCCCCTTCCCAAGTCTTCCCACCCCCAGGCCGGGTGACGACCAGGAGAACCGGCCCGTGATGCCAAGATACGTCAAGGTCGCGATGCGGGAGCGGCGAGAGGGAGCCGGGATCTTGGCCGGAGCCAGGGCGAGATCTTGCCGATCTATTCGATTCTATTTATTTTATTTTGTTAGTATGTTTGGTTTGGTCTCCCCCTTTTAGACTGTGAGCCCACTGTTGGGTAGGGACTGTCTCTATATGTTGCCAATTTGTACTGCCCAAGAGCTTAGTACAGTGCTCTGCACACAGTAAGCGCTCAATAAATACAATTGATTGATTGATTGATTAGAGCTGAACAGCCGGCCGTCCATCCTCCACCTCCCCCCCATCCCTCGGAGACCGGAGCGCTTACGTGTCTTGGACGAAGGCGTGGATCTTGGCCAAGGCTTTGATCTGAACGCTGCAGTGACTGGAAATGATAAAAAAATTAAAATAAATAAGATTTTTTTGTGGGAAAACCCCAACGGGGCAGCTCACGCCATCAGAAGGCCTTCTGACCCCAGGCGAGACGAGAACCGGGAAAGCCAGCCCCAAATCGATCGATCGTATTTATTGAGCGCATACTGTGTGCTGAGCACTGTACTACGCGCATGGGAGAACACGATATAACAGAGTTGGTGGACACATTCCCTGCCCACAAGGTCACAGTCTGGAGCGGGAGACAGACATTAATATAAATAAATAAGTTACGGAAAAGGACGAAAGTGGTGTGGGGCTGAAGTTGTCGGGGGGAGTAAAGGGAGCAAATCCAAGTGCAAGGGCAACGTGGAAGAGAGTGGGAGAAGAGGAAGTAAAACTCAGGTGAGACAAAGTGGTTTCCTCCACTAACCCTAACCCCCACTGCCATCTGCGCCTCAGTTATCTCATCTGCAAAATGGGAATTACGACTGCAGGCCCCACACGGGACGGGGACTGTGTCCAATCTGATTTGCGTGTATCCACCCCAGCGCTTAGTACAGTGCCTGGCACATGGCAAGCACTTAACAAATACTGTAATTATTATTATTATAGTTCCTGTTTTATGACTGTAATGCAGCTCTTAGACAGAGGAGTATTTCCTGTCTCCCCTCTAACACAGCTCTAGGCCTGTCTGCTCAAGGAAATGGTAAGGAAATCTCCAATCAACTTTTACAGTTGGGGGAAAAAAAGCAGGAGAAAGGAAAGGAAAGGAAAGGAAAGGAAAGGAAAGGAAAGGAAAGGAAAGGAAAGGAAAGGAAAGGAAGAAAGGGAAGGGAAAGGAAAGGAAAGGAAAGGAAAGGAAAGGAAAGGAAAGGAAAGGAAAGGAAAGGAAAGGAAAGGAAAGGAAAGGAAAGGAGGAAAGGGAAAGGAAAGAAAAGGAAATGAAAGGAAAAGGAAAGAGGAAAGGAAAGGGACAGGAAAGGAAAGGAAAAGAGGAAAGGGAAGGGAAGGGGGAAGGGAAGGGAAAAGGGAAGGAAAGGGAAGGGAAGGGGAAAGGAAAGGAATGGAAAGGAAAGAAGGAAAGGAAAGGAAAGGAAAGGAAAGGAAAGGAAAGGAAAAGAGGAGAGGAAAGGAAAGGAAAGGAAGAGAGGAAAGGAAAGGAAAAGAAAAGGGGAGGGGAGGGGAGGAAAAGAAAAAAGAAAAGAGGAGGAAAGAAAAGAAAAGAAGAAAGGAAAGGAGAAAAGAGAAGAGAGGAGAGGAGGAGGAAAAGGAAGAGAAGAGAACAGAAGAGAAGAAAAGAAGAGAAAAGAAAAGAAAAAGAGGAAAGGAAAGGGAAGGGAAAGGAAAGGAAAGGAAAGGAAAGGAAAAGAGGAAAGGGAAGGGAAGGGGGAAAGGAAGAGAAGTGGGAAGGGAAGAGAAAAGGGAAGGGAAGGGAAAAGAGAAGGGAAGGAAAAAGGGAAGGGACAGGAAAGGAAAAGAAAAGAAAAAACGGGAGGGGAGGAGAGGAAAAGAAAAAAGAAAAGAAAAGAGGAAAGAAAAGAAAAGAAGGAAAGGAATGGAAAAAAGAGAAAAGAGAAGAGAGGAGAGGAGGAGGAAGAGGAGGAGGAAGAGGAAGACAAGAGAACAGAAGAGAAGAAAAAAGAAGAGAAAAGAAAAGAAAAGAAAAGAAAGGAACCCTAAACCATAGTATGGAGTGCTTGGGGATTCTGGAAAGCAGTGAATTTGGAAGGGAGACTAGCGAAACTCCTCTGGGCTAATATCCAGGCCTCCCTCGTCCCCAGACCGAGCTCTCCAGCCAAGAGAAAAAGGGCTGGACTTTTACTAAGAAGCAGCATGGTGTAGCGGCTACAGCCCGGGCCAGGGAATCGAAAGGTCATGGGTTCTAATCCCGGCTCTGCCACTTGTCTGCTGTGAGTAGCTTGGGCAAGTCACTTCACATCCGTGGGCCTCAGTTACCGCATCTGTAAAATGGGGATTGAGACTGGGAGTTCCACGGGGGGCTGGGAGCGGATCCAACCTGATTTGCTCGCGCCCAGCCCGGCACTCAGTACAGTGCCTGGGACGAAGTAAGCGCTTTAACAAATCCCACGCTTCTGATTATCACTAGCGGAAGCAATTCGGGAGAAATGACTTCTGCTTTCCAACAGCCCTTGGAGGGAGGAGGAGGGTCCACCCCACCCCGCCCCTGCATCTAATTCCCCTCCCTCTGTAGTCTTTCCCAATGCTTAGTGCAGTGCTCTGCAGACTGTTAAGTGCTTACTCCGCCACTTGTCAGCTGTGTGGCCTTGGGCAAGTCACTTCACTTCCCTGCGCCTCAGTTACCTCATCTGGAAAATGGGGATTGAGACCGTGAGCGCCACGTGGGACAGGGACTGTGTCCAACCCGATTTTGCTTGTGTCCATCCCAGTGCTTAGTACAGGGCCTGGCACATAGTAAACTCTTAATACCATTATTATGCTTCTAGACAGTGAGCCCACTGTTGGGTAGGGACCGTCTCTAAATGTTGCCAACTTGGACTTCCCGAGCGCTTAGTCCAGTGCTCTGCACACAGTAAGCGCTCAATAAATGCAATTGAATGAATGATTACTAATTATTATTAATAATATTAATAATAACTACTTTTCCTACAACTACTAGTCGCTACTGTACCCACTGGTTGTAAACCATGAGGCCCTTTGGCTCTGTTAGCCTGCCAAACGTGTCATGCTCCGTCTTTTCACTGAACAAAATGCACAGGGATGATCATCATCAATCGTATTTATTGAGCACTTACTGTGTGCACAGCACTGTACTAAGCGATTGGGAAGGACAAGTCGGCAACATATAGAGTCAGTCCCTACCCAACAGTGGGCTCACAGTCTAAAACGGGGAGACAGAGAACAAAACCAAACATACTAACAAAATAAAATAGAATAGATATGTACAAGTAAAATAAATAGAGTAACAAATATGTACAAACATATATACAGGTGCTGTGGGGAAGGGAAGGAGGTAAGATGGGGGGGGATGGAGAGGGGGACGAGGGGGAGAGGAGGGATGGCTCTCTACTTCTCAAACAGTAACGATCGTTGCTTTTGGGGATTCGAATCGCTTAGTACAGCGCTCTGCACACAGTAAGCGCTCAATAAATATGAATGGATGAATGAATTTTAGGCTTTTTTTTTTTAATTAAGCAACTAAAAAACAGTCCCATTCTTCAACTAAAAAACAGTCCCATTCTTCCTCTCCCAGCTCCACCTGAGGACGAGCCTGTTCTTGCCCTCTCTTTCCCCGGCAGCCCTGCTTTTGGGGATTCGAATCGCTTAGTACAGCGCTCTGCACGCAATAAGCGCTCAATAAATATGAATGGATGAATGAATTTTAGGCTTTTTTTTTTTAATTAAGCAACTAAAAAACAGTCCCACTCTTCAACTAAAAAACAGTCCCATTCTTCCTCTCCCAGCTCCACCTGAGGACGAGCCTGTTCTTGCCCTCTCTTTCCCCGGCAGCCCAAGCGTCGCCTCTGAGGGGGGCTTTTCCCGGGCCCCACGACGAAACAACAGATGCCAACGTCGCGCCTCAACCCGCCGGGCCCGGCAGCGGGCTCCGGACCTCCCCGGAGCCACGCCAACCAGCCCAGGTGCCCGCCGGCTGTTCGGTCCCAATGCCCACGTCGCCCTCGGGGTCTCCGGGCGCCGATCCGGGCGGCTTCCCTCCCGCTCCGCCCGCCCCCGGCCTCACCTCTCGTTGGAGCGGATCATGTAGTCGTTGAACTCGTGGTCTCCCTTGATGACCTCCAAGGGGACGACGAGGTTCACGTCCAGGTCGGTGCCGCGCAGCTGGTTGAGCTTGATGTTCACCATGAAGAGGTACTCGCGCACGTCGTCGATGCCGGACTTGAGGCTCTTACACACCACGTACCTGTTGGGGGGCCCCCGAGCGCCGCCGTCACTTCCCCCGGCCCGACGGGGGGACCCCCAGAACGAGGAAGAGTCGGGCTCCCCGCCTGCCCCGTCCCAGCCCCACCGGGGGCAGATAATAATAATAATAACGATGGTATTTGTTAAGCGCTTACTATATGCCAAGCACTGTTCTAAGCACTGGAGGTTTCAGGTTGTCCCACGTGGGGCTCACCAGTCTTAATCCCCGTTTGACAGATGAGGTAACTGAGGCCCAGAGAAGTGAAGTGACTTGCCCAAAGTCACCCAGCCAACAAGTGGCAGAGCCGGAATTAGAACCCAGGACCTTTGACTCCCAAGCCCCTGCTCTTTCCACTAAGCCACGCTGCTTCTCTAAGGGTCTAAGCACTGGAGGGTTCAGGTTGTCCCACGTGGGGCTCACCGGTCTTAATCCCCGTTTGACAGATGAGGTAACTGAGGCCCAGAGAAGTGAAGTGACTTGCCCAAAGTCGCACAGCCAACAAGTGGCGGAGCCGGGATTAGAACCCAGGACCTTTGACTCCCAAGCCCCTGCTCTTTCCACTAAGCCACGCTGCTTCTCTAAGGGTCTAAGCACTGGAGGGTTCAGGTTGTCCCACGTGGGGCTCACCGGTCTTAATCCCCATTTGACAGATGAGGTAACTGAGGCCCAGAGAAGTGAAGTGACTTGCCCGAAGTCGCACAGCCAACAAGTGGCAGAGCCGGGATTAGAACCCAGGACCTTTGACTCCCAAGCCACTAAGCCACGCTGCTTCTCTAAGGGTCTCGCGGGGCCTCCGGGCTGTGCTTTTCCCTCCTCTTTGCTGGAGACTCTAGACCGAAAACTCGTTTCGGGTAGGAAATGAGCCTGTTATTTTCTTCTACTGGACTCTCCCAATCAATCAATCAATCGCATTTATTGAGCGCTTACTGTGTGCAGAGCACTGTACTAAGCGCTTGGGAAGTACAAGTTGGCAACATATAGAGACAGTCCCTACCCAACAGTGGGCTCACAGTCTAAAAGTACTAAGTCTAAAAGTACTAAGTGCTCCCAAGCACTTAGTACAGTGCTCTGCACACAGTAAGCGCTCAATAACTACGATTGAGCTCCCTGTGGGCAGGGATTGTGTCTGTTATTTTGGTCGATTGCACTCTCCCAGGCATTTATTTATTTATTTATTTATTTTATTTGTACATATCTATTTATTTTATTTTGTTGGTATGTTTGGTTTTGTTCTCTGTCTCCCGCTTCTAGACTGTGAGCCCACTGTTGGGTAGGGACGGTCTCTAGATGTTGCCAATTTGTACTTCCCAAGCGCTTAGTACAGTGCTCTGCACATAGTAAGCGCTCAATAAATACGATTGATGATGATTTAGTATGGCGCTCTCCAGTAAGCACTCAGTAAATAAGACTTTCTTTCTCTCTTTTTTCCTTCTCTTTCTTTCACTCTTTCTCTCTTTCTCTCACTCTTTCTCTCGCTCTTTGTCTCTTTATGAGAAGCAGCGTGGCTCAGTGGAACGAGCCCGGGCTTTGGAGTCCAAGGCCATGGGTTCGAATCCCGACTCCGCCACACGTCGGCTCTGGGATCTTGGGCAAGTCACTTAACTTCTCTAGGCCTCAGTTCCCTCACCTGTAAAATGGGGATTAAGACTGTGAGCCCCACGTGGGACAACCTGATCACCCTGTATCCTCCCCAGCGCTTAGAACAGTGCTTTGCACATAGTAAGCGCTTAACAAATGCCAATTATTACTATTATTATTATTTCTTTTTCTCTCTTTCTCTCGCTCTTTCTTTCCCTCTCCGATTTCTCACCTCTCAGAGTTGGCAGGGCGGCTGGTCACGGGCTTGAAGAGAGACACGCGTTCGAAACAGCAGTACAACAAGTAGAGCAGTCCCACGCTGAATGGAGTGAACAGGTCAAAGGATTTACAGATAAAGTGGCCTCCTGGGTCAGAGAGAAGAAGCCCGTTAATAATCATTAATCAATCAATCAATCAATCAATCGTATTTATTGAGCGCTTACTGTGTGCAGAGCACTGTATTAAGCACTTGGGAAGTACAAGTTGGCAACATATAGAGACAGTCCCTACCCAACAGTGGGCTCACAGTCTAAAAGGGGGAGACAGAGAACAAAACCCAACATATTAACAAAAAAAATAAATAGAATAGATATGTACAAGTAAAATACATAAATAAATAGAGTAATAAATATGTACAAACATATATACATCTATACAGGTGCTGTGGGGAAGGGAAGGAGGTAAGACGGGGGGAGTCAGAGGTCATGGCTTCAAATCCTGACTCCGCCGCTTGTCAGCTGTGTGACTTTGGGCAAGTCACTTAACTTCTCTGTGCCTCAGTTCCCTCATCTGTAAAATGAGGATGAAGACTGCGAGCCTCACATGGGTCACCCTGATCACCTTGTATTCTCCCCAGTGCTTAGAACAGTGCTTTGCACATAGCGCTGAACAAATACCAAAATTATTATTATCATTAAAATCTGCCATTTCCTCAACCACATTAATCCAAGCACTTATCCTATCCTGCCTTAATAATAATAATGATGGCATTTACTAAGTGCTTACTCTGTGCAAAGCACTGTTCTAATCAATTAATCAATCAATCCGTGAAGACCGTGAAGCTCCGTCTCCCCCTTTTAGACTGTGAGCCCACTATTGGGTAGGGACTGTCTCTATATGTTACCAACCTGGACTTCCCAAGCGCTTAGTACAGTGCTCTGCACACAGTAAGCGCTCAATAAATACGATCGATTGATTGATTGAAGCGCTTACTATGTGCCAGGCACGGTACTAAGCGCTGGGGCGGGTACAAGCAAATCAGGTTGGACACAGTCCCTGTCCCATGTGGGGCTCACAGTCTCGATCCCCATTTGACAGATGAGGTAACTGAGGCACAGAGAAGTCAAGTGGCTTGCCCACGGTCACACGCAGACAAGTGGCGGAGCCGGGATTAGAACCCTTGACCTTCTGACTCTGGGAAGCCCAATCCTGTGGAGAAATGGCCCTAAAAGCCACCCAAAGATTCCTGGAGATTCCCAGGAACGGTGCTCAGGGAAGCCAATCGGGGATCCAGAGCAGCAGTGTGGCCCAGTGGAAAGACCACAGGCCTCAGAGTCACAGGACCTGGGTTCTAATCCCAGCTCCTCCACACGCCTGCTGTGGGACCTTAGGCAAGTCATTTCCCTTCCCCTGTGCCTCCGTTTCCTTATCTGGAAAATGGGGATTAAGGCTGTGGAGTCCCATTCGGGACATGGGCTGATTAGCCTGTATCTACCCCAGCGGTTAGTACAGTGCCTGGCGTGGAGTAAGTGATTAGCAAATACCACAAAAAAAAAAAAAGCAACCACAGGTCAACGACAGGAACTTTTCTAAGTCGGAGGGCGGCAGTTGGATCCAAAGGCTCTCTTTCCCCAGGGTTGGCCGAACCAGCACGGTTGAGGAGGGCGGGAGTTCATTCATTCATTCATTCATCATTCAATCGTATTTATTGAGCGCTGTGTGCAGAGCACTGTGCTAAGCGCTTGGGAAGTACAAGTCGGCAACACCATTTAGGCGCTGGAAAGAAAACCCCTCGGCCCAGTCCCGCCCAGGACCCCTGCCTGCTTTCGCTGCAAGAATAAACCCTGGGAACCCTCGGAGGACAAAGTCTCTGGACAAGAGGACGAGGGACCTGCATATATTTATTAGTCTATTTATTTGTACGTATTTATTCTATTTTGTTAATATGTTCAGTTTTGTTCTCCGTCTCCCCCCTTCTAGACTGTGAGCCCGCCGTCGGGTAGGGACCGTCTCTCCATGTTGCCAACTTGGACTTCCCAAGCGCCGAGTGCGGTGCTCTGCACACAGGAAGCGCTCAATAAATACGACTGGATGAAGGAATGAACGAGGGGGAAACCGACCTGTGCGGACGAGGGACAGTCCGGTGAGGAACTGGCAGAGCAGCAACTGCTTGCTTAGGATCTCCTGCAGGTTGTGCTGGCCCTTCACTGAGAAGCCCTGCAAGGCAAACACAGAGATCGGGGGGCCGGAGGAAGGAGGGTGAGGGTCTCCCCAAGGACCCCGGGGCACCTAGCCAACAAAATCAATCCCATCTGGCCACTCGGGAATCTGGCCGCTCCGAAATTGTGAGGCAACGGGACCGTATCTAATTCCCCTCCCTCTGTAGTCTTTCCCAATGCTTAGTGCAGTGCTCTGATGACGATGATGATGTTGGTATTTGTTAAGCGCTTACTATGTGCAAAGCACTGTTCTAAGCGCTGGGAGGTTACAAGGTGATCAGCTTATCCCATGGGGGGCTCACAGTTTTAATCCCCATTTTACAAATGAGGTCACTGAGGTGCGGAGAAGTGAAGTGACTTGCCCGAAGTCACACAGCTGACAGTTGGCAGAGCCAGGATTTGAACCCCTGACCTCTGGCTCCAAAGCCCGGGCTCTTTCCACTGAGCCACACTGCTTTTCTAGTGGGAATCAGACTATCATCTGGAAGTCAAAAGGACCTGGGTTCTAATCCCACCTCCGCCACTTGTAGTAGTGATTGTATTTATTAAGCACTTACTGTGTGCAGAGCACTGTACTAAGCGCTGGGAGAGGAAACACGAGTAGGAATTAGACATGGTCCCTATCCCTATCCCTATCCCTCTGCACACTGCAAGTGCTTACTCCGCCACTCGCTGGCTGTGTGACCTTGGGCAAGTCACTTCACTTCCCCGCATCTCAGTTCCCTCGTGTGTAAAACGGCGATCGAGACCGTGAGCCCCACGCGGGACGGGGACTGGGGCCGTGTCCCTGTCCCGATTTGCTTGTACAGGGCCTGGCACGGAGTAAACGCTTAACAAATACCATTATGATTACTAATTATTTTTAATAATATTAATAATAAATTAACTTGATCAATTTAACGTTAATATTATAAATATTACTTTTAAACTAATGTACTTTAAACTACTACTATTAAAGTATTAATACTATTAAATATTAATACTATTTAAATTTAAATTAAATTTAAATTTAATACTATTAAATATTAATACTATTAAAGTATTAAACTACTTTCCCTACAACTACTAGTCGCTACTCCATTCACTGGTTGCAAACCATGAGGCCCTTTGGCTCCGTTAGCCCGTCAAACGGGTCACGTCCCGTCTTTTCGCTGAACGAAATGCCCAGCGATGGCTCTGTGCTTCTCAAACAGTAACGATCGTTGCTTTCGGGGATTCGAATCGCTTAGTACAGTGCTTGGCACACAGTAAGCGCTCAGTAAAGACGACTGGATGAATGAATGAATTTTAGGCTTTTTTTTTTTAATTAAGCAACTAAAAAACAGTCCAGTTCTTCCTCTCCAGCCCAAGCGTCGTCTTTTTTCCCGGGCCCCGCGACGGAACAACAAATGCCAACGTCTCACCTCAACCCGACGGGCCTGGCTGCCTTTAAGTTGCATCAGACTACTCCGAGTCCGCTCCCTCTCCCAAAACTATCGCTCAGGGCCTTTGTAAAGTACAATTAACCCCAGAACTGGGCTTTGCCCACTTTAAGTGCTTAATAAATTCGATTTCTACTACCAGGTGTCCAGGGAAAAACGGGTTGCCACAAGTAACGAGACGGCCGCCCTTCTATAGAAGCCCGTAATAGATGCCAATGATAATAAGAATAACGAGGATGAATCTGCGATTCTCCAGGAGCTACGGTGACTCTTTGGTTTGTCGGGGAAGCGTTTGGGGAGGTGGATGCTTTCGGAGCTCCGAGGGGCCATTAGAGAATTGCAAAAGAGGTGTCTGAGCAGCTCCGTTTAAGAAGGCAGCGCTCACCGGGGCTAGGAAAGGCATCCCGTTACGTTTTCCCGGAAACGACGACGACACCCACGCCATCAGCGGGCTCCCGTCCGGCCCCGCCGTAGTGCAAAAATGGTTCCCGGGGGGGAAAGGGAGCCGTCGGTGTTTCTCAAGAGCCCACCTGTTTCCCGGGGAGTCACGGAACAGCTGGAAGAATTGGGCGGAAAAATCAAAACAACTTCCTAGGGCCCGGAGGGGGAAGGGGGAGGCGGACACCTACCCCATCCGCCATGAGGAAGTGCACGCCTTTGCGGTCGGTGTTATCCAGGACGAAATTCCGAAAAGCCGTGATGTTTTCTGGGCGGGTGATATCGCCGTCTCCGTCGATGCCCCCTTCTCCTGTCACGACGGACAGACCGCGGGTGGGGAGTTCAACCTTGGGCAAGTCACGCGACTGGCCTGGGCCTCGGTTCCCTCCCCCCTGTAAAATGGGGATGAAGGCTGGGAGCCCTAGGTGGGACGGGGACTGGGCCTGATTAACTCGTATCTGCTCTAGCGCTCAGTGCAGTGCCAGGCACGTAGTGAGCGCTGAACACATACCATATTTAAAAAAAAGAAAATACAGGCCGCGGCTCTTAGCTCCTTGGGATAGGTCCTGGGACGGATGGGCCTCTTAAGACCCCCGGGAGAGGAGCGGGGTCTTCATTCCGCCCCCCACCTTCCTCTCTCTCCCCACAGACACAGACCTAGGGCTCCCAAGGAACTTTATATGCAGCTAAAACGACGGGAGGAAAATGGAGAGAACGATCCAAGAGATAAAAAGGGGCCTTTCTGGGAAAGACGGAGTTCCCTCCCTCAGGAAAAATGGATCCCTCTCCTCCCACGCCCCTCTTCCTCACCGCCTAATTTCATTTCAAGAGCAGAGAGGTTTAGGGACCAGAAGACAAGCATCTTGGCCTAGTGGAAATAGCGTGGGCCTCTGAGTCGGAGGGCTTGGGTTCTAAACCCAGCTCTGCTGGGTGACCCTGGATAAATCACTTACCTTCTCTGTGCCTCAGTTTCCACCACTGTAAAATAGGGATTCAATACCTGTGCTCCCTCCTGTCTAGACAGGGAGCCCCATGTGGGATAGGGGCTGTGTCCGACCTGCTTGAACTTGCCAATTTCTACTTCCCAAGCGCTTAGTACAGTGCTCTGCACATAGTAAGCGCTCAATAAATACGATTGATGATGATGATGATACCCCAGTGCATAATAATAATAATAATAATAATAATAATTGTGGTATCTGTTAAGCGCTTACTATGTACCAGGCACTCTACTAAGCGCTGGGGTGGGTATAAGCAAATAGCGTTTAGAATGGTGCTTGACGCATAGTAAGCGTATAATAACGATAAAGGCTTTCAACCAAGGAGTTACCTAATCCTGGATTTAGCGTTTGCTTCTCAACTGTTCCTGTTCCCCTTTTTCCTCCTAACCTGGGCAGAGATACGAAGGGGAGCGAACAGATGCACTGTCAGAGAATAATAATAATAATAATGATGATGACGATGGTATTCGTTGAGCACTTATTATGTGCCAACTTTTAGACTGTGAGCCCACTGTTGGGTAGGGACTGTCTCTATATGTTGCCAACTTGTACTTCCCAAGCGCTTAGTACAGTGCTCTGCACACAGTAAGCGCTCAATAAATACGATTGATTGATTGATTGATTGATTGTCAAGCGCTGTTCTAAGGACTGGTGTGGATACAAGCTAATCAGATCGGACGCAGTCCATGTCCCACGTGGGGCTCACGGTCTTAATCCCCATTTTACAGATAACTAGAGAAGCGAAGTGACTTGCCCAAGGTCACACAGCAGAAGAGTAGCGGAGCCGGGATTAGAACCCAGGTCCTTTGGGCTCCCAAGCCCATGCCCTAACCACTTAGCCACACTGCTTCTCCACGAGACGGACGCGTTGCTGGGGGGACGTGGAGAGATGACTGGATTCCACAGCCGGGGCCCATTTCCAGGAACAGGAATGGGATGTGTATCGAGAAATAAATCAGAGACGGGGCAGGGCTTAGGGCCTCCTGTCGCTGGGGACTCCCTTCGGAGGAGGGAGTACATATTCTACTTATTTTATTTTGTTAATATGTTTTTGTTCTCTGTCTCCCCCGCCTAGACTGTGAGCCCGCTGTTGGGTAGGGACCGTCTCTATATGTTGCCAACTTGGACTTCCCAGGCGCTTAGTCCAGTGCTCTGCACACAGTAAGCGCTTAATACGACTGAATGAATGAAAGGAGGAATCGAGGGCGACCTCGGCTTCCGCGGCCCGCTCTCCGGACGCCCCTCGGCCCGCGGCCCGTACCGTAGTAGGGCTCGAAGAGCTCGCTGGAAGCCGAGTAGAAGTCCTCCAGCTTGAAGTCGTTGGGGCCCTTGAGGGTCATCCCGAAGCCCTTGGCGTGCCACTTCTTCCTCCACAGCACGTACTCCGAGAAGCCGCCGGGGCCGGCGCACACGTCGGCGAAGTACAGCAGCTCCGCGTCCCGGTCCTTGATCAGGGGCTTCTGCGAGGGAACGGCGCGAGGGGTCACGGCCCGGCGAGCCGGCCGGTGCCCGGGCACCGCTGCCCGAGCCCCGGGCTCGCCCGCCGATCCGCCCCTGGGGTGACCTCTTTCTTTCGGCATTTCTTAAGCGCTAACTATGGGCCACACACTGTAGTCAGCGCTGGGGTAGAGAAGCCACAGAGCCCAGTGGATAGAGCCGGGGCGTGGGAATCAGGAGGACCCGAGTTCTAATCACGGCTCCGCCATTTATCTGCTGTGTGACCTTGGGCAAGTCGGTTCGCTTCTCTCGTCCGCAAAATGGGGATTCAGACTGTGAGCCCTGTACGTCTACCCCAGCTCTTAGAATAGTGCTGGCCACTTAACAAATACCATTATTGGTATTATGATGAGGATCGTCTCTAGATGTTGCCAACTTGGACTTCCCAAGCGCTTAGTCCAGTGCTCTGCACACAGTAAGTGCTCAATAAATACGACTGAATGAATGAATTACTAATAATCCTCATCATGATCATAATACAAATAAAATAAATTGCAGACACGCATGTAACCTTTTAGACTGTGAGCCCACTGTTGGGTAGGGACTGTCTCTATATGTTGCCAATTTGTACTTCCCAAGCGCTTAGTACGGCGCTCTGCACATAGTAAGCGCTCAATAAATACGATTGATGATGCTGTAACCATGGGGGAACGGCAGGGTTATGAGAAGCGGTGTGGCTCTATGGAAAGAGCCCGGGCTTTGGAGTCAGAGATCATGGGTTCAAATCCCGGCTCCGCCAACCGTCAGCTGTGTGACTTTGGGCAAGTCACTTCACTTCTCTGGGCCCCGGTTCCCTCATCTGGAAAATGGGGATGAAGACCGTGAGCCCCCCGTGGGACAATCTGATCACCTTGTAAACTCCCCAGCGCTTAGAACAGTGCTTTGCATATAGTAAGCGCTTAATAAATGCCATCATTAATATGAGAAGCAGCGTGGCTCAGTGGAAAGAGCTCGAGCTTTGGAGTCAGAGGTCATGGGTTCGAATCCCGGCTCCGCCACATATCTGCTGTGCGACCTTGGGCAAGTCACTTAGCTTCTCTGAGCCTCAGCTACCTCATCTGTAAAATGGGGATGAAGACTGGGAGCCCCACGTGGGACAGCCTGATCACTCTGTATCCCCCCCCAGCGCTTTACACACAGTAAGCGCTTAACAAATGCCATTATTATTATTACTAAAGCTATAGATCGGCCCGCACTCACCCCGTGAGAGTCTTTGGGGTTCGTAAACATGCGATCGAACACGAAATCAATGTTGGCCATCTTCATCGCTGCCCTGGAACGGAGCAAGGAGGGGAAAAAAGCCCGTGAGCGCTTTGTGGGCTGGGAGGCTGGCGTCCGGGGCGGGAGCCCACTGTTGGGTAGGGACTGTCTCTATATGTTGCCAATTTGTACTTCCCAAGCGCTTAGTACAGTGCTCTGCACACAGTAAGTGCTCAATAAATACGATTGATGATGATGAGGGGAAGCACGAGGAGTGGGGCGGGGGGGACAACCGCCTGCCGACCTGTTCAGGAAGAAGACGCCGTGGATCATCTCGTAAGGGTTGGCCCTGGTGCGGGCCCGTCTCATCTCCTCCTTGTCCAGGACGTCGAACACGCTCTGCCCCGAGGAAACCAGAAACGCAGAGTGAGGGCAGGGACTGTGCAGAGAAGCGGAGGGCTCCGCACACAGTCAGTGCTCAATAAATACAACCGAATTTGTGACCGGGAGGACCAACTAAGCGTGTCTCTTCCCAGGGAACCCTTGACTCTCTGGAGAAGCAGAGAGGCCTAGTGGAAAGAGCCCGGGCCTGAGAGTCGGTGGCCCTGGATTCTGATCCTGCCGCCGCCACTTGCCTGCTGGGTGACCTTGGGCAAGTCGCTTTACTTCTCTGGGCCTCAGCTCCCCAGTATGCACAATGGGGACTCCTACTCGGACGGCGAGCCCCATATGGCACTTGCTCGTCTTGGCATCTTTTCAGTGCTTACTAAGTGCCAAGGTCCCACAGCGAGGAGGCGGGATCAGAACCCAGGTCCCCCGACTCTCGGGTCCATGACCGCTCGAGTCCTCTTTCGTCAGCTCGCTAAAGGACAAGGGGAAACTCCGGAGGGGCCGTTCGCTTCCACCCGGCTCCGGCTGAGAGGCCTCACCTTACACTGCAGCATGCTGTGCAGAAGGTCCTCCCCGCAAAACTCAGTCTCGTCTTCAATGATCATCTTCCTCTAGATCCGGGCACAAGAAAACAACCGTCAGGACACGGGCAGGGGCTTTCCGCCGGCGGCGGCCGCTCGGACGGAACGTCCCCCTCAAACGCGGAGGACGGGACGGATACCTTTCCTACGGTCATCCACTCGGTCATCTCTTGGGTGTCGGGAATCTCGGTGGTACATTCCGGGAACCAGGACACTTGCTCGCAGGCACTGGGCTGCAAACGGAGCAGAAGCGGGCGTGGTGAGGTGGACCATCTGATGGACAACACTGTCGGCCAGTCCGTCGTATTTACTGAGCACTTACTGCAGGCGCTCACTATACTAAGCGCTTGGGAGGGTACAATACAACCGTAAGCAGACACGACGACTGTCTCTTAATCAGTTGAATTTTTCAAGCCCTGACTGGCGGCAGGCCGCTGTGCTAAGAGCTTGGGAGAGTCCAAAAGCGCTTAGTACAGTGCTCTGCACACAGTAAGCGCTCAATAAATACGATTGATGATGATGATGCAGGACTGCCCTCAGAGGGCTTGCCGTCCCATGGGGCACCGCAGACTTACTTCTAGACTGTACGCTCGTTGTGAGCAGAGAATGTCGTATTATTACATTGGCCTCTCCCAAGTGCTTAGTACAGTGCTCCGCACACGGCAAGCGCTCAATAAATAAAGGCAACTCAACTACTGTCTCAAGTAGAAACCAACCATTTTCTGATGGAAAAATTACGAGATTTGATGACCCAATTTCAATCACCCAAAAGAGCATCATTAGGGAGAGTCTCTCCGTCCTAAGCTTCAGCTCCTTATACTCTAACAGATCTGTGGGTGAGGAAAATTCAGTCCTCCTTCCCTTGTACCAGTTTCTATTAGAAATACACGTACGCGGGCATATGTGGATTATATACCCTCGGAGACCGTGGAAAGGGTTTCAAGCTTTGCTTTTTATTTTTTTTCCTGCGGTGTTTGTTAAGCGCTTACTGTGTTATGTGTCAAGCACTGTCCTAAGTGCTGGGGTAGATGCGAGTTCAAATTAAATCATCCCCATTTTACAGTTGACGAAACAGGCAGAAAGAAGTTAAATGATTTGCCCGTGGTCACACAGCCTGCAACTGGTCCTCTGGCTCCCAAGCCCGTGCTCTTTCCCCTGGGTCACGCCGCTTCTGAGGAGAAAGGCCAAATCCAACTGCCATTTCCAAATTTTGACCCCAATCCCAACCGCCTCGCGCTCTCATCTGCTGGTCTTTCCCGGCAGATGAAGCATTAAGGATGACGCAAGGAGCCGGGAACTTTCAGCTCCAAAAACGCTTTTAATTTGCGACCTTGGTTGGTTTTTAACCCTGGACTAGCCTCAACTGGAGCCCCTTCCCAAACCGAAGCCTCATGAAAAGAACAGCGTGGCAGGAGACGGCAAGGAAAACTCGAAGCCGAGCTGCACTGGCCACCCTCGTCGCGCTGTAAAAGCCCCCCCGGGATGCCGGGCTCACCTCTGGTTCGTCTCGCCAGTCCACGTTCAGTTCCTGGTCGAAGCCCTTCAGCGTCAGCCCCAGGCCCCTCCGGCCCTTCTGATTGGAGGTCTCCACGATGTCCTTCCTCCCCTGGCTGTATTTCCCCAGACCCTGTCCTTCCCGGAAGCCCATCTTGGCCTGAAAAAGGCAAGCAAAACAACGCCGTGACCCCGGGCGGCCGGAGGATGTGGCCTCCGGTGGGGGAGTCTCTCTGGCAGCGGGGAGGAGTGGGAGAAACGAGACCCTTCTGCCCGGCTGGAATTACAAACCCAACCAGTGCTTCGTGATCTCCCTGGAGACCTTCGGGACGCCTCCTTCCGCCAGACTCCCCCCCCGATAATGGGGAGAGCACGGGACGGGCCAAGAGGGAACGTCACCCAAATCTCTGACCTCTGAAAAAGCCCCAGACGAGGAAAGGTGAATGTTTGAGAGAGTCCTAAGGGCTCTGTACCTCCGTAAGGGGGAATGAGTGAGTCGTAGCTATCCCCAGTGGCTGAGCAAATCCAAGAATTTGCTAGGAAATCCTAGGATCCTACGTCATCCCCTGGGCCTGGAATGCCCTCCCTCTGCCCATCCACCAAGCTAGCTCTCTTCCTCCCTTCAAGGCCCTACTGAGAGCTCACCTCCTCCAGGAGGCCTTCCCAGACTGAGCCCCTTCCTTCCTCTCCCCCTCGTCCCCCTCTCCATCCCCCATCTTACCTCCTTCCCTTCCCCACAGCACCTGTATATATGTTTGTACATATTTATTACTCTATTTATTTTACTTGTACATATCTATTCTATTGATTTTATTTTGTTAGTATGTTTGGTTTTGTTCTCTGTCTCCCCCTTCTAGACTGTGAGCCCACTGTTGGGTAGGGACTGTCTCTACGTGTTGCCGACTTGTACTTCCCAAGCGCTTAGTACAGTGCTCTGCACACAGTAAGCACTCAATAAATACGATTGATTGATTGATTGATTGAAAGGTCACGGTGGACTATAAGAACCCCTTCATCCCGATAGTCCTCAAAACTGGGCTTTGGGTCTAAAACAGGCTGGGAGGCAGTCTGGAGTTCCAAAACTGAGCCTCACAAACCTGCACCCCGTTCCCAACAGCGCACCGACCCCCGCTGAATCCCCATAGTCCGGGTGCTCTCCTTCGGCACTGGAGGGATGGACGGCCCGGAAAGCTCGGGCTGGATTCTCCCCCGCGGACGGACAGCTAAGCAGAGTTCTCTCTTCTTGGGGTGACTCCATCCTCAAGGTCTGGGGGGCTTCTAGTTGTGTAAGAGGGACCCCCCACCCCAGAGGCAAGGGATGTGTTAGGGGCTGAAGAGCCACTTGTTCGTGTTTCAAGGAGGGGAACCGCAACCCTTCATTTCTGTTGCTGCAGTTTTCAGGAAACGAGAGCCACGTTTTAATCCCGCAGAGGCCGAAGCAGGGAACGATCCGGAGTCGGATAACGGCTGCTGAAGCCGTCATAGAGCCAGATTCAGTCTCCTGGGAGCCCGCTGCCCCTCGACGTGACCGAAACCCCTCTTACTGGACAGAAGGTCCTCCCGCCTTTTCCCCCAACCTACATCTCGGTGAGGACTGCACCTTTCCCAGTCCCGCAGCCGCCTTTCCACAAACCGCGTCGGGGGGATTCACGCACCATGAGCTTCTGGGAGACGCTGTTGTACATGGAATAGCGGGAAGAAGTGCCCTGGGTGAGGGAGTCCTCTGGGAAATCATGGCTGAAGGAGCCGAACACGGGCCTCTTCTCTTCGCTCTCGCTGTCGGAGCCGCTGGCGCTTGTGGAAGACTCTGAAAGAGGAGCAGGGGAAGGTGGGATCAGCAAAGGCCCAGCACGACCTGGGGGGTTTTAGGGGAACCGTGGTTTTCCCAGCTCTTCCCAGGCTGCGACTGATTTTTTTGTACGGTGTATGTTAAGTACCAGGCACCGTGCTAAGCTCTATCCACTAGGCCAGGCTACTTCTCATTCATTCAGTCGTATCTACTGAACGCTTACTGTGTGCAGAGCACTGCACTGAGCGCTTGAAAAGTACATCTCCTTTAAGATGTCTTTCCTAGACTTTTTTAGTACGCTAACCCAAGGGATGTTATGTTGCCGACTTGTACTTCCCAAGCGCTTAGTACAGTGCTCTGCACACAGTAAGCGCTCAATAAATACGACTGACTGATTGATTGATGAGAGGCTTTTTCCCCATTCTCGAGTCCCAGTTCCACTCGATAGGGCTCCTTCTCACAAATACTGAATTTCGCATTGGTAACACTCCTGCCCAACCTATATAACCGTGGCAGGCCCGCAAAGGAAGAGGAACCTGGCCTCTCCTGCCCGGGCCAATGACGATGCCAACCGCTTTATCTTTTGAATTGCTAATAATAATAATAATAATAATAATAATAATAATAATGGCATTTGTTAAGCGCTTACTATGTGCAAAGCACTGTTCTAAGCGCTGGGGGATACAATGGGATCAAGTTGTCCCCCGTGGGGCTCACAGTCTTAATCCTCATTTTACAGATGAGGTCACTGAGGCTCAGAGAAGTTAAGTGACTTGCCCAAGGTCACACAGCCGACATGTGGCGGAGCCGGGATTCGAACCCATGACCTCTGACTCCAAAGCCCGGGCTCTTTCCACTGAGCCACGCTGCTTCTCACTGAGTCACGCTGCTACTCGGCTTCCAAGGACTCGACCTTCGTTTCGCTCATCGCCTGACGTGAACTGCAGGATTTTCTCCCGCTAGTACTAGACGCTTCGCACCTTTCGGGTCACCCAGCTGGGTTTCGCTCCAGTTTGCAGGCCAGGGAAGCCGACTGCAAATTAAGAGCTTAGTGTTTGGGTATTTGTTGAGCACTTACTACGTGCCATGCACTGTACTAAGCATTGGGGGGTAGATACAAATCGGGATGGACCCATTCTATGTCCCGTACAGGCTCACGGTCTTAATCTCCGTTTCCCAGACAGGGTAACTGAGGCACGGAGAAGCTAAGCGACTTACTTAAGCCACCCTGCTAGAGAAGCAGCGTGGCTCAGTGGAAAGAGCCCGGGCTTTGGAGTCGGCGGTCATGGGTTCAAATCCCGGTTCCGCCAATTGCCAGCTGTGTGTGACTTTGGGCAAGTCGCTTCGCTTCCCTGTACCTCAGTTCCCTCATCTGTAAAATGAGGATTAAGACCGTGAGCCCCACGTGGGACAACCTGATCACACTGCAACCTCCCCAGCGCTTAGAACAGCGCGTTGCACATCGTAAGCGCTTAATAAACGCTATCATTAGCGGACAGAGTAGGGACCTGGGAATCAGAACGACCTGGGTGAGCCTGGGCAAGTCACTTCGCTCCTCTGGGCCTCCGATCCCTCAACCGAAAAATGGAGATTGAGACCGTGAGCCCCAAGCGGGACAGGGACTGTGTCCGATCTCATTAACTTGTAGCTACCCCAGCGCTTAGTACAGTGCCTTGCACATAATAAGTGCTTAACAAAGACCATTTAAATATATATATATATCACTGGAAGAGATGTACATCCCCCGGGTGCGAATCAAGCCAGGCAGGCCGTCTTACCTCGCGTGGCGTGATTGCCCGAGGAAGGCGGTTCATCGTCGGACGTGGAACTGAGGGTCAGGCCGAGCTCCGCCACCCTTTTCTTTCGCTTCTTCTGGGGGCTGCTGAAATCGTCGTCTCCTCTCCGCTTCATGGCTCTGCAATCCAAACCCCAGTCACCGCACGGACCCGTCCTCACCCCCCGGCATTTCCCCTAGCCCCCCGGGGCAGGGGGAGGGGGGAAACGTCCCAGGCTCCGAAGAATAAATCATCCAAGGAATGCCACCTTGGGAACGACGTTCAAAGCCAGCCCGATGACCACGTTCCTTCTCAAAATGAGCCTGGGGAAAGATGCTAGCCTGGCTCTTGTTTTTACTAATACATATTAGCTCTATTTATATACATACATACATATTTAAATGTGCGTGTGTATATATATATACATGCATATATATGCATAATACATTTTAGCTCTATTTATACACATACATACATATTTATATGTGCGTATATATATATACATACATATATATGCATATATATGCATATGCGTATATTCATTCATTCTTTCAATCATATTTATTGAGCGCTTACTGTGTGCAGAGCACTGCACTAAGCACTGGGGAGATTACAAGGTGATCAGGTTGTCCCACGGGGGGCTCACAGTCTTAATCCTCATTTTACAGATGAGGAAACTGAGGCCCGGAGAAGTGAAGTGACTTGCCCAAAGTCACACAGCTGACAGTTGGCGGAGCCGGGATTTGAACCCATGACCTCTGACTCCAAAGCCCGGGCTCTTTCCACTGAGCCACACTGTATATATACATAGTATACATATGTATATAAAGTGCTTAGTCTCCAGAGGCCTCTGCCCTGCCGCTGTCTGATTCAAATCCTAAATGATTATAGATTATAGATTATAGAACCCATAACCTCTGACTCCAAAGCCTGGGCTCTTTCCACTGAGCTACACTGTATTTATATATATATATATATATATGTATATATATATATATATATATATATATACACACACATATATATATGCTTGTATGCTATATATTCTTTCGCTTCTTCTGGGGGCTGCTGAAATCGTCGTCTCCTTTCCGTGCAGTGCAAAGCACTGTTCTTTTGGTCACACAGAACTTAATAAAACACGCGAAAATTGGCACCGTCGTCGTGAGTATTTATTATTTCGATAAACTGACTTTCTGGTGGGGGCCAGACAGGTAGTTGGGGGTCTCTAGAGGACAACCCTAGAGAGTAGACTGAAGACGGGTTTAATTTCCAGTTTCCCTCATTGGGAGGCTCCTCTGGGCCTGTTTCCCCCGCCGTAAAGTAAGCGCTTCCATTCATTCATTCATTCGTATTTATTGAGCGCTTACTGTGTGCAGCGCACTGGACTGAGCGCTTGGGAAGTCCAAGTTGGCAACATCTAGAGACAGTCCCTACCCAACAGCGGGCTCACAGACTAGAAGGGGGAGACAGACAACAAAACCAAACATATAAACCAAATAAAATAAATAGAATAAATATGTACAAGTAAAATAGAGTAATAAATATGTACATATATACATATTCATTCATTCATTCAGTCCTATTTATTGAGCGCTTACTGTGTGCAGAGCACTGTACTAAGCGCTTGGGATGTACAAGTTAGCAACATCTAGAGACGGTCCCTACCCAACAGTGGGCTCACAGTCTAGAAGGGGGAGACAGACAACAAAACCAAACATATTAACAAAATAAAATAAATAGAATAAATATGTACAAGTATAATAGAGTAATAAATATGTACAAACATATATACAGGTATCTACCTATCCTGGCCTATCTACCCCCCTACAGCGCCTGGCATGTAGTAAATACCCCTCAAAATCATCAGATGATGATGATGATGATGGAATTTGTTAAACTGTACACTGTACTAAGCGCTTGGGAGATGTTCACTGACCTCCACCTTGGCCCGGCGGATCAGATAAGGAGGCTCAGAACACCCCTGGTTGGCAAGATTAATATTTTCCTTCTGTTATTTGCCAAAGAGCCCGCTGTTGGGTAGGGACCATCTCTATGTGTTGCCAACTTGTACTTCCCAAGCGCTTAGTACAGTGCTCTGCACACCGTAAGCGCTCAATAAATACGATTGAATGAATGAATAAAAGAGCAAGGAGGGCCCGGACCTCGAACGCGGTTCTCTTGGAGGGAGCGTGGGGACATCAAGCCATCAGTGGTATTTACTGAGCGCTTACTTGGTGCAAAACATTGTACGAAGCGCTTGCGAGGTGTTAAGTGCTTAGTACGGTGCTTTGCACACAATAGGCGCTCAGTAAATACGACTGAATGAATGAATGAATGTTAACTGACCACCTCAACCCAACGGATGAAGTAGGGAGGCCCGGAACGCTTCTGGCCGTCAAGATTATTATTTTCCTTCTGCTATTTGGCTAAGAGAGGAAGGGGAGGACATCAATCAATGGATGGTATTTATTAAGCGTTTACTGAGTGCAAAACACTGTACTAAGCGCTCGGGAGATGTGAACTGACCTCCACCTAGGCCAGACGGATCAGAAAAGGAGGTCCAGGTCACCCCTGGTTGATAAGATTAATATTTTCCTTCTGCTTTTTGGCCAAGAGGGCAGAGGGCCCGGCCTTCGAACGAGGCTCTCGCTGGGGGAGTGGGGGACATCGAGCGCTTACTGAGCGCTTTCTGGCTGCAGAGCACTGTCCTGAGCGCCTTGGGAGACGTCAACTGACCTCCACCTCGGCCTGACCGATCACATACAAAGGCCCAGAACAGCTCTGGTCGCCCAGCCCTCGAATTCATTCATTCATTCATTCATTCAATCGTATTTATTGAGCGCTTACTGTGTGCAGAGCACTGTACTAAGCGCTTGGGAAGTACATGGTAGCAACATCTAGAGACGGCCCTAATGCAGCTCTCGCTGGCAGAGTGGGGGACATCAACCGATCTGTGGTATTCACTGAACGCTTCCTGAGTGCGGAGCACTGTACTAAGCGCTTGGGAGATGTTCCCTGCCCTCCGCCTCAGCCTGAAGGATCAGATCAAAAGGCCCAGAATCCGCAGGATTAGTATTTTCCTTCTGCTTTTCGGCCGTCTGAGAGGGCGGCGGGCCCGGCTCCTTGCGATAACAGCATGGCTCAGTGGAAAGAGCCCGGGCTTTGGAGTCAGAGGTCATGGGTTCAAATCCCGGCTCCGCCAATTGTCGGCTGTGTGACTTTGGGCAAGCCACTTCACTTCTCTGTGCCCCCGTTACCTCATCTGTAAAATGGGGAGGAAGACTGTGAGCCCCCTTTGGGACAACCTGATCACCTTGTAACCTCCCCAGCGCTTAGAACAGTGCTTTGCACATAATAAACGCTTAATAAATGCCATCATTATTATCATTATCCCATTGGTGGTATATACTGAGCACTTCCTTCAGATCAAACGGCCCAGAATCCGCAGGATTAGCCTTTTCCTTCTGCTCTTGGGCAGTCTAAGAGGGTGGCGGGCCTGACCCTCTGGGATAACTGGGGGAAGGGGCGGGGGGACATCAACCCATCGGTGGTATATACTGAGCGCTTCTTGAGTGCAAAGCACTGTACTAGGCGCTTGGGAGATGTTCCCTGCCCTCCACCTCAGCCCAAAGGATGAGATAAAGGCCCAGCATCAGCAGGGTTGGCATTTTCCTTTTGCCTTTGGGCCATCTAAGATGGCATGGGCCCGACCCTCTGGGATAACTGGATGGGGGGGACATCAGCCCATCCGTGGCATATACTGAGTGCTTCTTGAGTGCAAAGCACTGTACTAGGCGCTTGGGAGATCCTTCTCAGCATGAAGGATCAGATCCAACGGCCCAGAATCCGCAGGATTAGCCTTTTCCTTCTGCTCTTGGGCAGTCTAAGAGGGTGGCGGGCCTGACCCTCTGGGATAACTGGGGGAAGGGGGGGGCATCAACCCATTGGTGGCATATACTGAGTGCTTCTTGAGTGAAAAGCACTGGACTAGGCGCTTGGGAGATGTTCCCTGCCCTCCACCTCAGCCCAAAGGATCAGATAAAAGCCCAGCATCAGCAGGATTAGCATTTTCCTTCTGCCTTTGGGCCATCAAAGATGGCATTCATTCAATCGTATTTATTGAGCGCTTACTGTGTGCAGAGCACTGTACTAAACGCTTGGAAAGTACAATTCAGCAACAAATAGAGGCAATCCCTGCCCAAAACGAGCTCACCGTCTAGAAGATCTACTAACTCTATTCCTTTCTCCTACTGCTTGCTAAGTGCTTACTAAGTGCCAAGCACTGTAGTAAGCGCTGGGCTAGACACAGGTTAATCAGGTAGGACCCAGTCCTTGTCCCCCACTGGCATGGGCCGGACCCTCTGGGATAACTGGGGGGGGACGGGACGGGACATCAGCCCATCCGTGGTATATATTGAGTGCTTCTTGAGTGCAAAGCACTGTACTAGGCGCTTGGGAGATCCTTCTCAGCCTGAAGGATCAGATAAAGGCCCAGAATCCGCAGGATTAGCATTTTCCTTCTGCTCTTGGGCCGTCTAAGATGGCGTGGGCCCGACCCTCTGGGATAAGTGGGGGCGGGGGGGGGGGGGGAATCAACCCATCAGTGGTATATACTGAGCGCTTCTTGAGTGCAAAGCATTGTACTAAGCGCTTGGGAGATCCTTCTCAGCCTGAAGGCTCAGATAAAAGCCCAGAATCCAAAGGATTAGCATTTTCCTTCTGCTCTTGGGCCGTCTAAGAGGGTGTTGGGCCCGGCCCTGGGGTGGACGGACATCAACCCATCGGTGGCACATACTGAGCGCTTCTTGAGTGCAAAGCACTGTATTAGGCTTTTGGGAGATCCTTCTCAGCCTGAAGGATCAGATTAAGGCCTAGAATTCGCAGGATTAGCATTTTCCTTCTGCTCTTGGGCTGTCTAAGAGGGCAGAGGGCCCGACCCTCTGGGATAACTGGGTGGGGGGGGGGGGGATATCAGCCCATCAGTGGTATATACTGAGCGCTTCTTTAGTGCAAAGCACTGTACTGAGTGCTTGGGAGATCCTCCTCAGCCTGAAGGATCAGCGTGGCTCAGTGGAAAGAGCCCGGGCTTTGGAGTCAGACGTCATGGGTTCAAATCCCGGCTCTGCCAATTGTCAGCTGTGTGACTTTGGGCAAGTCACTTCACTTCTCTGGGCCTCAGTTCCCTCATCTGTAAAATGAGGATTAAGACTGTGAACCCCCCGTGGGACAACCTGATCACCTTGTACCTCCCCAGCGCTTAGAACAGTGCTTGGCACATAGTAAGCGCTTAACAAATGCCATCATTATTATTATTATAAAGGCCCAGAATCTGCAGGATTAGCATTTTCCTTCTGCTCTTGGGCCATCAAAGAGGGTGTTGGGCCTGGCCCTGTGGGGGATGGACATCAACCCATCGGTGGTACATACTGAGCGCTTCCTGGGTGCAAAACACTGTCCTAAGCGCTTGGAGGGGGGGTTAAACATAAGTAGCATAGCATAAGTAACATAAAGGTAGAGAAGCAGCATGGCTCAGTGGAAAGAGCACAGGCTTTGGAGTCAGAGATCATGGGTTCAAATCCCGGCTCCACCTCTTGTCAGCTGTGTGACTTTGGGCAACTCACTTCACTTCTCTGGGCCTCAGTTACCTCATCTGTAAAATGGGGACGGTGAGCTCCCCGTGGGGCAACCTGAGCACCTTGTAACCTCCCCAGCGCTTAGAACAGTGCTTTGTACATAGTAAGCGCTTAATAAATGTCATTATTATTATTATTATCATTATAAGTCCCAACTCCGCCAATTGTCAGCTGGGTGACTTTGGGCAAGTCACTTCACTGGGCCTCAGTTCCCTCATCTGTAAAATGGGGATGAAGACTGTGAGCCCCCCCGTGTGACAACCTGATCACCTTGTAACCTCCCCAGCGCTTAGGACAGTGCTTTGCACATAGTAAGCTCTTAATAAATGTCATTATTATTATTATTATCATTATAAGTCCCAACTCCGCCAATTGTCAGCTGGGTGACTTTGGGCAAGTCACTTCACTGGGCCTCAGTTCCCTCATCTGTAAAATGGGGATGAAGACTGTGAGCCCCCCCCGTGTAACAACCTGATCACCTTGTAACCTCCCCAGCGCTTAGAACAGTGCTTTGCACATAGTAAGCTCTTAATAAATGTCATTATTATTATTATAAGTCCCAACTCCGCCAATTGTCAGCTGTGTGACTTTGGGCAAGTCACTTCACTTCTCTGGGCCTCAGTTCCCTCATCTGTCAAATGGGGATGAAGACTGTGAGCCCACCCGTGTAACAACCTGATCACCTTTTAACCTCCCCGGCGCTTAGAACGGTGCTTTGCACATAGTAAACGCTTAATAAATGTCATTATTATTATTATTATTATTATTATTATAAGTCCCAACTCCGCCAATTGTCAGCTGTGTGACTTTGGGCAAGTCACTTCACTTCTCTGGGCCTCAGTTCCCTCATCTGTAAAATGGGGATGAAGACTGTGAGCCCCCCATGGGACAACCTGAGCACCTTGTAACCTCCCCAGCGCTTAGAACAGTGCTTGGCACAGAGTAAGCGCTTAATAAATGTCATCATTATTATTATTATTATTATTATAAGTCGTCTCTTCCCTGTCCCTGCCGCCCCCCGACGAGCCCCGCCCCCAGCAGGGGGCGCTCAGTACAGCCCCCGCCCCCACAGGCAGGCAACCCCCCCCCACGCGCACGCGCAGACAGCCCGGCCCCGCGCTCGCGCGCATGCGCAGACGGGCGTAAGGTCGGGCGGGCGGGCGTGAGTGCGCCCCCCCGGTGGGGAGGCTGCGGCTGCGGCTCGGTGGGGGCCGGGCTCCCGCTCGGGCACTCACGCTGCAGAGGCGGGCGGGCCCAACCGGACCGGGCCGGACCGGACCGGACCAGGCCGCCGGGAGCCGCCCCGGCCGCTCTCTCTGTCTGTCTGTCTGTCCCTCTGCCTGCCTCTGTCTCCCCTCAGTTTCGTTTCCCTCACGGACCGCCCCGGCCCGGCGGCGCGCGCTGATGGCGTCACGCCCCGTCTCGTCCCTGCGTGCCCCCAGCGCGCCTGCGCGGGAGGTGAAGCGCCGCCGTCCCCAGCGCGCCTGCGCGGTAGGAGAAGCGCCGAGCAGGGATGTGTGTGGTTGTATGGGGGGGGGGGGGGGGGGAAATCCCGAGTCCCCAGCGCGCCTGCGCAGTAGGTGAAGCGCGGCGCCGAGATGTGTATATGGGGAGGGGGGGGGGAATCCGGAGTCCCCAGAGCGCCTGCGCGGTAGGAGAAGCGCAGGGCAGAGATGTATATATATATATATGAGGGGATATATATATATGTGTGTTGTGTGAGGGGGATATATGTGTGTTGCGCGTGCATGTGTGTGTGGGGGGGGGGGGAATCCGGAGTCTCCAGCGCGCCTGCGCGGGAGGAGAAGCGCTGAGCAGAGATGGGGGGGGGCGGAATCCGGAGTCCCTAGCGCGCCTGCGCGGGAGGTGAAACGCGGCCGTCCCCAGCGCGCCTGCGCGGGAGGTAAAGCGCGGGGCAGAGATGTGTATGGGGGTGGGGGGGGAAATCCGGAGTCCCCAGCGCGCCTGCGCGGGAGGTGAAGAGCTGAGCAGAGATGTGTGGTTGTGGGGGGAATCCGGAGTCCCTAGCGCGCCTGCGCAGGAGGTGAAGCGCGGGGCAGAGATGCGTATGTATGTTGGGGGCGGGGGGATCCGGAGTCCCCAGCGCGCCTGCGCGGGAGGGGAAGCGCCGGGTAGAGATGTGTGTGGTTGTGTTGGGCGGCGAGGGGGGGAAATCCGGAGCCCCCAGCGCGCCTGCGCGGGAGGTGAAGCGTAGGCAGAGATGTGTATATATGGGGGGGATATATATATGTGTGTTGTGCGTGCGTGTGTGTGGGGGGGATGTGTGTGCTGTGCGTGTGTGGGAAATCCGGAGTCCCCAGCGCGCCTGCGCGGGAGGAGAAGCGCAGGGCAGATATGTGTATGTATGGGGGGGGGGAATCCGGAGTCCCCAGCGCGCCTGCGCGGTAGGTGCAGCGCGGGCATGAGATGTATCTGTATGAGGGGGGGGGACCCGGCATCCGCAGCGCGCCTGCGCGGTAGGTGAAGCGCAGGGCAGATGTGTGTATACATGTGGGGAGGGGGGCGAAATCCGAAGTCCCCAGCGCGCCTGCGCGGTAGGTGCAGCGCGGGCAAGAGATGTGTCTGTATGGGGGGGGGGGGAAACCCCAGCATCTGCAGCGCGCCTGCGCGGTAGGGGAAGAGCAGGGTAGAGACGTGTGTGTGTATATGAGTCAGTTATTGGGTAGGGCCCGTCTCTATATGTTGCCAACTTGGACTTCCCAAGCACTTAGTACAGGGCTGTGCACACAGTAAGCGCTCAATAAATACGATTGAATGAATGAATGACTGCATGTGTGTGGGAGGGGAAGTCTTCTAGACTGGGAGCCCACTGTTGGGTAGGGACCGTCTCTATGTGTTGCCAACTTGTACTTTCCAAGCGCTTAGTACAGTGCTCTGCCATCATCATCATCATCAGATGATTTTGAGGGGTATTTACTACATGCCAGGCGCTGTAGGGGGTAGATAGGCTAGGATAGGGAGATACCTGTATATATGTTTGTACGTATTTATTACTCTATTTTACTTGTACATATTTATTCTATTTTATTTGGTTTATATGTTTTGTTTTGTTGTCTGTCCCCCCCCTTCTAGACTGTGAGCCCGCTGTTGGGCAGGGGCCGTCTCTAGATGTTGCTACCATGTACTTCCCAAGCGCTTAGTACAGTGCTCTGCACACAGTAAGTGCTCAATAAATACGATTGAATGAATGCGTCCCCCTCTCCATCCCCATCTTACCTCCTTCCCTTCCCCACAGCACCTGTATATATGTGTATATGTTTGTACATATTTATTACTCTATTTATTTATTTATTTATTTATTTTGCTTATGCATATCTATTCTATTTATTTTATTTTGTTAGTATGTTTGGTTTTGTTCTCTGTCTCCCCCTTTTAGACTGTGAGCCCACTGTTGGGTAGGGACTGTATATGTTGTCAACTTGTACTTCCCAAGCGCTTAGTACAGTGCTCTGCACACGGTAAGCGCTCAATAAATACGATTGATGATGATGATGATGAATGAATCCGGCATCCGCAGCGCGCCTGCGCGGTAGGTGAAGCGCGGGGCAGAGATATGTGTGTGTTGGGGGGGGGGAGAGAAATTCGGCATCCCCAGCGCGCCTGCGCGGTAGGTGAAGAACAGAGCAGAGACGTGTGTGTGTGTGTTGGGGGGGGGAAATTCGGCATCCCCAGCGCGCATGCGCGGTAGGTGAAGAGCAGGGCGCGGACGTATGTGGGGGGGGGGAAACCTCCGGCATCCCCAGCGCGCCTGCGCGGTAGGTGAAGAGCAGGGCGCGGACGGGGGGTGGGGGGAATTCGGCATCCCCAGCGCGCCTGCGCGGTAGGTGAAGAACGGGGCAGGTGGGGGGGGGGGAAATTCGGCAATCCCAGCGCGCCTGCGCAGTAGGTGAAGCGTGCGCAAGAGAGCGCCCCCAAAGGGATGGGGGCGGGGTCCCCAGTGCGCCTGCGCAGTAGGTGAGGCCTCATACTACTAATGATGGTAAGAGCTTACTAATAATAATAATGATTGCATTTGATATGCGCGTACTACACACAGCCTCTGACTCTAAAGTCCGTGCTCTTTCCACTGAGCCACACTGCTACTAATGGTGGTAAGCACTACTAATAATAATAATGATGGCATTTAAGCGCTTACTCTGTGCAAAGCACTGTTCTAAGCGCTGGGGAGGTTACAAGGTGATCAGGTTGTCCCACGGGGGGCTCACAGTCTTCATCCCCATTTGACAGATGAGGGAACTGAGGCCCAGAGAAGCGAAGTGACTTGCCCAGTCACCCAGCTGACAGTTGGCAGAGCCGGGACTTGAACCCACAACCTCTGACTCTAAAGTCCGTGCTCTTTCCACTGAGCCACGCTGCTACTAATGATGGTAAGCACTTACTAATAATAATAATAATGGCATTTATTAAGCGCTTACTATGTGCAAGGCACTGTTCTAAGCACTGGGGGGATACAAGGTGATCAGGTTGTCCCTCGGGGGGCTCACAGTCTTAATCTCCATTTTACAGATGAGGGAACTGAGGCCCAGAGAAGCAAAGTGACTTGCCCAAAGTCACACAGCTGACAGTTGGCAGAGCTGGGATTTGAACCACGACCTCTGACTCCAAAGCCCGGGCTCTTTCCACTGAGCGACACTGCTACTAATGATGGTAAGCGCTTACTAATAATAATAATGATGATGGCATTTGTTAAGTGCTTACTATCAATCAATCGTATTGAGCACTTACTGTGTGCAGAGCACTGTACTAAGCGCTTGGGAAGTACAAGTTGGCAACATATAGAGACAGTCCCTACCCAACAGTGGGCTCACATGTGCAAAGCACTGTTCTAAGCGCTGGGGAGGTTACAAGGTGATCAGGTTGTCCCTCAGGGGGCTCACAGTCTTCATCCCCATTTGACAGATGAGGGAACTGAGGCCCAGAGAAGCGAAGTGACTTGCCCAGAGTCACACAGCTGACAAATGGCTGAGCTGGGATTTGAACCCACCACCTCTGACTCCAAAGCCTGGGCTCTTTCCACTGAGCCATGCTGCTACTAATGATGGTAAGCGCTTACTACTACTAATAATGATGATGGCATTTGTTAAGCGCTTACTCTGTGCAAAGCACTGTTCTAAGCGCTGGGGAGGTTACAAGGTGATCAGGTTGTCCCACGGGAGGCTCACAGTCTTCATCCCCATTTGACAGATGAGGTAACAGGCCCAGAGAAGCTAAGTGACTTGCCCGAAGTCACACAGCTGACAAGTGGCGGAGCTGGAATTTGAACCCATGACCTCTGACTCCAAAGCCCGGGCTCTTTCCACTGAGCCACGCTGCTTCTCTGTTAAGCACTTACTATGTGCAAAGCACTGTTCTAAGTGCTGGGGGGATACAGGTGATCAGGTTGTCCCATGTGGGGCTCACAGTCTTCATCCCCATTTTACAGAAGAGGGAACTGAGGCCCAGAGAAGCGAAGTGACTTGCCCAGAGTCACACAGCTGACAAGGCCCTGCTGAGAGCTCACCTCCTCCAGGAGGCCTTCCCAGACTGAGCCCCTTCCTTCCTCTCCCCCTCGTCCCCCTCTCCATCCCCCCCGTCTTACCTCCTTCCCTTCCCCACAGCACCTGTATATATGTATATATGGTTCTACATATTTATTACTCTATTTGTTTATTTTACTTGTACATATCTATCCTATTTATTTTATTTTGTTAGTATGTTTGGTTTTGTTCTCTGTCTCCCCCTTTTAGACTGTGAGCCCACTGTTGGGTAGGGACTGTCTCTATATGTTGCCAGTTTGTACTTCCCAAGTGCTTAGTACAGTGCTCTGCACATAGTAAGCGCTCAATAAATACGATTGATGATGATGAAGTGGCTAAGCGGGGTTTTGAACCCACGACCTCTGACTCCAAAGCCAAGGCTCTTTCCACTGAGCCACGCTTCTTCTCGTGTCTCAGTGGCTCTTACTAGGTGCTAAGCACTGTTCTAAGCGCCAGAGCAGACCCAAGGTCATCAGGTTGGCCACAGGCCCTGTCCCACGTGGGGCTCGCACTCTTAATCCCCATTTTATGACGTCAGGGAAGTGGGGTGACTTGCCCAAGGTCACACAGCAGACAAGTCGCAGAGCCGGGACTAGAACCCACTAATAATGGTAATAATAGTAATAATAATGGTATTTGTTAGGCACTTACTGTGTGCCAGGCACTGTACTAACCACTAGAGCTGTGTGACCTTGGGCAAGTCACTTCACTTCTGTGGGCCTCAGTTCCCTCATCTGTAAAACGGGGGTGAAGACTGTGAGCCCCCCGTGGGACAACCTGATCACCTTGTAACCTCCCCAGCGCTTAGAACAGTGCTTTGCACATAATAAGCGCTTAATAAATGCCATTATTATAAGTACCATAATTATTATTACTGCTTTTAGAGTTTTCTGCATTTGTATAACGAACTGTATTAAAATAAAAAAAAATTGGACATGGGGTTTAAGGGGTCCAGCTGTCCACGAAGCTTGTTTTTCCCTGAAACTGCTCCCTCCTGGATAAAAGATTTTTCCGAACCTTACCGGTGACGACGGCCTACTGAATTTGAGTGATGGGGGTTATTTTTAATATTTACCCTATTTCACACAGCCTTGAGACGCTTCTTGAAGAGCACAAACTCTCCCAAGCTTTTTGAACTTTACCTAGCTCGGCATTCAGCCTTCAACAGGGGCAGAGTCCTTAGAGGAAAACTGTCAGTCAACCAGTCGTATGTACTGAGCGCCTACTGTGTGCTGGACACTCTACCAAGAAGCAGCGTGGCCTCGTAGACGGAGCACAAGCCTGGGGGGGGTCAGAAGGACCTGGGAGAAGCAGCTTGGCTCAGTGGAAAGGGCACAGGCTTTGGAGTCAGACGTCATGGGTTCGAATCCTGGCTCCGCCACATGTCTGCTGTGTGACCTTGGGCAAGTCACTTCACTTCTCTGAGCCTCAGTTACCTCATCTGTAAAATGGGGATTAAGACTAGGAGCCCCACGTGGGACAACCTGATCACCTTGTATCCCCCCCAGCGCTCAGAACAGTGCTTTGCACATAGTAAGCGCTTAACACATCATCATCATCAATCGTATTTATTGAGCACTTACTATGTGCAGAGCACTGTACTAAGCACTTGGGAAGTGCAAAATTGGCAACATATAGAGACAGTCCCTACCCAACAGTGGGCTCACAGTCTAAAAAATGCCATTATTATTATTACTCTAATCCCGGCTTGTCTGCCGCGTACCCTTGGGGAAGTCACGTCACTCCTCAGGGCCTCGGTTCATCTCTAAAATCATCATCAATCGTATTTATTGAGCGCTTACTATGTGCAGATTAAGATTAATCTGCAGATTAAAATGGGGATTAAGACCGTGAGCCCCACGTGGGACACGGACTGCGTCCAAACTGATTTAAGTTTGTATCTACCCGAGTGCTTAGTACGGTGCCTGGCACGCAGTAAGCGCTTAATAGCATTTAAAAGACAAAAAGTGATTGGAACCCTCTGCGTATTTCTTCTCAAGGTTAGGGACACACCATGTCACACTCCCAATCAACCCATCCCACCCCCTGAATACACCCTAGGACCTATGACAAGTGAAGACCTCCCTCCCTACCTGTAACCCCCCCAAGCCTGAAATTCAGTAGACCGTTGCCACTTTTGAGGTTCGGAAAAATCTCTTATCCGGAGGAGACCGCTCCCTTTGTTATGAAAGCTCTCCTTTACGCCCCCTCCTCCCTCATTCCCCGTGATGCAAGGGAGAGGAATCACTTGCCCGGGACTTCTCTTTCATCCGACATTCCACCCCCCATCGCCCAAATCCCTTTCAGGTAAAAGGAGGGTTGGACCAGCGGGGCGGAGAGAAATGAATCTGGGAAAGTCTTAGCACTGCAACACACTAGGCGTTTCCCCCACGGACCGACAAAACTCACGTATCCCTAAAGAGCAGCAGAGAGGGAAAAATCCCCGGTGTCCCAGAGGGGAAGGGAGTGCGTCTCGTAAATCGTTAAGCAGAAGTGCGAAGAACTCGTCGGCTTGCGAGTCTTTTGCCCCGGCTCCTCCTCCTCCCGAAAGGAACAGGAAGGTTGGAGCTGATGCCTCCTGCAGAACACAAACGTTCCCGGAGTCGTAAAGAAAAGGGAGTCTTGGGAACCAAAGATCGATATGGTTTTAATTTAAAAAAATATATATCTACATAGACACACACACACGCTCGCACGCACAGTCCTTGGAGGGAGCTTTGTTCAAGTTTCAGGTTGGTCTTTTGATGAAACCGCTCGTTAGCAACCCTTTCTCCCGGGTTGTTCCGCCTCGACGTCTAAAGGGTCGGCAACGTGCTCGTGGTGACTGGCCTCGGCCGCCCATCGCCTTGTAACGGGAGGCCCAGAGAGGTAAAGCCGGTTTCGCCGCTTTGGCCGGCTCGGTCAGCTCCCGGGCTTTCCGACTGGCCCTTCATCCGATTCCCCGGCCGTTTGCGGTCGCGTCTCCCCGCCGCGGTTCGATCGATTTGCCTCCGAGCCGAAAGGAAGGCGAAGATGCCGGGGCTCAGCTGAGGAGCAGGATAGAACATTTACAGTTTATTTCTAGGAAACCGGCCCTTCCCTCCCACCCCCAACCCTCCCCGCCCTGCGGGGCGAAGCCCACTTCGGGTATCACGCGGTTAGCTTCCCTCGCGGCAAAACGCCACGTCCTTTCCGGGTCTGCCCAGGAAGATCCGACGCCGATGTTTTAGGGAGCCGGGAGGTAAAACGGCAATCAACGTGGCACGGTGGGCATTTCCCCGGGAGCGTCGCGCCTGGTCGCCGTGATGGCCAGAGTCGGTCTTTGATGGCTGGATGGACAAACGGCGGCGGTCTCCTCCTCCTCTTCCTCCTCCTCTTCCTCCTCCTCTCCCTCCTCCTCTTCCTCCCCAGACAACCGGACCGTGAGCCAGAGTGGTCAGTCTTCCAAGTTTCTTCAGCTGGTTCCCCGGCCCCGGCCTCCAGTTGCTCTGGGGGCTTAGTTTTCAAGAGGGGTGATTTTCTCTAAAGGGGATGAGAACAGAATAATAATAATATAATAACGATGGCATTTATTAAGCGCTTCCTATGTGCAAAGCACTGTTCTAAGCGCTGGGGAGTTTACGAGGTGATTAGGTTGTCCCACGTGGGGCTCACAGTCTTCATCCCCATTTGACAGATGAGGGAACTCAGGCCCAGAGAAGTTAAGTGACTTGCCCAAAGTCACACAGCTGACAATTTTTTTTTTAAATGGCATTTATTAAGCGCTTACTATGTGCAAAGCACTGTTCTAAGCGCTGGGGAGTTTATGAGGTGATCAGGTTGTCCCACGGGGGGCTCACGGTCTCCATCCCCATTTGACAGATGAGGGAACTCAGGCCCAGAGTAGTTAAGTGACTTGCCCAAAAAGTCACACAGCTGACAATTTTTTTTTAATGGCATTTATTAAGCGCTTACTATGTGCAAAGCACTGTTCTAAGCACTGGGGAGTTTACGAGGTGATTAGGTTGTCCCACGGGGGGCTCACAGTCTTCATCCTCATTTTACAGATGAGGGAACTGAGGCCTAGAGAAGTGAAGTGACTTGCCCAAGGTCACACAGCTGATAAGTGGCGGAGCCGGGATTTGAACCCATGACCTCTGACTCCAAAGCCCGGGCTCTTTCCACCGAGCCACGCTGCTCAGTGTTAAGCGCCTACCATGTGCCAAGCATTTGGGGTAGAGACAAGATAATCAGATTGGACACAGTCCCTATCCCACCTGGGGCTCCCACTCTTGATCCCCATTTTACAGATGAGGCAGAGAGAAAGGACTTGGCCAAGGTCACACAGCAGACAGTCCTGCCAGAGAGACGCGGTGTGGCCTAACGGATAGAGCCCGGGAATCGGAGGACCCGGGTTCTCACCCCGGCTCCGCCACGTCTGCTATCAAATCACTTCGCTTCAAAGAGCCCGGGCTTTGGAGTCCGAGGTCATGGGTTCGAATCCCCTTGTCAGCTGGGTGACTTTGGGCAAGTCACTTCACTTCTCTGGGCCTCAGTTCCTTCAACTGTAAAATGGGGATGAAGACTGTGAGCCCCCCCGTGGGACAACCTGATCACCTTGTAACCTCCCCAGCGCTTAGACCAGTGCTTTGCACATAGTAAGCGCTTGCTTAATAAATGCTATCATAATTATTATTATTATTCACGTCCCTAGGCTTCTATTAAATGGGGATTTAATACCCGTTTTCCCACCTACTTACTCTGGGAGTGTATCTACCCCGGGGCTCTGTACGGCGTTTGACGCAAAGCACTTAAATTAGCACCGTGATAGTTATTATTATTATTATTATTATTATTATTATTATAAATGATCACTGCAGGCCTCCTGCCTCCAGAGCTGACATTTTCCCCTCCTCCGTTTTGGCTCTTCAGATCACTGATCCGTTTCTCTGTGGCCCCTGGGCGATACCGGACCAAACGCCATAAAAAGGAAGCTCGTGTTTTGAAGGCAGTACAGCGCTAAGCGCTTAGTACAGTGCTCTGCACATAGTAAGCGCTCAATAAATACGATTGATGATGAAGTCAAAACCTCCGCGGGGTCGAACTGAAGCAAGGGGCGGCTTTATGGACGTCTTAAGTGGAGGTCGGCCGGTATTTTATCTACCCAAACGCCATTCGGTAAATACCGACGAAAGAGAAGAGGCCGGGCCTTCCAAAGGCATTTATCGAGCGCCGTAATAATAATATTTGTTAAGCACTTACTACGTGCCAGGCACTGTACTAACAATAATGGCATTTATTAAGCGCTTACTACGTGCAAAGCACTGTCCTAAGCGCTGGGGAGGTTACAGAGTGATCAGGTTGTCCCACGGGGGGCTCATCATCATCATCAATCATATTTATTGAGCGCTTACTATGTGCAGAGCACTGTACTAAGCGCTTGGGAAGTACAAATTGGCAACACATAGAGACAGTCCCTACCCAACAGTGGGCTCACAGTCTAAAAGGGGGAGACAGAGAACAAAACCAAACATACTAACAAAATAAAATAAATCGAATAGATATGTACAAATAAAATAAATAAATGAATAAATAGAGTAATAAATATGTACAAACATATATACATGTATACAGGTGCTGTGGGGAAGGGAAGGAGGTAAGATGTGGGGGATGGAGAGGGGGACGAGGGGCTCACAGTCTCAATCCCCATTTCCCAGATGAGGGAACCGAGGCACAGAGAAGTGAAGTGACTTGCCCAAAGCTGACAGTTGGCGGGGCCGGGATTAGAACCCGTGACCTCCGACTCCAAAGCCCGGGCTCCTTTCCACCGAGCCACGCTGCTTCTCCGTACTGCCTGTACGTCTCTGTACTGGAGAAGCAGCGTGGCTCGGCGGAAAGAGCCCGGGGGTCATGGGTTCAAATCCCAGCTCCGCCAACTGTCGGCTGGGTGACTTTGGGCAGGTCACTTCACTTCTCTGTGCCCCCGTTACCTCATCTCTAAGATGGGGATGAAAACCGTGAGCCCGCTGTAAAATGGCAATTAAAACCGTGAGCCCCTCGTGGGACAACCTGATCGCCTCGTAACCTCCCCAGCGCTTAGAACAGGGCTTTGCACATAGTAAGCGCTTAACAAATGCCATTATAAATAAAAATACGACCGTACTAAGCGCTTGGGAGGCCGACACGCTCTCCGCCCTCAGCGAGCTTTCGGTCTAGAAAGAGCTTAGGTACGTTCTGGGACGATCGGAAGTCCGGATTCCAGTTTCACCGGGAGACGAGCCCTTCGGCCCCGTTCCGCGGGGACGGGGCGGGAGTCGTCACGGCTTATTTTATTATTTTTTCCTTCCTCCCCTCCCCTCCCAAGCCCTCACCTCTGCGCTCCTTGACGTGAGCCGCCCAGCGCTCCTTCACCTCCGCACTGAGGCTCTCCACCATTCGGCCGATGGTGTTGTCCAACACCAGAGAGCGGCTCCTGGACTGAATGAGCTGCCGGCATATGGGGCACTCCTCCTTCCGCTTGATCCACTCGCTTATACAGTAGGAGCAGAAGCTGTGGGCACAGTTCAAGGTCACGGCCTAGCCAGAGAGGGAAAGAGCAGAGCCGGTCATTCATTCAGTCGTATTTACTGAGCGCTTACCGTGTGCAGAGCACTGGACTAAGCGCTTGGGAAGTCCAAGTTGGCAACATATAAAGACGGCCCCGATCCAACAGTCGGGACAAGCGCACGGTCGCCTGATTCTTCCCCCTCTCCGCCGGTGGTTGTCGTCACCCCTGCCCTTACTCGCCGTCAAAACACTCCCCTAAGCGCTCAGGGAGGTTCAAATTAATTAGGTCGGACCCAGTCCCTTGTCCTGCAAGGGACTCATCATCAATCGTATTGATTGAGCGCTTACTATGTGCAAAGCACTGTACTAAGCACTTGGGACGTACAAATTGGCAACATGTAGAGACAGTCCCTACCCAACAGTGGGCTCACAGTCTAAAAGGGGGAGACAGACAACAAAACCAAACATACTAACAAAATAAAATAAATAGAATAGATATGTACGAGTAAAATAAATAGAGTAATAAATATGTACAAACATATATACATCTATGCAGGTGCTGTGGGGAAGGGAAGGAGGTAAGATGGGGGGGATGGAGAGGGGGACGAGGGGGAGAGGAAGGAAGGGGATCAGCCTGGGAAGGCCTCCTGGAGGAGGTGAGCCCTCATAAGTAGGGAGAACTTGTACTTCCCAAGCGCTTGGTAGAGAAGCAGCGTGGCTCAGTGGGAAGAGCCCGGGCTTTGGAGTCGGAGGTCACGGGTTCAAATCCCGGCTCCACCACTTGTCAGCTGGGTGACTTTGGGCAAGTCACTTCACTTCTCTGGGCCTCAGTTACCTCATCTGTAAATGGGGATGAAGACTGTGAGCCCCCCGTGGGACAGCCTGATCACCTTGTAACCTCCCCAGTGCTTAGAACAGTACATAGTAAGCACATAGTAAGCACTTAATAAATGCCATCATTATTACAGTGCTCTGCACACAGTAAGTGCTCAATAAATACAATTGATTGATTGATTGAGAACGGGTATCCCCATTTTGGCTTAGCGCACGGGCCCAGGAGTCATAAGGACCCAGGTTCTAATTCCGCTCCGCCAATTGTGTGACTTTGGGCAAGTCACTTAACTTCTCTGTGCCTCGGTGACCTCACCTGTAAAATGGGGATGAAGGCTGTGAGCCCCCTGTGGGACAACCTGATCACCTTGTAACCTCCTCAGCGCTTAGAACAGTGCTTTGCACATAGTAAGCGCTTAATAAATGCCATTCTCATCATCATCATCATAATTGTGGTATTTGTTAAGCGCTCGCTTTGTGCCAAGCACAGTACTGAGCGCTGGGATGGATACAAGTAAACCGGGTTGGACACAGTCCCTGTCCCACGTGGAGCCCCAGTCTTCATCCTCACTTTACAGATGCTGTAACTGAGGCACAGAGAGGGAAGTGACTTGCCCAAGGTCACACAGCGGACAAGTGGCAGAGCCAGGATTAGAACCCACGACTCCCGGGCCCCAGTTCTATCCACTACACCACGCTGCTTCCCTACGTCTGCTGTAGGGTCTTGGGTAAATCACTTCTCTGTGCCTCGGTGACCTCACCTGTCATTCATTCATTCAATCGTATTTATTGAGCGCTTACTGTGTGCAGAGCACTGAACTTAGCGCTTGGGAAGTCCAAGTTTGCAACATGTAGAGATGGTCCCTACCCAACAGCGGGCTCACAGTCTAGAAGACTCAAATGGGGATTATTGAGCGCTTACTGTGTGCAGAGAACTGTACTAAGCGCTTGGGAAGTCCAAGTCGGCAACATCTAGAGACGGTCCCTACCCAACAGCGGGCTCACAGTCTAGAAGACTGTCAAATGGGGATCAATCGATCAATCAATCGTATTTATTGAGTGCTTACTGTGTGCACAGCACTGTACTAAGCGTTTGGGAAGTCCAAGTCGGCAACGTATAGAGACGGTCCCTCCCCAACAGCGGGCTCACAGTCTAGAAGACTGTCAAATGGGGATTTATCAATCAATCAATCGTATTTATTGAGCACTTACCGTGTGCAAAGCACCATATCATCATCATCATCATCAATCGTATTTATTGAGCGCTTACTGTGTGCAGAGCACTGTACTAAGCGCTTGGGAAGTCCAAGTCGGCAACATATAGAGACAGTCCCTACCCAACAGTGGGCTCACAGTCTAAAAGGGGGAATCAATTAATCAATCATATTTATTGAGCGCTTACCGTGTGCAGAGCACTGTATCAACATCATCATCATCAATCGTATTTATTGAGCGCTTACTGTGTGCAGAGCACTGGACTGAGCGCTTGGGAAGTCCAAGTCGGCAACATCTAGAGACGATCCCTACCCAACAGCGGGCTCACGGTCTAGAAGATTAAGAAGCAACCTGATCACCTTGTAACCTCCCCAGCGCTTACAACAGTGCTTTGCACATAGTAAGCGCTTAATAAATACCATCATTATTATTATTATTAAGAGCGGAAGCCCCACGTGGGACAGGGACTGTGTCCAACCTGATGAATCTATGTCCACCCCAGTGCCTAGAACAGAGCTTGGCACGTAAACGCCTATCAAGTACCATAACTGTTATTACGATTCATTCCCTGTTGTCTTGATTGAGCGCTTCCTGTGTGCGGTTGGGGAAACCGAGGCACTAGTCGGGGACCCCCGGCTCCCCGATTTTTACCTCGATGAAGTAATCCGAGCAGATGGTGCACTGGAGCTCGTTCTCCAGGACATCGCTGAAGTGGTTCAAGGCTTCCTCCTTCTGAGCCAGCACCAGCTCCTTCTCTTCCTGCGAAGACACGCGGGACGGAGGGGGGTCCGTGCTGACCGCACGACGCCCCCCAATCCCAAAGGAAACCCGAAATTCCCTCGTCGGCCCGACCCGATCCCGGAAGCTCCCGCGGACGCCCGTCGGGTAGGCCGAAACTGCTCAGTTTGGGAGAGGGTTGGATTGAAGGTTCAAAGGCTCCCGGTCGGATCCCGGGTTACTTCCCAAGCGCTTAGTACAGTGCTCTGCACACAGTAAGCGCTCAATAAATGCAATTGATGATGATGATGATGATGATGCTCGGATCCTGGGTTTCGGCAGGCAGTTTTAGAGGAGCAGCGTGTTGGAGTGGAGAGAGCACGGGCCTGGGCATCCGAGTGTGCTGTGCACCCAGTAAGCGCTCAATAAATACGACTGATTGACTGATTGATTCCCTGCCCACAAGGAGTCTAGAGGGGGAGACTGCCATTAATGCCCATTGTTGGGTAGGGACCGTCTCCATATGTTGCCAACTTGGACTTCCCAAGCGCTTAGTACAGTGCTCTGCACACGGTAAGCGCTCAATAAATACGACTGGATGAATGAATGAATGTCATGGGTTCTAAAGCCCGTCTCCACCGTGTGCCAGCTGTGTGACCTTTGGCAAGTCACTTCACTTCTCTGCACCTCAGTCACCTCATCTGTAAAATGGGGATGAAGACTGTGAGCCCCACTGTGGGACAACCTGATCCACCTTGTAACCTCCCCAGCGCTTAGAACAGTGCTTTGCACATAGTAAGCGCCTAATAAGTGCCATCATTATTATTTCACTTCTCTGTGCCTCAGTTCCCTCTCCCCCTCCTCATCCCCCTGACTTACCTCCTTCCCCTCCCCACAGCACCTGTATATATGTATATATGTCTGTACATATTAATTACTCTATTTTACTTGTACATATTTATTCTATTTATTTTGTTAATCTGTTTGGTTTTGTTCTCTGTCTCCCCCTTCTAGACTGTGAGCCCGCTGGTGGGTAGGGACCGTCTCTAGATGTTGCCAGCTTGGACTTCCCAAGCGCTTAGTCCAGTGCTCTGCACACAGTAAGCGCTCAATAAATACGACTGAATGAATGAATCACCTTGTAACCTCCCCAGCGCTTAGAACAGTGCTTTGCACACAGTAAGCGCCTAATAAGTGCCATCATTATTATTTCACTTCTCTGTGCCTCAGTTCCCTCTCCCCCTCCTCATCCCCCCGCCTTACCTCCTTCCCCTCCCCACAGCACCTGTATATATGTATATATGTTTGTACAGATTTATTACTCTATTTATTTCACTTGTACCTATCTATTCTATTTATTTTATTTTGTTAATATGTTTGGTTTTGTTCTCTGTCTCCCCCTTCTAGACTGTGAGCCCGCTGTTGGGTAGGGACCGGCTCTAGATGTTGCCAACTTGGACTTCCCAAGCGCTTAGTCCAGTGCTCTGCACACAGTAAGCGTTCAATAAATACGATTGAATGAATGAATGAATGAATAAAAGGTCATCAGGTCCTACTGATGAGGCCCAGAGAAGTGGGCCTCCCACTTACCTCCTTCCCTTCCCCACTGCACCTGTATATATGTATATATGTTTGTACATATTTGTTACTCTATTTATTTATTTTACTTGTACATATCTATTCTATTTAATTTTGTTAGTAGGTTTGGTTCTGTTCTCTGTCTCCCCCTTTTAGACTGTGAGCCCACTGTTGGGTAGGGACTGTCTCTAGATGTTACCAACTTGTACTTCCCAAGCGCTTAGTACAGTGCTCTGCACACAGTAAGCGCTCAATAAATACGATTGATGATGATGATGATGATGATGAAGTGAAGCGACTTGCCCACTGAGCCCCCTCCTTCCTTTCCCCCTCGTCCCCCTCTCCATCCCTTCCCCACAGCACCTGTATATATGTATATATGTTTGTACATATTTATTACTCTATTTATTTTACTTGTACATATCTATTCTATTTATTTTATGTTGTTAATATGTTTGGCTTTGTTGTCTGTCTCCCCCTTCTAGACTGTGAGCCCGCTGTTGGCTAGGGACTGTCTCTAGATGTTGCCAACTTGTATTTCCCAAGCGCTTAGTCCAGTGCTCTGCACACAGTAAGTGCCCAATACGATTGGATGAATGAATGAATGAATGAAAGGTCATCAGTTCCCACAGATGAGGTCACTGATAATAATAATAATGATGGCATTTATTAAGCGCTTACTATGTGCAAAGCACTGCTCTAAGCGCTGGGGAGGTTACAAGGTGATTCATTCATTCAACCGTATTTCTTTTTTTTTTTATAATGGCATTTATTAAGCACTTACTATGTGCAAAGCACTGTTCTATTTATTTTAATAGATTCTATAAATTCTATTTATAGAATGGAATTTCTATTTATAGAAATAGAATATTTCTATAGAATTCTATAGAATTCTATTCTATAGAATATAGAATATTTCTATTTCTATTTCTAGATTAGAATTTATTGAGCGCTTACTGTGTACTGTTTTAGACTGTGAGCCCACTGTTGGGTAGGGACTGTCTCTATACGTTGCCAATTTGTGCTTCCCAAGCGCTTAGTCCAGTGCTCTGCACATAGTAAGCGCTCAATCAATACGATTGATTGATTGATCAATTGCAGAGCCCTGGACTAAGCGCTTGGGAAGTCCAAGTTGGCAACATCGAGAGACGGTCCCCTACCCACCAGCGGGCTCAGAGAAGTGAAGCGACTGGCCCACGGTCACGCGGCAGACAAGCCTGGGGGCAGAATTAGAACCCAGGCCCGCACTCCAGCCACGCTGCTTCGCTCACGCGTCAGTCGCCGCTCGGGTCCGAGAACCCGGCTTTCGCTTCCGCACCTTGGTCTGCTCCAGCTCCTTATTCTTGGCTTGCAGGATGGCTTCAAAGTCGCTCTTGCTGCGATTTAACTCTTCCATGAGAACCCGATGCTGCGGGGGACGAAGGCAGAGGCGGGTTGAGGCTTCGAGGGGGGCTGGCCGCCCCGGCTCCCCGACTTTCGGGAAATCAACACCCCGAGGGGGACGCGGTAAAGAAGCGGCGGGGCTCAGCGGAAAGAGCCCGGGCTTTGGAGTCAGAAGTCGTGGGTTCAAATCCCGGCTCCGCCAACTGCCAGCCGGGTGACTGCGGGCAAGTCACTTCATCATCATCATCATCGTATTTATTGAGCGCTTACCGTGTGCAGAGCACTTGGGAAGTCCAAATTGGCCACATCTAGAGACGGTCCCTACCCAACAGCGGGCTCACAGTCTAAAAGGGGGAGACGGAGAACATACTAACAAAATAAAATAGACAGAATAGATAGGTATGAGTAAGATAAATAAATAAAATAAATAGAGTAATAAACACTTCTCTGGGCCTCAGTTCCCTCATCTGGAAAACGGGGATGAAGACTGTGAGCCCCAAGCGGGACAACCTCATCATCATCATCAATCGTATTTATTGAGCGCTTACTGTGTGCAGAGCACTGTACTAAGCGCTTGGGAAGTCCAAATTGGCAACATCTACAGACAGTCCCTACCCAACAGTGGGCTCACAGTCAAAAAGGGGGAGACGGAGAACAAAACCAAACATACTAACAAAATAAAATAGATAGAATAGATAGGTACAAGTAGAATAAATAAATAAAATAAAGAGTAATAAACAATTCTCTGGGCCTCAGTTCCCTCATCTGGAAAATGGGGATGAAGACTGTGAACCCCAAGCGGGACAACCTGATCACCTTGTAACTTCCCCAGCGCTTAGAACAGTGCTTTGCACATAGTAAGCGCTTTTAGACTGTGAGCCCAATGTTGGGTAGGGACTGTCTCTATATGTTGCCAATTTGTACTTCCCAAGCGCTTAGTACAGTGCTCTGCCCACAGTAAGCGCTCAATAAATACGACTGATGATAATAAATGCCATTATTATTAAAGACGGGTTTGGGTCTGGGTGCGGCGTGGGCCACAATGCTGCTGCTTGCTGATGGCGAGGCTGAGCGAAAGCAACAGCGTGTGAATTTTGCTCCTCGGACTCGCCCTGCCTCGCAGAGAGGATGCCTCGTTCCTCCTCCTCCGTGAGGGCGAGAGAGGAAAGGAGGATGGCATTTATTAAGCGCTTACTATCAATCAATCAATCGTATTTATTGAGCACTTACTGTGTGCAGAGCACTGTACTAAGCGCTTGGGAAGTCCAAGTTGGCAACATATAGAGACAGTCCCTACCCAATGTGCCAAGCACCGGGGTAGATACACGGTAAACAGGTTGTCCCACGCTGGGGCTCACAGTCCTCATCCCCATTTTACAGATGAGGTAACTGAGGCCCAGAGAATAATAATAATGATGATGATGATGGCATTTGTTAAGTGCTTACTATGTGCAAAGCACTGTTCTAAGCGCTGGAGGGATACAAGGTGATCAGGTTGTCCCATGGGGGGCTCACAGTCTTCATCCCCGTTTTACAGATGAGGGAACTGAGGCCCAGAGAATAATAATAATAATAATGATGATGGCATTTGTTAAGTGCTTACTATGTGCAAAGCACTGTTCTAAGCGCTGGGGGGATACAAGGTGATCAGGTTGTCCCACGGGGGGCTCACAGTCTTCATCCCCATTTTACAGATGAGGTCACTGAGGCCCAGAGAATAATAATAATGATGATGATGATGGCATTTGTTAAGCGCTTACTATGTGCAAAGCACTGTTCTAAGAGCTGGGGGGATACAAGGTGATCAGGTTGTCCCACGGGGGGCTCCCAGTCTTAATCCTCATTTTACAGATGAGGTCACTGAGGCTCAGAGAAGTGAAGTGACTTGCCCGAAGGCACCCAGCTGACAACTGGCAGAGCCGGGATTTGAACCCATGCCCTCTGACTCCAAAGCCCGGGCTCTTTCCACTGAGCCGGACGGGGAAACGGCGGGGCGGCCCAGGGGTCCGCCCGGGAGCTAAGGCCGTGTGGGAATTGGACGACCGAGCCAGTTGCCCGGCGGGACGCGTTACCTCCTTAAGGGCCTGTGCCAACTGCTCCGTCAGGTTGTCTTCTCCCCGTCGATCCGCCGGGCCCTGCGGAACCAAAAACAAAAGGAAGGTTTTCCTGAGGAAGAAGGGAGGGGAGGAAAGAAGCGGCGGAGATTAGAGGAAAGAGCACGGGCTGAGAATCAAGCGCTTAGTACAGTGCTCTGCACACAGTAAGCGCTCAATAAATACGATTGAATGAAGTCAGAGGTCGTGGGGATCCCGGCTCTGCCGTGCATCTGCTGTGGGACCGTGAGCAAGCTGCTTCCCTTCTCTGTTCCCTCTTCTGTAAAATGGGGGTCGCGACTGGGAGCCCCTTGAGGGACAAGAAGCAGCGTGGCTCAGTGGAAAGAGCCCGGGCTTTGGAGTCAGAGGTCACGGGTTCAAATCCGCCGATAATCAGCTGGGTGACTTTGGCTGTGAGCCCGTTGTTGGGGAGGGACCGTCTCTAGATGCTGCCGATCTGTACTTCCCAAGTGCTTAGTACAGTGCTGTGCACACAGTAAGCGCTCCCTTGTCTGTAAAATGGGGCTGAATAATAATAATAATAATAATGGCATTTGTTAAGCCCTTACTATGTGCAGAACGCTGTTCTAAGTGCTGGGGAGGGTACAAGGTGATCAGGTTGTCCCACGGGGGGCTCCCAGTCTTCATCCTCATTTTACAGATGAGGGAACTGAGGCTCAGAGAAGTGAAGTGACGTGACTTGCCCAGAGTCACCCAGCTGACAATTGGCAGAGCCGGGATTTGAACCCAGGACCTCTGACTCCAAAGCCCGGGCTCTTCCCACTGAGCCAGTCGGGAATGGGGAAATGGCAGGGCGGCCCCGGGGTCTGCCTGGCTGAAGACTGCGAGCCCCCCCATGGGACAACCTGATCACCCTGTAACCTCCCTAGCACTCAGAACAGTGCTCTGCAAATAGTAAGCGCTTAATGAACGCCATCATCATCATCTTGTACCTACCCCAGTACTTACAGCAGCTGGGAAGTGCGTAACAAATACCACAATTAGGGGAGGGGCAGCGGCACTTGGACATATCTATCCTATTTATTTTATTTTGTGAGTATGTTTGGTTTTGTTCTCCGTCTCCCCCTTTTAGACTGTGAGCCCACTGTTGGGTAGGGACTCTATGTGTTGCCAATTTGTACTTCCCAAGTGCTTAGTCCAGTGCTCTGCACATAGTAAGCGCTCAATAAATACAATTGATGATGATGATAATGATTTGATCCCAAAACCCGGCCGCCGTCGGAGGAGCGGCCTACCTCCGAGTCCTGGAATTTTTTCTCCAGCTGTCGGGCCCTCTGCCGCTGCCGAGCTTGCTCGGTGCGGAGCTGCTCCTCCAATTCCCGCAGCTCCTGCTCCATCCGGACCACGGCCTTCTGGGGCCCCTTCTTCTGCCGCTTCAGCGTCAACACGGCCGCCTGCTTCTCCTGAACCCGAACCTTCAGCCGCAAGATCTCGGCCATGCTCTTCCTCAGGAGGTCCAGGCCGCCGCGGTCCGGGGCGGCCGTCTTCCCGGGAAGGGGGCACCGGCTGGGGCCGGGGGGGGGACCCCCTCCGCCCGCTGGGTCCCGGGTCGGACAACGGGATGCGGGGTCTGGATCTGGGGCTGGAGGGGGCCTCGGGCCCAGGCGCTTCCGATCCCCCCCCACCCGGTCCCCTCGGCGTTCCCGGGTCCTTCCCGGGGCTCGGGCCGGGAGGCGAGGACGGATCGGCGCCCGGGTGGCGGGCGGGCTCGCTCTCCCGGGCCCGTCCGGGGAATTCTCCGCCGCGGGACAGCCGGCAGACCTTGGATCGGGGGCCGGACGGGCCCTCCCCCCCGGGGGCCTCCGCCGCCTCCCCCTCCAGTTTCCTCTTAGCTCTGGGGCCTTTCCCCTTCCCCGCCAGCTGGTCGCTCCTCAGGGCGAGCGACAGGCGGATTTTCTCCCACTCTTCCCGGATCATCTCGTATTCGTATTCCGCGTTCTCCTTGTTCTCCAGAGGCACGCCCAGCTGGATGTAGTCCCCCTCCTGGATGGGATAGGCCTTCAAAGGCTCGATGCGCTCCTTGTTCAGCCAGACGCCGTTCAGACTCTGAGAGGGGGGGAAAAGGTCCAAGCGCTTAGTACAGTGCTCTGCACGCGGTGAGCGCTCAATAGATACGGTTGATGACGAAACGTAGGATCGTTCACCGGCCAAATCGCCGTCCTCCACTGGGTCCGACTGGGAGCTCGTTGCGGCTACCGATATCGGGCTCGCCCCAGCTCTTAGCGCAGCGCTCTGCGCGCGGTAAAGGCTCAATAAATACCACCGATCGCTACAAAACTACCCTGCTTTTCGGGAAGAAAACTCCTCGGGAGGAGCTGTTTAAGGTGGATGGGTTTCCTCAGGCACGGCTGGGGATGAAGACTGTGAGCCTTTATTTATTTACTTTTTTAATATCCATTTATTTATTCTACTTGTACATATCTATTCCATTTATTTTATTTTGTTAGTATGTTTGGTTTTGTTCCCCGTCTCCCCCTTTTAGACCGTGAGCCCGCTGTTGGGCAGGGACTGTCTCTATACGTTGCCAACTTGGACTTCCCAAGCGCTTAGTACAGTGCTCTGCACATAGTAAGCGCTCAATAAATACGATTGATTGATTGATTGAGCCCCCCGTGGGACAACTTGATCGCCTTGTAACTTCCCCAGCGCTTAGAACAGTGCTTTGCACATAGTAAGCGCTTAATAAATGCCATTATTATATATACATATGAACTCTTTTAGACTGTGAGCCCACTGTTGGGTAGGGACTGTCTCTATATGTTGCCAATTTGTACCTCCCAAGCGCTTAGTACAGTGCTCTGCACATAGTAAGCGCTCAATAAATACGATTGATGATGATGAACTCCCACTGGACATATATGAGGCATAACAGCGTGGCTCAGTGGCTAGAACCCGGGCTTGGGAGTCAGGGGTCGTGGGTTCTAATCCTGCCTCCGACACTTGTCGGCTGTGTGACTCTGGGCAAGTCACAACTTCTCTGGGCCTCAGTCACCTCATCTGTTAAAAGGGAATTAAGACTGTGAGCCCCAGGTGGGACGGCCTGATTACCTTGTATCCCTCCCAGCACTTAGAACAGTGCTTGGCACACAGTAAGCAGCGTGGCTCGGTGGAAAGAGCCCGGGCTTTGGAGTCAGAGGTCATGGGTTCAAATCCAGGCTCCGCCCACTGTCAGCTGTGTGACTTCGGGCAAGTCACTTCACTTCTGTGTGCCTCAGTTCCCTCATCTGTGAAATGGGGATTAAGACCGTGAGCCCCCCGTGGGACAACCCGATCACCTTGTAACCTCCCCAGCGCTTAGAACAGTGCTTTGCACAGAGTAAGCGCTTAATAAATGCCATTATTATTATTATTATTATTACTTAACTCCTCTGGGCCTCAGTCACCTCAACTGTAAAATGGGGATTAATGCTGTGAGCCCCACGTGGGACAACCTGATCACCTTGTAACCTCCCCAGCGCTTAGAACAGTGCTTTGCACATAGTAAGCGCTTAATAAATGTCATCATTATTATTATTGTTATTATTATTATTATTACCTTATTGTCCATGACCGTCCACAGGCCCTCTGCGTTCTGCCTGAGAATACAGTGGTTTCGGGAAATCATCAGGGGGCACGTTTTGGACACCAACCGGTACGTGACTCCAAATCCTCGACCTAACGTGACCTGAGAGGACGATAACAACGCGATCAATCGGTGGGATTTATTGAGCGCTTACTGCGCGCCGAGCCCCGTACTAAGCACTTGGGAGAGTATAATCCCACAGAAGTAGCCAGCCCCTACCCCGTCCGTAATGAGCTTACAGTTTAGAGGGACAATAAGCAGAATCAATCAATCAATTGTATTTATTGAGCGCTTACCATGTGCAGAGCACTGTACTAAGCGCTTGGGAGGTACAAGTTGGCAACATATAGAGACGGTCCCTACCCAACAGTGGGCTCACAGTCTAGAAGGGGGAGACAGAGAACAAAACCAAACATATTAACAAAATTAAATAAATAGAATAGATATGTACAAGTAAAATAAATAGAGCAATAAATACGTACAAACATATATACAGGTGAAGCGCACTGAGGGCTGGCTTGGACACGGAGGAAATTTCTATCATTGTCCCGGTGCAAAAGGAGCGCTCACCTTGTAACCTCCCCAGCGCT